>NC_090941.1:205585773-205891410 GCF_040938575.1 Ambystoma mexicanum | reverse complement strand
TAGTATGCCCTGAGCCTCCCCTACAGACCCAGTGATGGTGAATGCATAGGAGGACTCCCAGTCATGTAGGACATGTGTCGTAGGACTACTGCCTATGTTGTTCATCAGCCCTTGTTGCATGCCATGGTGCTAATGCCTGTTTCCATTTTTCTCTTTCATGTCTTTGCAGGGGACGAAGCACTTGTTGATGCTGGGGATGTGGTGGTGGAGCCGTCCCAGGAGGGCAACCCGGGCCGACCTACCACAAGTGAGGGACGTGGTGTGTTTGTGGGTGAAAACCCACAAGTGCTGCAGGCCGTGCTGTCGAGGGGTGTCTCTGGGGGTTCCTCCCCCGAGCAGTATTCAGGTGTAGACTCGGAGGATGACACCTATGTGCAGTCGCAGGTGAGTGTTCTTGGGAGAGAATCTCCTCTGTCCGACCCACCTGCAGCCAGGCCATTGGCCTCAATGGGGATGTCAGTGTCGGCAGATCAGCCTCTGGTGGTTACGGATGCAGGGCCACACCACCCAATCTCTGATCCTGTTCCTGGGGCTGCAGATCAGAGAGGGAATGCAGTCCTGCAGCCTGAGGCCTTGCCGGCACAGCAAGGCGCAGTCCGCCTTGCCCCAGGCAGGTGTGGTGCCCGTCAACGTGGTGGCCGTATGCCACCTGGCAATACCGTATGGGAGCAATCCATCTACGGTATGGCCACCCAACAGGCAGCATCATCCGAGATGATTGCACAGGCCATGGATAGGGTGGCCACTTCCATTGTCCCCCCAGAAAGGCTGATGGAGCGACTGGAGCAGGCTACAGAGTCCATCTGCCAGGCACACAGGGAGGATATGTTGGCGTCCAACATGGACAGGCGGGCGGCACTGGCGACTCTGGGGGAATCACTTTCCATGGAGTCCCAGCGCCACAGGGAAGCCCTGAGGGAAGAACTCCGTCACCTCAGGTCGACCCTGTTAGAGCTTGAGGCTTCATCCCATAGAAGGACAGAGGAGCAGCTGGAGCGTCTGACACGGACGCTCTCGGCCGAGATGCAGGCAACTCGTGCGGAGGTCAGGTCATCCCGGGAGTTACTGCATGGGGACCTCCGCATGATTATAACCCAGAACCAGAACTACCAGACCCGCCTGCTTGCAGCCATGGAGGAGCAAACTCGTGCTTTGCGTGGGCTGCCTCCCATTGTCACACCATCTTCTGAGGCAGCTCCCCCACCTCCAGAGTCAGCTGCAGGGTCTGGGCAGAGCCATAGCGACTCATCTCCCACAACAGAGTAGCCGTGTGGGCCACGAGCCTATGGGGTGTTTTCCTTTCCCATGATCCACACAGGTGGATTGTGGCGTGCATCCTGTCCTCGGACCTCATAGGTGCCCCCCCCCCCCCGCCGGCCCTTTCATGGCCATTTTTTCTCTTTTTCATTTTTATTTTGCAAGAGTGTTGCCTTGTGTGGGTACCTGGGCATACACTGTATTGTGGCTGGGCACATGCAGGCTTGTCCTGAGTTTGGTTTCGATGCTTGGGTAGCAGACATCCACACCCCTCCTGCTTCCCTTTCCATGGGCTTGCAAAGGGTGTGCCCAAGTGACAGCAAATTACACGGTGACATTGGACTCCCATGAGCTGTTGGCCAGTCCATAGTCAATACTGTGTAGACATTCATAGTGTTCATTGTTGTTGCACCTAACTATGCATGATGGTATGATATGTGCCTCTACTTACATATGTTGCTCATGTTTTGCAGGTATTTCACACAGATCTTCACAAGGGCATACTCTCTGGAGTCACACTACATGTCGGTAGATGTGCACTGACACTTTTGCATGGCGCCATCACTGTACATCTGGACGGTGAGGACATACCAGCTGAATCAGGTAATGAGACTACCATTGATTACATGCAATGTGTCTTGTTTGGGTGGGCTTCAGGGTGGGTTGGTGTGTAATTTGATAGAAATTACTCTTACACAGGTGTGTAGTAGTGGCTCCAGGGCGGTTAGCTGCTCAAGTGCGGCTATGTTCCATTTGGGGCACTGCTATTTGTGACACTGGTGTCATGTTGTGATGGCCAGTTTGTTTGCTGTCACATACCATGACATGGTGTCCTCAGTGGCGGGACTGTGAAGGGAGTGGGTGACATGGCAATGTTGTCATGTAGTGAATCGCCCGTGGCAATGCATTTTAGATTGAAGGAGTTGTGTCTTTGCGTTGTGATGCATAGCTGGTGTATGTGTAGCTAGGGGTGCACACATATTGACACTTCCATGTTAACAATCTCAGGCTGATGTGTATCTGACAGTTCATTGTCAAGTAATTTTCAGACATTGTCAGGTAGAGTCATCATTGATTGTCAGATGGTATGTGCCAGAGCAGTGTGCACTAGCCAGCACTGTGATTCCTAGGTGAAGAAGTTGGCCACCAGTTGCGTACGGGCTGCCTCCCCCCGTGCCCTTTCTCCTCCCATGCGCAGCGGGCGTGCATGTGGTTGTGGATGTGGGGGCACCACCATGTCCACGGGCAGGCCCCGGCGTGTTGCAACGTTGTGCAGGACACATGCTGCCACTATGATCCTGCACACTATTCGGGGAGCATATAACAGCTGCCCGCCAGAACGGTCAAGGGAGCGAAAGCGTGACTTGAGCACTCCGAATGTGCGCTCCACTATGCCCCGTGTAGCAATGTGGGCTGTGTTGTACCTTACCTGGGGTGGCGTGGTGGGGTTCCGGATTGGGGTCATCATGTGGGGGCTGATAGGGTAGGCACTGTCCCCTGCGGAGGTAATGATGGGTATCATTAGTGGTGTTGTGTCATGACCCAGTATCTGACATGCATGCATGTGGAGTGGCATTCATGCTCACCAAGCAGCCATGTATCTCCATGCTGGCCAGCCTCTAGGTCCCGGCATAGGGTAGACATTCTGTAGATGAAGCTGTCGTGGGTGGACCCTGGATAGTTGGCACATACTGATGTGATGATTCCCTTGGCATTGCATACAACTTGGACGTTGATGGAATGCCAGTGCTTGCGGTTTCTATAGATGTGCTCTGTTGCCCTGGGTGGACGTAGAGCCACATGTGTGCAGTCAATTGCACCAAGCACTTTGGGGAATTGAGACACACCATAGAATTCCTGGATGCACGTCCGCCTTTCTGCATGAGTCCTGGGGAGATATATGGGCCTGCGGACTGAAGGCCGTGCAGTGATGATGTTCAAGACCTGGTGTAGACAGCGTGACTGCGTGGCCTGTGACACACCACCCACTATGGCACTTGTCCGCTGAAAGGATCCAGTGGCCAAGAAGTGCAGTACATTCAGGACCTTCTGCAGGGGGCTGAGTGCTTGGGAGCACAGGGTGGGTGATGTGAGGTCATCCTCCCACTCACTGACCAGGTCCAGTATGATGTGTGCTGGAAACCTGTACCTCCCATACACCTGGTCATCAGGCATCCCGAATAGGCTGGTTCTGGGTGTGAATATTCTGGCCCTGACTCTCCTCCTCATCCTCCTTTGGTAGCCCACTGCCACTGCTGCTAGGAACGGTATGTTCATCCTGGCATCTGGCTTGTTTATTGAAAAGTGCGCAAATTAATGCCTTGCGCGTGTAGTAGGCAGCGTGTGAGCCTCGCACCCCTGGAATCGGGTTCCCACTCCTATCGCGTGTGGAAATTCCCACGCTGCAGGCATACAGGTGCGCTGACGTACTTGCCTGTGTAAGTGGCCGCGCGCCCCTGAAATACACGTACATAGGCCAATGGCGTGTACGCGCACTTTTGGGCAATTACACGCGATGAAATACACGTACATAGGCCAATGGCGTGTACGCGCACTTTTGGCCAATTACACGCGATGAAATACACGTACATAGGCCAATGGCGTGTACGCGCACTTTTGGCCAATTACACGCGATGACACTCTGACGTGCAGGATTTCCACGTGTGCTCCGTCTTCACGTGCTGAGTGGGGAACGCCCGTGCGGATCACGTCAGACGCGCTTACGCGATGAGGGACTCTGGTCCAATAGAATCGCGTATGCGTGCTGACGCACTTACGCGCTAAGGGCCTTTCCTCGGATTTCACGCTGACGTGCAGGAATTTCACGTGCCAAATCACTCCGTATCAAGCTGGCCACCCGAAAACACACGGAACACCACGCTCCTGCCCCGAAGGCCGAGTTACTGCCCCCCAAGTGCCCTGAGCAGCCTCCCACGTGCTATCTGCTGCTGCCTGCCTGCCTGCCTGCCTGCTGCCACCGTGCCCTGCCATTTGGTGCCTGCACATCAGCCATCTGCAGGGGTCCAGTTGCTGTGTCCACCCCTGCTGGAACTGAAGACTCCCAACTGGGATTACATCGCTCCACAGCCCAGCCCCAGGACCCAGTTGCCCACCCACACCTGCCTCTGGGGTTGCCATGTCGGGCACTTCTACATCTGGCACCAGTGGCAACCCCAGGCCAGAGGGGCAGAGGGGCACCAGCTTCACTGCCACCGAAGTTGGTGTCCTGGTGGAGCATGTCCTGGGGCAGTATGATGCCCTCTTTGGATCGTCCCGCGCCAGCAAGGAAGGACGGGAGAGGATCTGGGCCGACTGTGTGGTTGCCATCAACGCGGAGGGGGTGGCAACCCGCAACGTCTTGAAGATCAAGAAGCGCTGGGAGGACTTGAGGTCCAGGACCCTTGTGAAGGCCCGGCGCCTCGTGGAGGGGGGCCGGGGCCACATGAGTTCCATCCAGAAGAGGGTCCTGGAACGCGTACGCCCAGCGCTCCACGCCCAGATCCTTGAGAGGGAGACCCGTCTGGAGTTGAGCGGTAAGTGTCCAAGCATCACTGTGTGAGACAGGGCATGTTGCGGTGTGCTGGTTCTATGATACTTGCCTGTATGTGTGCCATGTGCCATGTATGCATGTATGTGTGCTGGGACATCATGGTAATGCATGTGCGACCAGTGATGTGTGACCCACATGGTTGTTGCATGTGTAGAAATGCGGCATGGGGAGCACTATGCAGATTTGGGACATGAGAGCATGCCAGTCTCTGTACCTGGACATGGATGGGGGTGAGGATGGGTGCTGATGCCAGGTACATATATGGTAGCCATGTCTGTGTGCCTGACCTGCATGTCTGTGACTTGTGCATGCCATGGATGCATGACTCATGTGTGTGACAATGCACAGATTCAGTGACGCACCCACCTTACCCTTGTTTTGCCTGTGTTTGGTGTGATTGTGGCCAGATGGATGTGACTGAGGTGTAGTGTGTGCATGTGATATGCATGAGCCATGATGCATGTGAGTTACATTTCATTGAATGTTTCAAGAGTCAATTGGACATGCATGGAAATGTGCATGGCATGCACCATGCCTGTTACTGTGTGTGTTTTGCCTGGACTGACCCATGTGTTGTGGAGGGACATGATGGAAGTGTACTTTGACAGGGGTGCTCATCTGCTATTGCTTCCTGTCTAGGGGACCATTGTACAGTAGCCTGATGCTTGTGTTCTTTGTCTCCCTCTACGCAGCGGCTAGTGAAGAAGAGGGCGGAGACGGCGCTGTGGAGCAAGGCGGCGGGGATGCCCCCACGGCTGCAGCGGAAGGGGTGGGTGAGCCCCCACAGGGGCCTGCTACGGCGGGAGACGGTGAGGAGCCATCCAGGTTGGTGGTTTGCACAGAGGAGGAGGAGGCCGACACTGGTGCACACATGGGCCCTGGTGGGAGCATCCCTGCTGGTGCAAGTGGTGCAGTCCAGGGCCAGGGGCAGGAGGCAGCACAGGTCACCGTGGAGGGGCCTGTGCATGTCGCTGTCCCTGACCCTATGAGTGCACCACCATGCACCAGCAGGGATGCCCCGTCCCAGGCCCGTCCGCAGGTAGAGGGGATGTCCATGTCAACTGACTCCCCTCCACCTGCGGCCGTGGGAACCCCTGGCCGCGTGGAGCAGGTCCTGATTGGGGTCGCGATGCGCACGGCTGTGATTCGTGATGCCGTGCGTGCTTCCCGGGAGGACCACGCACGTCATCACGAAGTGCACCGTGCCGACGTGGCCCAATTGGGATCGGCCATGTTCGGGGGGTTCCTGCATGTGTTGGCCAATCTGACGGCCCTCTCCTCCTCTGTGCAGGCTATCCACCAGTCGTTCTCCTTGCCGTCTTCCGGCCCAGATGCCACCATGGCCCCCTGTGGACCTGCCCCGACCAATGCAGCCATCTCGGTGGGGATCCCATCCCTGCCACAGTTGGGAGTCGGAGGTCCAGCAGGGGTGGACGACACAGCAAGTGGACCCCAGCAGATGGAAGATGTGCCGGCATCATCGGGCAGGGCACGTGCACGACGGCGTCGGTGGTTACCATCAGCCTGGATGCCGTCGTGCTGGCAGAGGCAGTGGCGTCGCAGGCAGCAGCGGGCTCGACGTGGGAGGCATCATGGCTCAGGGCCATCAAGATCGGAGGGGCAGGCATCGGCCGGAGGGCAGGGCAACCCTGGCATGGCGGTGTGTTCCGTGTGGGAGGAGTTTGGCCAGCGGATAGGTGCGGAGCGGCAGCGGGCGGAAGAGGAGCGGCTCGCCATGGCCAGGGCGGAGATCTCCATGCATCAGGCATTGAGGCGGGCTGAGTGCCTCGAGGAGGCTCGCAGGGAATTTGGAGAGCACATGGGGTTGTCCCTGCGAGACCTCGGGGCCAGGACTGAGTCCCGCCTCCAGGACATTGACGTGGAGTTCGAGGATGCCCTGGCCAGCATCACCAAGTGAGCCGCAGGACTAGCCCGCTGCCTTTGTATATAGTTTTTTAGTTAGTTAGTGCTAGGTTTCCTTTATTTAATTTTTTTTTTTTGGACCGCTTGGACAATGGCCACTTCTTTGTACATATTTTTTTAAATAGTTAGTATTAGGTTTAATTTGTGGTGTTGGGCTCATGGACCCTTGAACAATCCTGTAAATATAGTTATTTTTTGTGAGATAAATTTTTTAACTTTCATATTGGTCACACCATGTCGTAATGGTTCATCTTTCATTTCATTCTACATGTGTTTACTTTGGACAAAATCTATTCATTTTTCTATCCTTTGTTTTTTGGTTTCTCATTTTTGTTCCCGGACATGGACCTTTTATTTGCTTTACCAGATAGTTGTCAGAGTTTACTTTATTTTTATTTTTTAATACATTTTGATATTATCTTACACTTGTGTCATTTTTTCTTTGGTTTCTTACATGCCATGATATGGGTTTTGACATTGACTTGCACCCATTGTGTATGTGTGTGTGGCGGACATGTGTTCTTTTGCTTACTTGCCTTTGGGGTTGTGTCATGTGATTGCATTCACTATGTGGGTGCATGCAATCCTTGCCTGGGTGTTTGTGCTGGGTATGCTGGTCATTACTGCCATTATTGTGTATCGTCAGGACCAGGGGCCAGGGGGACATGGGTGGGGGCCTGCTGGCAGGTTCCCCACAGTGCTGGGGGTGGGGGTGGTGGTAGACATGGGTTGGCCATGGGTGGGGGCCTGCTGGCAGGTTCCCCACAGTGCTAGGGGTGGGGGTGGTGGGAGACATGGGTTGGCCATGGGTGGGGGCCTGCTGGCAGGTTCCCCACAGTGCTGGGGGTGGGGGTGGTGGGAGACATGGGTTGGCCATGGGTGGGGGCCTGCTGGCAGGTTCCCCACAGTGCTGGGGGTGGGGGTGGTGGGAGACATGGGTTGGCCATGGGTGGGGGCCTGCTGGCAGGTTGCCCACAGTGCTGGGGGTGGGGGTGGTGGGAGACATGGGTTGGCCATGGGTGGGGGCCTGCTGGCAGGTTGCCCACAGTGCTGGGGGTGGGGGTGGTGGTAGACATGGGTTGGCCATGGGTGGGGGCCTGCTGGCAGGTTGCCCACAGTGCTGGGGGTGGGGGTGGTGGTAGACATGGGTTGGCCATGGGTGGGGGCCTGCTGGCAGGTTCCCCACAGTGCTGGGGGTGGGGGTGGTGGGAGACATGGGTTGGCCATGGGTGGGGGCCTGCTGGCAGGTTGCCCACAGTGCTGGGGGTGGGGGTGGTGGGAGACATGGGTTGGCCATGGGTGGGGGCCTGCTGGCAGGTTGCCCACAGTGCTGGGGGTGGGGGTGGTGGGAGACATGAGCAGGTGTGCAGGGTAGTTCCCTGTGGTGTGTGCTGCCTGCAGGGGCCGTGGAGGGTGTACAGGTAATGCCTGGGAGCTCACAGCCAAATCGCGTGTGCAACTTCCCGCTCACCCCTCAAATCCACGTTCCCTGCCATATCGCGTGTGGAACTTCCCGCGCGCCCCAGAAATCCACGTACCCGGCCATTTCGCGTGTGCAACTTCCAGCGCACTCCTGCAATCCACGTACCCGGCCATATCGCGTGTGGAACTTCCCGCGCGCCCCTGAAAACCACGTACCCGGCCATTTCGCGTGTGCAACTTCCCGCGCACCCCTCGAATCCACGTTCCCTGCCATATCGCGTGTGGAACTTCCCGCGCGCCCCAGAAATCCACGTACCCGGCCATATCGCGTGTGGAACTTCCCGCGCGCCCCTGAAAACCACGTACCCGGCCATTTCGCGTGTGCAACTTCCCGCTCACCCCTCAAATCCACGTTCCCTGCCATATCGCGTGTGGAAATTCCCGCGCGCCCCAGAAATCCACGTACCCGGCCATTTCGCGTGTGCAACTTCCAGCGCACTCCTGCAATCCACGTACCCGGCCATATCGCGTGTGGAACTTCCCGCGCGCCCCTGAAAACCACGTACCCGGCCATTTCGCGTGTGCAACTTCCCGCGCACCCCTCGAATCCACGTTCCATGCCATATCGCGTGTGGAACTTCCCGCGCGCCCCAGAAATCCACGTTCCCTGCCATATCGCGTGTGGAACTTCCCGCGCGCCCCAGAAAACCACGTACCCGGCCATATCGCGTGTGCAACTTCCCGCGCGCCCCTGAAAACCACGTACCCGGCCATTTCGCGTGTGCAACTTCCCGCGCACCCCTCGAATCCACGTTCCCTGCCATATCGCGTGTGGGACTTCCCGCGCGCCCCTGAAATCCACGTACCCGGCCATTTCGCGTGTGCTACTTCCCGCGCACCCCTCGAATCCACGTTCCCTGCCATATCGCGTGTGGGACTTCCCGCGCGCCCCTGAAATCCACGTACCCGGCCATTTCGCGTGTGCAACTTCCCGCGCACCCCTCGAATCCACGTTCCCTGCCATATCGCGTGTGGGACTTCCCGCGCGCCCCTGAAATCCACGTACCCGGCCATTTCGCGTGTGCTACTTCCCGCGCACCCCTCGAATCCACGTTCCCTGCCATATCGCGTGTGGGACTTCCCGCGCGCCCCTGAAATCCACGTACCCGGCCATTTCGCGTGTGCAACTTCCCGCGCACCCCTCGAATCCACGTTCCCTGCCATATCGCGTGTGGGACTTCCCGCGCGCCCCTGAAATCCACGTACCCGGCCATTTCGCGTGTGCAACTTCCCGCGCACCCCTCGAATCCACGTTCCCTGCCATATCGCGTGTGGGACTTCCCGCGCGCCCCAGAAATCCACGTACCCGGCCATTTCGCGTGTGCAACTTCCAGCGCACTCCTGCAATCCACGTACCCGGCCATATCGCGTGTGGAACTTCCCGCGCGCCCCTGAAAACCACGTACCCGGCCATTTCGCGTGTGCTACTTCCCGCGCACCCCTCGAATCCACGTTCCCTGCCATATCGCGTGTGGAACTTCCCGCGCACCCCTGCAATCCACGTACCCGCCCAGCCCATATCGCGTGTGGAACTTAACGCGCACCCCGGTATGCACGCACACGTTTATTTTTTCTCTCTGCGCGTGTCTGTGTTTGTGGGTACCCCTTTGTACGTCATTTGTCCAGGAGGGCAACAGTATTGTACATTGGTCATGTCTGTATATAGGTGCTATTTGTTGGCGCGCCTTTTAGCGCACATTTCTTGCAGGCGCAGACACGCTACCGCCTGCTTTCTTGTGGCGGTCGTGTTTGTGCCTGTTTGTGCCTGTGCGCTGCTTTGAGCGTGCGCTTTTTTGCCCTATTCTATTCCATGAATACGTGTTGTATGCGAGCGTGTGGGCGTTCCGCGCACTTGCCTCCTGAACTTTCCCCGTGCCGCCCACATTCTTCCCCATTCCGAATGTTGTGCCCCATTTTATTCCCCATTCCGAGTGTCCCGCCCTGTGTTCCGCCTACTTTAGAGCTGTGCGCTGCGCTCGGAGTGATGGCGCAGTGGCCGTGGCGCACGACGTTGGTTGACCTGTGCGCCGGCCTGCGCCGCGCGTTATTTCCGCGCACGTCCTCTGCTTTTCTTGCGCAGGGACTTCCATGAATCGACGTGCGCTGGTTTCCCTGCGCTTTGCGCTGATTTTCGGCGCAGCGCACGCATTGGCCCCTCTGCGCCGGGATTTTCGGCGCACATTTATTCCATGAATCGTGTGTCAGTATGAAGAAAACAAAGACTTAACTATACTACAATCAAAGCTAAACAATGAGCAACGTAGCAACGTAGCATTTTTCAAGAAGTAACAAAAGAAATTGCACATGGTGTACAACATGAAAACAAAGAATGCACCTGTCAAAATTACAAACCTATACTATTGTATGTCAGTGGTGAAGCTGGTTCTGGCAAAACATTCCTAATCAAAATCATCAGTAAGTTCCTTCAACAATTGACAAACAACAAACTGTCAGCTGTTGTCACTGCCCCCACAGGTTTAGCTGCCTACAACATAGGTGGTGTCACTTTACACTGATTACTACTCCTGCCAGTAGAACACCAAAACAAATTAGATTATTACAAACTTTCTGCAGAGTATTGAAACACATGAAAATGCTACTAATAGATGAAGTTGGCATGGTGTGCAACCTAATGTTGGCTTTGATTCACCTCAGATTACAAGAAGTACTCAAAACAAACTATGAAGCGCTCTTTGCAGGAAAACACATTATTATTTTCAGAGATCTTCATCAATTGACACCAGTAAAAGGTGAGCCTATTTTTAAAACATTAGGACACAAACTCTGCCGTCAAACTGTTGGCAGCATTGGAAATGTCAACCTTTGGCAACATTTCCAATACAGAGAATTAACAGAAAACATGCGCCAATCTGCAGATCTCACTTATGCCAACATCTTAAAAAGTATCAGAGTTGGTATACTTTCTAAAGAAGCAGAAGCAATATTGAAAACCTGGCACATTCATGCACTTTATGGTGATAATGCATGTGCTACAGATGTTATGGAACAATTAGCCCGCAAAAATGTCAATTGTATCTTGCTTGTACTTGCTTGCAAGAGTTGACCTGAATGCCAACTCTTGCAAGCTATTTCAAATTCAATGAAATAATGTTAAGTAAAGAAATGCAACCAATAATGGAAAGTAGCGCCACAGACAAACTAGATGTACATGGAATGACACTACCCATGTGTGACCAAGCCACAACAAGACTAAATAGTTTAGAAAAATCAATCTCAAACACAGGAGGCTTGGAAAAGGTATTAAAATGATCCTTAAATTGCAGAGTAATGCTGAAACGTAACCTTGACGTGGACCAAGGACTAGTTAATGGAGCACTGGGTACCGTTGTTGGCTTTCAAACATACCCACGTGACAACAAAATTCAGTTTGTCAATATTATCTTTGACAAACTTTCAGAAGTAAAAAGAATAGGACGCTCAACAGCTCGATTCCTTCTCTTCAAAGACATGTATGAACGCAGAGAACACTTTTCTCTATATCTTGCATACGCAGTCACCATTCATAAATCACAAGGTCTTCCCCTAGACAAAGCAATGATAGACATTGGTAACACAGTCTTTAAAGAAAGCATGAGCTACGTAGCACTATCATGCTTACGTACACTTGAGGGTCTATTTCTAATCAACTTTGATGCATGTTAAATAAACGCTGATATTCCTTGCATTTTAGAATACAATAGACTTCGTTCACTATACTCTCCCCATCTAAACACATATTCTGTTCCACAAAAAGTAAAACATTATAAAAGAAAAATAAATCAAACAGAAAAGCAACAGGATGTCACTGCAAATCCTCCAAAGAGAGTAAAAGAAAGTAATACTTCATCAAGTGCCACAAGCAAAAAAGAATCAATTAGGGAAAGTAAACCAGGTACTTCTTCAAAGAAGGAAGACACACTCCAAAAAATGCAGTCAGATACAGAACTACCTGGTCCATTTAAACTCTCAAATATAGTTGGTGTAAGTTGCTACGCAAATGTAGCAATGAATATTCTATTTTAATTACCACCAATTGTTGAGAACATTTACTTACACAGTACAGACCCATTGTGTTTGCAAATGTTAGTACTTCACAGAAATGCAGCAAACAATCCTGACAACACGTATAGTATTTATGGAATAAGACAACAATTGGACTACTGTGCTGGAATGGTGAAATTCACTATAAACTCACAGGAAGATCCACAAGAATGTCTAATGTACTTACTATTAGTACTGGAAAACAAAAATGTCATACATGTGGAAACATACATGCACTCTCTGCAACAATGTGACACAAGAACAAATCCCCAATGAGTGCTTTGTGTATATATCAATACCTAATTGTGAATCCGTTCCATTTCAGCAACTTGTACAAAATGCAAACCACGGTAGATTATGTTCGACCTGCAATTCAGATAATCGCTCCACGTTAGTAATACAAACACATAGTAAATACGTAATACTAATGCTTTTACGTTACAGTGCAGATGGTACCAAAAAGAACTGCAAGCTGACTGGATTTACACATGGTCAAATATCACTTGGTAGGAAAACCTTCACAACAATAGGTATAATCTACCACGCAGGAGCCACAACCAACTCAGGGCACTACACTGCATATATAAAAAAGAAATGTGGATGGTTTGAATGTAATGATAGTACCGTTACTCTAAAGCAGAGATTACCAGCAAATCTTACAAACGCTTATTTAATGTTCTTAAAACCAAAATTTGATAACTAAACTGTACTTAAACCCTAGGTAAACTTGTAGTAAAAAAATATAAACTGTCACAATATTCCAAAAGCTATCTAACTCCCAAAGATGCTACAACAACTAATCAGATAAATTAATACCACTCAAATAGAGCAAAAAATATACAGTTAGAATACGCCAATTGGTATCTAACTGTCCCAAACTTTAGAAATATCCAAATAGATAAAGCAATACCACGAATTATATAAAAAAATAAAAAGTTAGAATACGCCTACTGGTATCTAACTGCTCCAAAAATTTACAATATCCAAACAAATACCTAATATCTTACTGCTCCCAAAAACTGGAACAATCCAATGTATAAAGCATTAGCCAGAAACAACAAGTAAACACTGAAAACAAACAAACAAATAAACTGTAGCATAACAGAAAAAGGTTTTTTTTTAATCCACATGGATTTTTTTTCTCCCACAGACCCAATGATTTTAGCAACAAACACAGAAACTGAGAAAATTGCACAGTACTCTGGTTTGTCATCTACTAAATATGAAGGTCAAAAAAATGAAAAAATTGTGATTGTACAATGTAATAAGTCTTTATAAAATACTAACACTAACATGCTATTTTCTTTTATCACAGAAATGAACAACAAAAACATGGACTCCAGTTACTAAACCAAATAGTAAGTATAACATGATAAATACAACCATCGCAGCATATCACACCCATACTGGCTTATAAAATTGTTCCCTATGAATTTGTTTTTGACCCAAAGTTATAAGCCACTATGAGTGTGATATGTTGCGGTGCTTGTGGCCAGGGCATAGACTCTTGGGTGCATGGCATATGAGTGTGATATGATGCGGTGGTTGTATTTATCATGTTATACTTACTATTTGGTTTAGTAACTGGAGTCCATGTTTTTCTTGTTCATTTCTGTGATTTTAATTGTCCGCGGACACAAGGAAGTTCCTAGAACACATTCAACTTGCCAGAGGACGATACGGACAGCGTCATCAGGACACCCCCATTTTCTTTATGTACGAACATTTCAGGACACCGCAAGTTTTCTTAGAACACTTTCAGCTTGACAACAAACAATACAGACAACATCTTCAGGACACCCCCTGCGAACATTCGAGGACCCCATGCATCTTCTTAGAACACTTTCAACTTGACACCAAATCCATTCTGTTTATTTACGAACATTTCAGAACAGCCGTGTTGTCCGCAGACAAATCGAACACAACAAAAGCGTCTAGCACATAAAACAATACAACATTGCACCTATCTCATACTCCCCCACCCTCCCCAAACACTCTTACGCACCAACACACTCCACTAAATACAATTTTGAAACCAAGTTTCACCTCGCTGTCCGCAGTCGTCCGCGAATGCAAGATGGTGGGCGCCACCAAAAATCTGACGCGCTCCACGCCCCACACCGTCCAATCAGCGAACACGTCGGATGTCCGCGGACATCGCGCAAGCTGCTCGAACGGAGATATCACACATTTTTTTGCCTTACATTTTGGTCATTTTTTAAAAAACTACTGGACGGATTTACACCAAATTTGCAAAAGCACGCTTTCGGGACCAAGCCCCCGCTCCTGCCGCAAATTTGATGTAAATCCGTCCAGCGGTTTGGGCTGTAGGTGTGCGCAATGTTTTTTCCCATTATGTCTATGGGAAAAAACAAACACCAAATTTGCGGCAGGAGCGGCAGCCTGGTCCCAAAAGCGTGCTTTTGTGAATTTGGTGTAAATCTGTCCAGTAGTTTTTTTAAAAATGACCAAAATGTAAGGCAAAAAAATTAGTGATATCTGTGTTCGCTCCGCGGACAGCACCCCGATTGGCCCATGGCCTTGCGCCATGTCCGCGGACATGCGACGTGTTCGCTGATTGGACAGCGAGGGGCGTGGAGCGCGTCAGATTTTCTGTGGCGCCCGCCATCTTGTATTCGCAGTCGACCGCGTACAGCGCAGTGAAACGTGGATAACAAATTGTATTTAGTGCCATGTGTTGGTGTGTAAGAGTGTTTGGGGAGGGTGGGGGAGTATGAGATAGGTTCAATGTTTTGTTTTTTTATGTGCTAGACGTTTTTGTTGCGTTCGATTTGTCCGCAGAGAACACGGCTGTTCTGACATTTTGTAAATAAACTAAATGGTGGGGTGTTTAGAGGACGGAGTATGTGTCATTTTTGTCCGCAAGGAAGGTAAAAATGAGCTATGAACACTCGCGGTGCACTTAATTGTTCGTAAATACACAAACTGGGGGTGTCCTCAGGATGCTGTTCGTATTGTAATCTGTCTAGTTCAATGTGTTCTAAGAACACTCGCAGTGTCCCGAAATGGTTGCAATAACACAAAATGGGGGTGTTCTGAGAACGTTGTTTGTATTGTTCGTTGTCAGGGTGAAAGTGTTTTAAGAGCACTCCTTTTGTCCGTTAATAGTACAATTTCCTAGGGGCATCAACCGACTTTTTGTCCACTAAAGAAACAATAAATCCGGCTGGTGTGCGCCGACATTATGTGATAATCCTATGACTGGCGCTATTGACCTGGCTGACTTGCTTTTGCGACACTAAATCATATCTCCCGCCCCTAAGCCTGATATTATCAAAGGATTCATATTCCCCACCTCTCTCCGTGACGTTACAGGGTGCGTAATCAAACGCGCCCAGTCGTCTCCAGTACTACGCGACTTTACACAGAACCCAGAAGACAACACACTTTATGTCACAACACAGCTCGCCACAATTCGGAATATGAAACTGTGATTTAAAAGCAAACAGCAAGATTGTAAATGTTGTAAAGTACATTTATTTGACATCAAATGTTTAGAGAATATTCAGCAATTTGCATTTGTCTTTGTTGTCGATCCGCAAAAGTTCATGTTGAGACACGAGATGTTCCTTTGCGGTACAGAGAGTGTTAGATCAGCTTACAACTCAGTGCGCCACAATTCGGAATATGAAACTGTGGTTTAAAAGTAAACAGCAGGATTGTACATTTGGTAAAGTACATTTATTTCACATTAAATGTTTAGTGAATATTCAGCGATTTGCTATTGTCTCTGCTGTCGATCAGCAAAAGTTTATTTGGAGCCACGCGTTGTTCCTTTGCGGTAGATAGGCTGTCGGTTTATGATAAAAGCAGTAAATGGTCGCTCTGATAATCGGAAGGTTGCTCCAACAACGAGCCATTAGACCACCCTATTGGTTGGTATGTTGTTTGTAGCCTCTAGTACTGCATAAGGGCATATTGGTCCTTGGCGATTGTCCCATAAAATGGTGAGGGTCATGAAGTTGCATATTTGGACCTGCACCTGGCAGTTGAAGACCCCATCCGCTGGAGTCTGTAAATCGTGACATAGGCAAAATGGAGCCACATACCTGTTTTAAAAAACATAAATTAGTCTCACCAGCCGATCTTCATTAAAAATCATCATTTTATTTATTAGGGCGTGAAAATATTTGCTATCGAAGATAGTGCAACAGAGTATGTTAATAATAAAATAATAACATTTTCCCATTCATATAGCGCTAAGAACCGTGAGGTATCTAAGCGGTGCTTATTATTAACCACGGTGTGTGGTGTTCATTTATCGACCACGGAAGGATGAAAGGCTGAGTTTGGCTTTGCCGGGATTCAAACTTGCGTTAGCAAGCTGTGCACGGATGTCAAAGCGAGCGCTGTACTCGCTGTGCCACTTGACAGGCTACAGTGAAGTGGCACAGCGAGTAGAGCGCTTGACCGCCTATAGACCGGTTAAATTATTTCTATTAACCCACCCTGTGTCGTCTGCCTTTTTCAGAGCCCTCTAAACGACATGGGATCAATTCGGCGGTGATAGTGTGCGGTAGAAAACATTATGCCACTTTCAACGAACAAGTTCAACTTGAGCGGTCTTTAATGCTACGCTATTGTAATTATATTTGGTATAAAGTAATCTAAAGGGTTACTTACAGTACAATTGCAATTTCCATTGTCTACGAGTGGTGCAGTCCCAAAATATGACTCCGCGTGTGCCAACGATCTTTCGCATAGTGATATAATATATAAAAGTGGTTTCGTTTCAGAAATGTCATCTTTATCTTCTCTTACGTTTTAGCAACACTCCTTCAAGAGAAGTCTTTCATCACAATCTCTGTTTGTCAAGGTCAAAACACAATACACCCTTATAGTCCACTTCGTGAGCCTCTCCGGGGCCCGAGAAAAAAATGGAAGCAGCTGACCTTCACTGTGAACAAGCATAAATTCTTACTTTGCAACATTCTGTGTAAAGCCATCTGTAGAAGTTGTGGAAGCAGATGACCTTCACTGTGAACGAGCATAAATTCTTACTTTGCAACATTCTGTGTAAAGCCATCTGTAGAAGTTGGTTTTTGCACGCCATGTTTGTATATTGTTTGCGTGATATTAAAAAAAAGTTTGTTTAAAGGATGTTATGGTTCTAAGTACAGCCGAAAGACCCCTGAAAATCGCAAGTTATGGTAAGCTTTGAAAATAACTGGCGCCACCACCGTGCACTGCTAAGACTAACACCCAGGACATCAAAGATGACATCGCAAATGTCATTGATGAAATCACTGATGACATCACGTGTGTATGTACTTTTCATGGAATTTGTGTACTAGGGATTTTTATTATAATGTTGCGAAAAAAGTGTCAAGGATATTGCAATAGATATCATACCGTTATTAGTGCTTTGAACGATGCATTGATATAAATAGCATTGTATTATGGGATTCTATCTAGTATACTGAGCTACTAATGGAGAAACATAGCATTGTGTGCAGAGTACAAGATGAAAGTATAATATGTGTAATGTTAATATGTTGAATAATGAAATAATAATTGTCCTGAAATGTTCAAAAATTCACAAAATGGGGTTGTTCTGAGGACGTTATTCATATTGTGTGATTGCTTAGCTGTATGCAATGAGGGAATGGCACAGAGAGTAAAGGTGACGCCGTCCGCGGACACCGCGGCTGTTCGTGGACAGGAAATCCAACATGGAAAGAAGACTGTACGGATCAGCCAATCAGATGTCGATGTTGTGGATTTGTGTTGAAAGAGACTGTGTGTGGTGAAGATGGCAGAAGTGGAAAAAGTCAGGGTGTTGGTGCTCGGAGATATGTTTGTGCATGGTTTACAGCAGTACGCTGAATGCAGGCATGTTGCAAATAACTTTGATGTGAAAGGAGTGGAGATGGTGTGGAGCAGTGTGCCTGATTGCAATGTACAGGGAATTGTACAAGTTTGTGAGGATATGGCCACGATGAACAGTCCGCATGTGGTAGTTTTGCACTATGGTGCTTTCCATTTGGGCAACGTCAGTGCCCCTACTTTGTTGGCTGATTTGGAATGCTTGGTTCAAGCAGTAATGACGATCCTTCCAAATGCAAAAGTAATTTTTTCTGGATTACTACCTAGGGCAATATGGGACAATAGTTCAGTTTTTTGTCCTCAGCAAAATATTGCTAGGTGTGTCATCAACCGAGGCATGTGTGCCTTCATGCTTAGAGCTGGTATGTTCTTCTGTAACAATGAGAATATTGATGCCAGTAATGCTGTTAATTTTAAAGAAGATGGCATTTCTTTATATTTTACGGGAAATGCCTTTCTATTTTGGAATGTAAGGGTTGCTTTGGAGAAGGTTATGTGAAGATTTTAGGAGTAAAGTAAGAAAAAAAACCAAGAAAAAAAATACAAAATAACAGGTGTCTGTCAAGCATCTGTAAAAAAAAAAAAACGGCTCTTTTCAGAGCCAACTTCAAAGGGGAAATGGGGCACACTATTTAAATTTACATTCACCACGTTCCGATTTTCGATGTGTCCGCGGACATGGCGGTAGTCCGCGGACATGAAAATCACTACGAGGGGGTAAGTAAGTTCTATGTTACATGTATATGAAGTCAGGGATATTATGGTTAAGTTGTGCTCTAAAAACCTATGAAATTCAGTGAAAAAACTTTGTTAAAGTGACGTTATGGTTAAGTTGAGCTACTAAAAACCTATGAAATTCAGTGAAAAAACTTTGTTAAAGGGACCTTATGGCTCAAAGTAAAACCGAAAAACCCCTGAAATTCGGCATTTATGGTAACATAAGCAACCATAACTCGCGCCACCGTGCACTGCTAAAACTAACACCCAGGACATCAAAGATGACATCACAAATGTCATTGATGACATCACTGATGACATCACATGGCTGGCTCTCCCTTTTTATCCTTTACTGACATATCGAAGCCACATAGTTTTCTTCAGTAACAGTCAGGAAGTAAAAATTGAAAAGGTACTATATTTGTAGACTTAGGGTCCAGTCACATCATATGAAACATATACATAGCGGAAGATACAGGCTTGAAAGAGAGCAATCCTTTCTGTGCATGAAGATAATCATTATGGTTAACAGCACTTTCTCATAGTTTTATTTTTATTACTCTACCTTCCCTCTATATGCTCATATTTGTATACATTATACTCACTCTCCATAGAGTGAATGGGAAACATTTTTTGCTCGCGCCTACAGCCCAAACCGCTGGCCGGATTTCCACCAAATTTGGACCAGGAGCAGCGGCTTGGTCCCGAAAGCGTGCTTTTGCAAATTTGGTGAAAATCCGTCCAGTAGTTTTTTTTAAAATGACCAAAAAGTAGGTAAAAAAAAATTAGTGATATCTGTGTTCGGTTTGCGGACACACTTCCCTGTTCGCTCCGCGGAAAGTGTCCTGATTGGCCAATAGTCTTGCGTGATGTTCGCGGACATGCAAAGTGTTCGCTGATTGGACGCGTGGAGAGTGAAGCGCGTCAGATTTTTCAGTAGCGCCCGCCATCTTGGATTCGCGGACGTCCCCGGACAGCGCGGTGAAACTTTGTTCAAAATGTGTATTTTGTAGAGTGTGTTGGTGTGTAGGAGTGTTTGGGGAGGGTGGGAGTGTATGAGATAGGATGAAAGTTGTGTTTTTTATGTGTTAGACGTTCTTTTTGTGTTCGATTTGTTTGCGGCCATCACGGGTGTTCTGAAATGATCTAAATAAACTGACTAGGGGGTGTTCTAAGGAGTCAATATGTGTCCGTTTTGTTTGCAAGCAAAGTGAAACTGTTCTAAGAACACTCGCGGTGTCCGGGGAGTGTTCATAGGGGGTGTCCTGAGGACGCTGTCCGTATTGTTCTCTGTCAAGTTGAATGTGTTCTAAGAACACGCGCGGTGTCCTGAAATGTTCGCAAATAAACAAAATGGGGGTGTTCTGAAGACGTTTTTGAGAACACTCCCGGTGTCCTGAAATGTTTGTAGGGGGTGTTCTGAGGACGCTGTCCGTATTGTTCTCTGTCAAGTTGAATGTGTTCTAAGAACACTCGCGGTGTCCTGAAATGTTCGCAAATAAACAAAATGGGGTGTTCTGAAGACGCTTCTAAGAACACTCGCGATGTCCGGGGAGTGTTCGTAGAGGGTGTCCTGAGGACGCTGTCCGTATTGTTCTCTGTCAAGTTGAATGTGTCCTAAGAACACTTGCAGTGTCCTGAAATGTTCGCAAATAAACAAAATGGGGGTGTTCTGAAGACGCTTCTAACAACACTCGCGGTGTGCGGGGAGTGTTCGTAGGGGGTGTCCTGAGGACGCTGTCCGTATTGTTCTCTGTCAAGTTGAATGTGTCCTAAGAACACTCGCGGTGTACTGAAATGTTCGCAAATAAACAAGATGGTGGTGTTCTGAAGACGCATCTAAGAACACTCGCGGTGTCCGGGGAGTGTTCGTAGGGGGTGTCCTGAGGACGCTGTCCGTATTGTTCTCTGTCAAGTTGAATGTGTCCTAAGAACACTTGCGGTGTCCTGAAATGTTTGCAAATAAACAAAATGGGGGTGTTCTGAAGACTCTTCTAAGAACACTCGCGGTGTCCGGGGAGTGTTCGTAGGGGGTGTCCTGAGGACGCTGTCCGTATTGTTCTTTGTCAAGTTGAATGTGTCCTAAGAACACTTGCGGTGTCCTGAAATGTTCGCAAATAAACAAGATGGTGGTGTTCTGAAGACGCTTCTAAGAACACTTCTGGTGTCCGGGGAGTGTTCGTAGGTGGTGTCCTGAGGACGCTGTCCGTATTGTCCTTTGTCAAGTTGAATGTGTCCTAAGAACACTCACGGTGTCCTGAAATGTTCGCAAATAAACAAGATGGTGGTGTTCTGAAGACGCTTCTAAGAACACTCCCGGTGTCCTGGATTGTTCGTAGGGGGTGTCCTTAGGACGCTGTCCGTATTGTTCGTTGTTAAGTTGAAAGTGTTCTAAGAACTATCGCATTGTTCTGAAATGTTCGTAGGGGGTGTCCTGAAAACGGTGTCCGTATTGTTCGCTGGCAAGTTCAAAGTGTTCTAAGAACACTCACATTGTTCGCGGACATTAACAGTTTCCCATAGATCATAGTTGAAATGTTTGACTCTATGGATGTGATATGCTGCAGTGGTTGTTGCCAGGGCATAGAGTCTTGGGTGCATGGCCATTTGGCCATGCACCCAAGATTGTATGCCCTGGCAACAACCACCGCAGCATATCACATTCATATTTGCTTATAACTTTGGGTGAAAAACAAATGTATAAGGAACAAAGGTATTAGATACTATGGATGTGACATGCTGCTATGGTTGTCCTTATTATTGTATACTTACTGTTTGGTCTAGTAATGGGAGTCCATGTTTTTC
Source organism: Ambystoma mexicanum (assembly GCF_040938575.1). Classification (NCBI taxonomy): domain Eukaryota; kingdom Metazoa; phylum Chordata; class Amphibia; order Caudata; family Ambystomatidae; genus Ambystoma; species Ambystoma mexicanum. The sequence goes on along the minus strand of NC_090941.1, from coordinate 205,869,788 downwards.
TTCTTCATTTATGTGATAAAAGAAAATAGCATGTTAGTATTAGTATTTTGTAATGACTTATTACATTGTATAAGCAATATACTTTTATTTTTTTTCGACCCTCATATTTAGTAGAGTACAAATCAGAGTACTGTGCAATTTGCTCAGTTTCTGTATTTGTTGCTAAAATCATTGGGTCTGTGGGAGAAAAAAAATCCATGTTGGATTAAAAAAAACCCTTTTTCTGTTATGCTACAGTTTATTTGTTTGTTTGTTTTCAGTGTTCACTTGTTGTTTCTGGCTAATGCTTTATACTTTGCTTTGTTGTATTTTTTTTGGAGTAGTAACAGATTCTTCATTTGTTTTGATATTATAAAATTTTGGAGCAGTTAGATACCAATTGGCGTATTCTAACTGTCTATTTTTTAATATATTTTAGTGGTTTTGATTTATCTATTTGGATATTGTTAAATTTTGGGACAGTTAGATACCAATTGGCGTATTCTAAATGTGTATTGTTTGGCCTAATTTAGTGGTATTCATTTATCTGATTAGTTGTTGTAGAATCTTTGAGCTGTTAGATAGCTTTTGGAGTATTCTAACAATTTATATTATTTTAACACAAATTTATTTAAAGATTTAAATACAGTTTATTTATCAAATTATCAAGCTGGCCACGCGTAAGCACACGGAAGACCACGCTCCTGCCCAGAAGGCCGAACTACTGCCCCCCAGAGCCCCGAGCACGCTCCCACCTGCCATCTGCTGCTGCCTGACTGCCTGCTGCCCACATGCACTGCCATTTGCTGCCTGCACATCAGCCAGGGGTGCTGTTGCTGTGACCACCCCTGCTGGAACCGAAGACTCCCGACTGGAATTCCATCGCTCCACAGCCCAGCCCCAGGACCCAGTTGCCCACCCACTCCTGCCTCTGGGGTTGTCATGTCGGGGCAAACACCATCTATGACCACTGACAACCCCCGGCCAGAGAGGCAGAGGGGCACCAGCTTCAGTGCCACCGAAGTTGGAGTCCTGGTGGAGCAAGTCCTGGGGCAGTATGATGCCCTCTTCGGAAGTTCCCGTGCCGACAAGGAAGGACGGACTCGGATCTGGACTGACATCGTGACTGCCATCAACGCGGAGGGGGTGGCAGTCCGCGACTTACAACATGTCAGGAAGCGCTGGGAGAACTTCAGGTCCAGGACCCTGAACAAGGCCCGGCGCCTCTTGAAGGCAGCGGATGCCAAGGGGCGCCGGGGCCACTTGTCGGAAGAACAGATGAGGGTCCTGGAACGCATATCCCCAGCGCTCCACGTCCAGGTCCTAGAGAAGCAGACCCGTCTGGAGTCGAGCGGTGAGTGTACATGCATCCTGATTGTGAGCAGTGCGTGTGGTGATTATTCAGTAGTGTGCAGGTTGCACATCTGTTTGTATGGGGTCGAGTATGGGTGGGGGTGTACAGGGCCGTGGGGCTGACACATGCGAGGGCTGTGATGTGTGAGACATGGATGGTGCTTGTGTGTGTAGGCTTGCATGCCAAATGCAGTTGTGTGGGCACACATGTTTGGATGAATGTGTATGTAAGTAGACATGTCCGTGATGTCACACATGTATGTTGTTTTTTTGGCTGCATGTATCAGCACTGTGTACATGTGCATGTGTGTGTGTTTGACAAGGGTGCAACAGTGATGCAACATGGATGCATGTGACAGCGGTATGTGGAAGCCTGATTGGCAGATGTGACATGGATGCCCGTCTGAACAGTGCGACACTTGGCAGAGGTGTACACATGCATGCAAGTGTGGTGGTGTGTGTACATGTGTGGTGCACTTCCTGTGTTGCATGTGATGTCTGGCTCACCTTTGGCTGCTCATGCTGTTGTATGTGTATGGATGGTGGTGGCAGTTGCGATATGGCTGTGGTATGGCTCATGTGTGCGAGTTGTAATGACATGTGTGTTGGGGATTGTGATGACATGTCTGAGGTTTGCCAATGCCACTCATGTGCAACTGTCATGTGTGTATGTGTCCATTGTACAGTGCCCTGATGCCTGTGTTTTGTTTCTCCCTGTCTGCAGCGTCAACTGATGAAGAGGGCGGAGAAGTTGCTGTGGAGCACAGCGACGGGGATCCCACCGCCAGCCGGAGACGCAAGGCCCGGCTCCCCTCCCGTGTTGTCATCTCGTCGGGGAGTGAGGAGTCCGGTGCCGCGTCCCAGGCCGCAGCTGCCGGGGGGAGGTCCAAGAGGCGGAGGTTGGAGTTGGACTCCTCGGCAGCAGAAGGGGCAGCTGGGACCCCACAGGGCCCAACAGGGGAAGATGACACGGAGTCATCCAGGTTGGTGGGGGGTTTGGTGGAGGAGGAGGCCGTGCAAGCACCAGAGACGGGGTCTGGAGGTGGGGAACCCACTGGTGCTAGTGGTGCAGTGCAGGACCAGGGACAGGAGGCAGCACAGGCCGCCGCAGAGGTGCCTGTGTGCAATCCTGTCCCCGATCCTGTCCCTGCATCATCTTGCACCAGCAGGGATGCCTACGTCCAGACCCGTTTTCAGGCAGGGGATGAGCTGACGTCAACTGGCCTTCCTCTGCCTGCGGACGTGGCTATCCAGGTCCGGGTTGAGCCTGTCTTGGCTGGTGTGGCGTTGCGTCAACGGGCCATGCGAGGTGACCTGCAGTCTTTTTATGGAGAGACTGCACGTCATCTCGAATGGCTCGTTGACCACGTCAGCCTGCTGGGACAGGTCACCCAGGCCGGATTCCTCCGTCTGATGGGGCTTGCTCCGACCCCCTCCTCAACTGGACCCCCTACGCGCCAGTCGTCCTCTGTGCCATCTTCCCACCCATCAGTCACCTGGGTGCCCTGTGGAGCTGCCTCTGACGGTGCGGCCAGGCTGGTGGAGGAGGCATCCCTGCCACAGTCGGGAGTCGGACGTCCAGCAGGGGTGGCCACATCAACAACTGCACCCCAGCCGGCGGAGGATGTGCAGGCAGCAGGAGGCAGTGCACGGGCAGAGGCACAGCAGCAGCAGCAAGGTGGTGGGAGCCACGAAGGCTCGGGGCCTTCAACATTGGAGGGGCAGGCATCGGCCGGAGGGCAGGTTGACCCAGGACGGGGTGTGTCTTCTGTGTGGCAGCGGTTGGGCCAGCAGATAGGTGCGGAGCGGCGGCGGGCGGAAGAGGCGCGGCTCACAATGGTCAGGGCGGAGAACTCCATGCGGAGGGCCAATGAGGCGGGCCGAGTGCCTCGAGGCAATCCGCAGGGGGTTGGAGGAGGACACGGCGTTGTCCCTGCGGACCCTCGGGGCCATGGAACAGGACCGCCTCCGGGACATCGAACAGGAGTTCGATGATGCCCTGGCCCGGAACACCACGGAGTGAGCCGCTGGACTTTCCCCGCCGCCTTTGTATATAGTTCTTTAGTTTTAGGTTTCCTTTGTTTGTTCTTATGATTTGGAGTCGACGGACACTGCTCCACTTTTTGTATATAGTTGCATTTTAGTTAGGGTTTTTTGTAGGTTTCCTTTGTTCAGTTGGGCTCATGGACCCTTGGATGTTTTGTACATAGTTCTTCATTGGATTGATTTTATTTTTCATTTGACTTTGGACAACATTTTTTTGGATTTGGATTTGGTGTTTTTATTTTTTTACACGGACATGCAGCTTATCTTTTTTTCATTGCCATTGTAGTTTGTTTCTTTTCATTTGCATTCTCATTTTTTTTAATACAATTTTGTTTTCATACTTCACTGTGTGGTATCATCTCATTGGTTTCATGCATGTCATGTTGGGTGGTTTCCCATTCAATTGCAACCATTGTGTGTGACGGACATGGGTTCATTTGCTTTATGAACATTGGGGGTGTAACATGTAATTTCCATTTCCATGTGGGTGAATGGGTTACTTCGTAGGGCTTTTTGGTTGTGGAGGCTGACCATAACGCACATGATTGGGGATTGTGAGGACCTGGTGGAGGCTGCCCATGGTGGCTGGGGGGTGTGGGTGAAAGGGACATGAGTGGGGGCCTAGTGGGGGCTGGCCATGGTGGCTGGGGGGTGGGGGTGGTGGGAGACATGGGTGGGGGCCTGGTGGAGGGTGCCCCTGGTGGCTGGGCCGTGGGGGTGGTGGGAGACATGTGTGGGGGCCTGGTGGTTGGTGCCCCTGGTGGCTGGGGGGTGGGGGTGCTGGGAGACATGGGTGGGGGCCTGGTGGTGGGTGCCCCTGCACTGCTGGGGGGTGGGGGTGGTGGGAGACATGGGTGGGGGCCTGGTGGTGGGTGCCCCTGCACTGCTGGGGGGTGGGGGTGGTGGGAGACATGGGTGGGGGCCTGGTGGTGGGTGCCCCTGCATTTCTGGGGGGTGGGGGTGGTGGGAGACATGGGTGGGGGCCTGGTGGAGGCTGCCCCTGGTGACTGGGGGGGTGTGGGTGCTGGGAGACATGGGTGGGGGCCTGGTGGAGGCTGCCCCTGGTGGCTGGGGGGTGGGGGTGGTGGGAGACATGGGTGGGGGCCTGGTGGTGGGTGCCCCTGCACTGCTGGGGGGTGGGGGTGGTGGGAGACATGGGTGGGGGCCTGGTGGTGGGTGCCCCTGCACTGCTGGGGGGTGGGGGTGGTGGGAGACATGGGTGGGGGCCTGGTGGAGGCTGCCCCTGGTGACTGGGGGGGTGGGGGTGGTGGGAGAAATGGGTGGGGGCCTGGTGGTTGGTGCCCCTGGTGGCTGGGGGGTGTGGGTGCTGGGAGACATGGGTGGGGGCCTGGTGGAGGCTGCCCCTGGTGGCTGGGTGGTGGGGGTGGTGGGAGACATGGGTGGGGGCCTGTGGAGGGTGCCCCTGGTGGCTGGGGGTGCAGGGGAACATGCGTTGGTGGGCAGTAGTGCAAGTTGACATGTGGGTTGGCTGGGGGGCATGGCCATGGTGGATGGGGTGCCTGCAGGACATGTGCAGGGTAGGCCACTGTGGTGTGAGCCACCTGCAGGTGCCGTGGAGGGTGTAGAGGGAACACCTGGGAGGGCCCACATGTGCAATTCACGTGTGGTGCTCCCCGCGCACCCCTGTAATACACATACCCTGATGGAATCACGTGTCGAACTTCCCCCGCACCCCGAAATACACGTACCCTGATGGAATCGCGTGTGGAACTTCCCGCGCACCCCTGGAATACACGTACCCTGCTGATTTTGCGTGTGTAACTTCCCCTGCACCCTGAAATACACGTACCCTGCTGATATCGCGTGTGGAACTTCACGCGGACCCATTAAATACACGTATCCTGCGGAAGTCACGTGTGTAACTTCCCCTGCACCCTGGAATACAAGTACCCTGCTGATATCGCGTGTGTAACTTCACGCGCACCCCGAAATACACGTACCCTGATGGAATCGCGTGTGGAACTTCCCGCTCACCCCTGAGATACGCGTACCCTGCTCACACGGGCCCAATCGCGTGTGGAAATTCCTGCGCACCCCTGAAATACACGTACCCTGCTGGAATCGCGTGTGTAACTTCCCCTGCACCCTGAAATACACGTACCCTGCTGATATCGCGTGTGGAACTTCACGAGCACCCCGAAATACACGTACCCTGATGGAATCGCGTGTGGAACTTCATGCGCACCCCGAAATACACGTACCCTGATGGAATCGCATGTGGAACTTCCCGCGCACCCCTGAGATACGCGTACCCTGCTCGCACGGGCCCAATCGCGTGTGGAAATTCACGCGCACCCCTGAAATACACGTGCCATGATGAAATTGCGTGTGGAAATTCCCGCGCACCCCTGAAATACACGTGCCATGATGAAATTGCGTGTGGAACTTCCCGCGCACCCCTCAAATACGTGTACCCTGCTCGCACGGGGCCAATCGCGTGAGGTACTTCCCATGCACCCCAGTGATACACGTAGCCCGCTTGCTGTGCTGGTACAGGGTTAGCGCAGGCCTTTGCGCTGGATTGGGTATATTGATGGCTTTTCCCTGCGCGAGAGGCGTTCTTGGGGGCATAACTGGCGCTGCTGCAGGGTCGCTGCGCCACTGTGCGCCACGGCTGGTTTTGGTGGCTGGAATCCATGAATACGCTGTGCGCGGAAATGGATTTTTGCGCACGCGGCTGGCGCAGGGATTCGCACGCGCACACTGTGCGCCAGCCGCGTGCGCCACTTGTGCGCTGAATTCTATGAATTGGCCCCTATATGTGTTGTCAGGATTGTTTGCTGCATTTCTGTGAAGTACTAACATTTGCAAACACAAAGGGTCTGTACTGTGTAAGTAAATGTTGTCAACAATTGGTGGTAATTGAAATAGAATATTCATTGCTACATTTGCATAGCAACTTACACCAACTATATTTGAGAATTTAAATGGTCCAGGTAGTTCTGTATCTAACTGCTTTTTTTGGAGTTTGTCTTCCTTCTTTAAAGAAGTACCTGGCTTACTTTCTGTAATTGATTCCTTTTTGTTTGTGGTACTTGATGAAGTATTAGTTTCTTTTACTCTGTTTGGAGGATTTGCAGTGATGTCCTGTTGCATTTCTGTTTGATTTAGTTTTCTTTTACAACGTTTTAGTTTTTGTGGAACAGAATATGTGTTTAGATGGGGAGTGTATAGTGAGCGAAGTCTATTATATTCTAAAATGCAAGGAATATCAGCGTTTACTTTACTTGCATCAAAGTTGATTAGAAATAGACCGACAAGTGTACGTAAGCGTGATAGTGCTACGTAGCTCATGCCTTCTTTAAAGACTGTGTTACCAATATCTATCATTGCTTTGTCTAGGGTAAGACCTTGTGATTTATGAATCGTGACTGTGTATGCAAGAGTTAGAGAAAATTGTTCTCTGCGTACATACATATCTTTGAAGAGAAGGAATCTAGCTGTTGAGCGTCCTATCCGTTTTACTTCTGAAAGTTTGTCAAAGAGTATATTGACAAACTGAATTTTGTTGTCACGTGGGTATGTTTGAAAGCCAACAACTGTACCCAGTGCTCCATTAACTAGTCCTTGGTCCACGTCAAGGTTACGTTTAAGCATTACTCTGCAATTTAAGGATAATTTTAACATCTTTTCTAAGTCTGCTGTATTTGAGATTGATTTTTCTGAATTATTTAGTCTTGTTGTGGCTTGGTCACACATGGGTAGTGTCATACCATGTACATCTAGTTTGTCTGTGGCGCTAATTTCCATTATTGGTTGCATTTCTTTACTTAACATTATTTCATTGAATTTGAGACAGCTTGCAAGAGTTGGCATTAAGGCCATACAATTGACATTTTTGTGGGCTAATTGTTCCATAACATCTGTAGCACATGCATTATCGCCATAAAGTGCATTAATGTGCCGGGTTTTCAATGTTGCTTCTGCTTCTTTAGAAAGTATACCAACTCTCAAACTTTTTAAAATGTTGGCATAAGTTAGATCTGCAGATTGGCGCATGTTTTCTGTTAATTTTCTGTATTGGAAATGTTGCCAAAGGTTGACATTTCCAATGCTGCCAACAGTTTTACGGCAGAGTTTGTGCCCTAATGTTTTAAAAATAGGTTCACCTTTTACTGGTGTTAATTGAAGCAGATCTCCAAAAACAATAATGTGTTTTCCTGCAAAGAGCTCTTCATAGTCTGTTTTGAGTACTTCTTGTAATCTGAGGTGAATCAAAGCTAACATCAGGTTGGAGACCATGCTCACTTCATCTATTAGTCGCATTTTCATTTGTTTCAATACTCTGCGTAATTCCATTGCAGCTTCTGCAGAAAGTTTGTAATAGTCTAATTTGTTCTGGTGTTCTACTGGTAATAGTAGTAATCGGTGTAATGTAACACCACCTATGTTGTAGGCAGCTAAACCTGTGGGGGCAGTGACAACAGCTGACAGTTTGTTGTTTGTCAATTGTTGAAGGAACTTACTAATGATTTTGATTAGGAATGTTTTGCCAGAACCAGCTTCACCACTGACGTACAGTAGTATAGGTTTATAATTATGGCAGGAACATTCTTTATTTTCATGTTTTACACTATGTGCAATTTCTTTTGTTACTTCTTGAAAAATGCTACTTTGCTCATTGTTTAGTTTTGATTGTAGTATAGTTAGGTCTTCCTTATCTTCATACTGACACATGGTGTTTTCTACTTCTATCATAGCTAATTCTGCCTCATTTGTTATTAGTGGTTCTCCCAGTGGTTCTTGGCTTCCTGTTACAGAAGGTTGACTACTGTCAGGAGTATCCTTATCTAGTTGGGCTTGGAGTTCTTCTTCATGTTGCTGTTCATTGTGCAACATTGTTTTGTACTGTGTAAAGTTTACATCAGTTATAGTGCTTTCATTTGCTTTGAAAGCATCCTCATATGAGTCATAGTTATCTAGTAATTGTTTTTATTTTCTCCATGGTTTGAAGAGTTGTAGCAGGGACATGTAATATACTTCTTTATGTTGAGGAGTCTTCAATGACAATTTGATATGATTAATTACATTTGGTTTAGTGAGTTTAACTAAGTTGCCTTCACAGTCTGTCACTCTTTATTTACCTTTTTTTTCATCAGGTTTCATATTATTTTTGTATGTGTAGTTTTGGGCTATTTGGTATAGACACATGTTTTCCAAAGTATTACTTCTGTTTGGTTAGTATGTGTCCAATAAATTGTTTTTTAAAATGTCTTGGCTGTTGAGATCATGTTTGGCTATTGTTTCTATATCTTCATATGATTTTAGAACTCTTTTTCTAGATTTAGCTGGACCAAGACTTAGCCATACTATATTTTCAGATTTACCATACAATGAAGTACCAGTTAAACGATCAGCTGCTTCATAAGATCCACATTCTCTATGGGTGAGCATTTTTATGCCCAAGCTGTATAATTTCTGAGATACTGTTTTATCTGATGACAGGTCATTCCAGAGGTCTTGGAGCTCTGTCTTTTCTGCTTTAGTTAAGTATGCTGTGACATATCGTGTAACTGCAGTAGAATTGTCTGCAATGTACTGCACATCTATGTTTGCATTCCATAAGTGGGCAATGATTGCATTATAATCATTGATATATTTTTCTTCTTTTCTTTTTATGTAATATGTATTTTTAGGTGACTTACCTTTAACACTATGTCTAACTGAAGACATGAGGTTGTTTACTTGACCTGTATTTGTAACTGGTCTAGGGAAACCAAATCGGCATTCGGTGTAGTATTTGCCTTTGTTTTTGAATTTGCGACGACAATATTTTCCACATTTGTGTCTTTGAAATTGTAAAATTTGTGCACGAAGATCACTATTTGTGGCTTCTGATGGAATTTCACAAGTGACATATTTTTCAATAAACTGTAAAACAGTGGCATCACTGTCTTGACCAAATTTAGGAGCATCTTTAATCCATAAAAGCATGTGGATATGTGGTGCTCCTCTGGCTTGGTATTCTTTTCTCCAAAAGAAGTGTTGCACTTCTCCAAGGGGAGGAACAGTTTTATTACAAATAAAATGTAGCATAGCAATGAAGCGATGGTGAAAATATCTTGAAACATTAACAGGATCCAAAGAACAAAGTTCTCCAGGTGTTAGAATATCTATGTTTGTTTTGTTTTTATTTGATATGCGTAGGAAATCATGTAAATCTTCCCATGCATATTCTGCACAACTTAATGTAACAAACCAAGTGGGTGGGCCAAGGTTTCTGATCATACAACGTACATCTCCATGACGTCGAAACCTGTACTCTTTAGTACCACGCATATTTGCTAATAGATTTGTAATATTTGATTATAAAACCTCATCCTTTTGTTGCACTTTCTCTAATAATTGTGTAGCTGTCATATTTTGAAAGTGTGATCCTGATTTTAATATGTGTGCAACTCCGTAACATAAAGTTGCTAGTTCACTTTCAAAGAGTAGGTGGAATATGTATTCCACATTTTGTCTAAATCTGGGATCTTCAGAATACATCCGTAATGAGCGGTATTCTGAAGCTGATATTTGAATAGGTCTATCATCATACCTTCCTCCTTTGCCAGTAGGAAAGAGTAGAGGAAAAGCACGTGCTTCTATACTTTTTTTCTCATATATACTGATTGGCGATCCTTTTGTTTGACGCATTTGGTAAGTTTCTAGTACATCTTGTACGGTGTCATTACAGTGCAAAGGATGAATTGTATAATGGTCTAAAGTATTTGATATTGTAGCAGCATCTAGTAGCTCAAATTGACCAGCTTCTTGTGTTTCTTGAATTATTTCAGTTGTATCTTTCAAGTTTTCTTCAATATTAATTTCTTTGTAATATTCATTATTCTCTTTAAGATATTGAAAGGCTTGTCTAACTTTATATAAATCTACCAGCTGTTGCCATATTTTTTTGTCTTTTGTAGGTACTCCATTTACTAATATAATTAAAGATTGCTGCATTGGACGTTGCACTCCTAGAGTATGCACATTTTCTTTTAGATTTAATGGTAAATAAACTACTTTTCCACGAATGCCTTTTACCAATTCAGAGGGAGGTAAGTTTGCTGTTTTTGGTTGAAGGCGTATTACTGCTTGAAATGGGTGTACTGTTTGAATTATGATGCTCTCATATAAATTAAGTGGTTGTAGAGGTTTTGGTACTGGGTATAATTCCAAATTATTTGTGATAGAACGTGAAGGAGTTTGGTTGTTGTCAAGTTTTGTAGTGCAATAACTGCAAAGTATTAAGGGCTCAGTTATTTCATATTTGTTTTCTGCTAGAAGGTAGAGAGCTAATTCAAACCATTTAGAATCTTCATTGTCTTCTATTTTGTATGATAGGTCCACAGTTTTTGTGTTACCTTTATAAAAAATTCTACGGCAACATACACATATATGGTTTGGTACTTCAGCTGATGTACTTTTAAATTTTAGTATTTTTTTTTTGTATGTGTTTAGCAAATGGTTGCCATGTGTAGAATTGTTGCTTAATTGGTTTAAAGCTATTTCATTCTGTAAATGGCTTTCACTTCCAAAATATTGTTTCTGGATATAGTGAATTTCTTCAAGTAGGTCTTTTGCTGTACCATGTAGAAGGATGTTATTTAACTTTGCTAGTGCTAACGCAGGACTTTTAGCATAGAACAGTTTATAGACTAGATTTCTTATAGTTGAATGATGTGTTGATATCCTTTTGATATCATGGAAAGTGGTTTTACAAGTAGGTCCTGTAATGCAGGCCAATGAATTTCCTTGTAGTCCTGTGTACTTGCGCACTGGACGGGTATCTATATTTTGCAGTAATTTAATTTTGATTTTGTCTTTGCTTTTTACATATTTATTGAGGAATTGGTGTAAAGATTTGAAACATTGTTTGGGAATGTTACACATTGACGTGCATGGCCATTTGTATACTAGACGTTCTGATTCAGTTGAATGGAGGGGTAATTCTAAGTTTTCAGGGCATATTTTTGTAAGGAGTACTTCTTGTTCCATTATGGTATTATTCACTTTTTCATAACTTCAACCACTGCTATTTATGGCAATTGTATTTGTTTGCTTTTGTTTGTACGCTTCTTCATTAAAATATGGTTCTGTGCTCGTAGTGTGATTCCATTCATCTCCGCAGATACTTAAGAAGTTCTTTCTGTTGACATTTCGCTTATTGAGAAGTCTTTTTTGTAATTTAGTTATTAGTTTTGTTAGTGGTTTCATTTTGTTTAACAGTAAAATAAATACATTTCTTTTGAGAAGAATTGCACTGTCCACCAATGCTTCTAAGATCAATTTCCTACGATAGGTTTTAAGCTTTGAACCTGATTTATCTCCTGTTTTTATAAGATTTTGAAGGACTTTGTGACGGTATATTTTGGCTAAAATACTTTTCTTGGTATGCTTACCTTGCACTATATTAAAATTTGAAGAAGTAGTTTTATCTGTACTGATAGCTGATTTTCTGTTAATTGTTTTTTGGTTTGTTTTACATTTTGATAGAGGAAGCGAAGTTGTTGTACTTGAAACTTCTTGTGTTTCACTAAATGATTGTATTAGCTGTTTTGTTTCAACTTTTTTTACAAATTCTGCTAGAGATGGATGCTTATGTTGGACACCTTTATTTTCATTTGCTCTAATTTTGCGTTGCTTTCTACGGAGTTGTCTTTTGGTAGGCATTCTTTAGGGTCTGTTGAAAAAAATAAAGAAGATATGGGTTGGGGTGTTCTGGAATGTATGTGTGCTGTGTGCATGAGTGTTTGAGTAAGATGATAAAGATGTATGTAATGGTGTGTGATTGTGCATTGGGAACTAAAACTATAGGGGTAGGTATTCTTGAATTTATGTGTTACTAAACTGGGGTTCAGATGACAAAAAAAAGTAAGCTAGTGGTGTGGAAAAGTACAAATAGTAAATCTAATGTATACAATTAAAACAGTTGTTCTATAATATGAAAATTGTAGTGGTTCAGTTGGCTAATTTGTGTGTCCAAAAATAGAAATTTGTGGGCCATTCTGGCTGTAAATCGCTGTTTAAGACATGGACATTTTTGGACAAAATTGTACAAAATCTCTATTTTAAGAAACCAAAATAGCTCGTATTAATGTTATAGTATATTTGATCAATAATATAAATATTATGGTGATATTTTACTTACTTTTTTTTTACATTAACAGGTAACTTCTTAGTTTTTCTTTCTTCTTCGAATTCGGCTGCTTCTTTTCAGTAAACTGGTCTTCACTGCAATTGTAAAAGCTTCAAATTAGTAACTTTGTTTGTATATAGCACTGTTTTTAATTTAGATATTGATTTTTTTAATTGAAATCCTCAGTGCCTTCTGTAAAACCATTAAACTAATTTATTTACATAAGATACATTGCATCAGTTCAGTACATATTACATGTTCTTAATGAACAAATTGTATTGAATGACTAACTGTAGCAAAAAAAAATATCTTTACCATGTCTTGTGAAATTTATAATATATTAGTGAATACCACTATTTCTGTAAGTAAACTGTTCTAGGTAATAGCGCCTCAATGTCATGTCTAATTTAAAGTAATTAAGTAAATAAATAAATAAAAACAAAAAATATGAAATTGTATAAGTGTTTTTATAAAGGTTTAAACATAGATTGTGTTTGCATGCAATTTTGTTTGAATATATGTAGTCTATATATTTCATTTAAAAAATGTTAGTTTAACATGATTTGAGTGTGTGTGTATAAAGAAAGTAAAAAGTATAAAGGTTTATAAGTGATAGTTGATTTTAGGAAATTGAAAAAAGTACAGTAAATTCATTTTACAGATTTTACAAGGTAAAAGTCTGTTTGAAAATGTGTTCATCTACCATAGCTCTCAGTTCTCACGCTTTTGGCGGGTGTCACATGCCTTGTAAAGGGCAGACTCACCCGCCAAGCCTCCTGCACGCCCATTCATTCCAATGGGCGTCTCACCCACCAAAAACAAAATCGGGTGATTTCACCCGCCTGTAAAACAAAAATGGTTGAGAGCTATGTCATCTACTATACAGAAAATATGCATACCTGAAGTTTGTGTTCATGCATATGGATATGCATGGAGCTGCAAGTAGAAATCTTGAAGACTTGTACAGTATTTCTGGTAGATGCTGCTTGCCAATGATATGACACTTGTACTCAGAGAGATTCAGAGTACATTTGCAGTACTGATCTATGATGATGCAGTTAGATGTAGAGGTCTTGAATGTGATTGGTGCATGGTCATGTGATTTTTGAGGTACATCCAATGAGGGAATGGCAGAGAGAGTGTAGTGGAAATGGTAGAAGGGCTGTTCATGTTACGATATGTCCGCGGACATGGCGGTAGTTCGCGGACATCGGGAGTTACATCCGGGGATTTTTGGGTTCAGAAGTCATGCAAATGAGAATAAGCACTGAAAGGGATTGGTCAGGAAAGTTTGGTGGGTGTGTTGTGCCAGGAGAGATTTTCTCAGATACTCTTTTTGCTGAGAGAACAAAAGATAGCTATGGCTGTGTGTTTCAGAAAACAGATTGTTTGGATTTTAGGAGATTCGTGGATACATTGGTTGAAGGTGCATGCAGAAAGCTGTGGAGTAGCTGTAGATCTTGGATTCCCACATGTGGAAGTACACTGGCATGGAGTACGTGGAATGAAGTGGTTGGACTTGCTACCTCTCTGTGCTACTTTGGAGACAGAGCAACATCCAGACATAATTGTAATTCTTTGTGGAGGGAACAGTTTAGGACATGTGACTGGAATTTTTTTGCAATTTGCTATGAAAGAAGGACTGATGAAGGTTATGGACATGTTTCCTAATTCTCAAGTGATATTTTCACGGATTGCGCAGGGACAAATGTGGCTTTGTTGTTCTTGATTTGGTCCACAAATGGAAAAAGCAAGGCGCAATGTTAATAAGGCTGCTTGTGGCTTTCTAAGAGATTTTGGCATGTCTTCCTTTCACAATGAAAATATTATGTTTTGTAGTACATACATTTTTCGCAGAGATGGAGTCCATCTTACTTATGCTGGCAATCAGATTTTTCTGAGAAATGTACAAAATGCATTGCGACCTTTTTTGGAATTACAACAACGATTTTGAAGTAGATGTTAACCATTTACAATTTTTGACTTACAAACACCACCCAAAGGCTCTTTTCAGAGCCACCACTTCTTTCCAGAGAAAATTACAATGTTTGTGATGAAGTAGCAACCCCATTTTTTTAATGTTCGCGAACTGTCCGCGGACTTCTAAAAAATACAAAGAGCCCTGCTTCATTTATTTTCACTTCTATTTTTCTATTTTTTAACTGGGAAAGGCGGCTCTGAAAAGAGCCTTATTTTTTTTTTGATTTTTGTAATTTTGTATTTTTTTTGGTTTTTCAGACACGACACACTAGGAGAGGAGGGTAAAGGAGGGTAAAGGGGGGGACACCAACCACAGGGATAAAAAAGGGTGAGCTGAGAGAGGAAGATGTAGAGTGGGTTTTATTTGGGTAGTGAGCAAGTCTTCTCGTGCTCTGAGACGATAGTCTCAAAAGCACTCCGAAGTCGCTCCCCCCTGCAGAGTACTGAGTCACAGTACATACATACAACTTGGACCCTCGAAAGGTAAGGGTCATCAGCATTCTGTATGGCCTGTGAGGCAGGTTGAGAAAGACGCTGTCCCACAGGATCAGAAACAGAGGATCAGAAACAGAGGATGAAGTAGAGGAAATCAACCTGCTACGTTCTTCGCAAGGTACAACCCTGCGAATAGCTCCAGAGTGATATGACCTCAGGTGTCACTTCATAGTAGTGGTCCCAAAGCTGTAGTTACCGTGCTTCCCGAGACTGAGTATCATTTTGCACTCATTGCAGGTAACATGGTTCGCACGAGCCTTAGGACCATTCCCATGAATGGTAAATAACCCCCACACCCAAGACTCACACCTAGTGCGGGTAGTAGGGATTTCCTCTACCTCATTCTCATCATCCTCTTCTTCCTCCTCCGCATCCTCAGTCCTGTTCCCCTCTTCAGGACCTTGGGGAGGTGGTGGTGGTGGAGTGGGTGGTGGTGGTGCTGAAGCAGGTGCAGCAGCAGGTGGCAGTTCAGCAGCCAAGGATGCCATCTCGATGATGGTGTAGTCTGCAGGTGGCAGCAAAAATCACTGTCTTCAGAAGAATAGCCAGAAACACAATGGGAATAAGCTCTTGGGCGTGGTCTTTTATAGGGGTGCTTGTGCGCGGTCCGCGGACATGCGCACTGTGCGCAGACAGATCGAACACAAAAAAGGATCGGAAAGTTTCAAAAGGTATATAGAAACTCAAGATTGCTATGTGGGACTTGTGGCATGGTGAGATTTTATTGAAAAATATTATGGATTAACTGAAAATGTACTTTTAAATTGTTCGGGACACGAACAGTGTCCGCATTTCAGGACACACGATGAGCGTGGGCGCGGTCATATGATCTGTTTGCGAACTAGTCTGCGAAGGAAGCGCCTGTCCGCAGGACACCAAGTGCACGGAGATTGGTTAGCGCATGCGCATTGATGTCCTACGGACACTGTCCGGGTTCTGAAGTAATTAAAAGTGCGTCACACGTGAAACGAACATTTCAGGACACCGCGTGTGTTCTTAGAACAGTTTAAACTTGGTAGCGAACAGTAAGGACAGATATAGTGTTCTTCAGGACACATGTAATTTAGTTTATGTACGAACATTTCAGGACACCAATTGTGTTCTTAGAACAGTTTCAATTGGGTAGCGAACACTACGCACAGGTATAGTGTTCTTCAGGACACCTCCATTTCCGGTTTACATACGAACATTTCAGGACACCAATTGTGTTCTTAGAACAGTTTCAATTGGGTAGCGAACACTACGCACAGGTATGGTGTTCTTCAGGACACATCATTTTTGTTTATTTACGAACATTTCAGGACACCAATTGTGTTCTTAGGACAGTTTTAAGTTGATAGCGAACATTACGGACAGATATAGTGTTCTTTAGAACACTTTAATGTTTGTTTCTTTACGAACATTTCAGGACACCACGTGTGTTCTTAGAACAGTTTCAACTTGCTAGCGAACAGTACGAACAGGTGTGGTGTTCTTCAGGACACCTCCATTTACGTTTATGTACGGACATTTCGGAACACTCGCACTGTCCGCGGACACTTTTATTGTTTTTTTTTAAAAAACGGAAACTATTCACAATACAATATAAAAATTAAACTTTATTTAACATATATTAATAATTTATGACAGAGAAGGTGAGGCAGAAACAGAAACAAAAACAGGAGAATTTGGAGTTTCAACATGATTGGTATTAGGTGAAGAAGGGATGGAAATCTCATCAAAACGTTTTGGATTATGGAGAGGGTTTGGGGATGATTGACTGGGATATGGGAGGAGGGACAAGTACATGTGGGGCAATGGTATGACGTTTTTGTTTTAAAATGATCTTCAACAAAAGTTTTCAAATTATTAAAATTGGTCAACAGTAAATCAATTTTTTCTTTTATGTTGTCAAGCGTGTTTTCCATAACAGGTTCTTCAGAGGTAGTTTCTATTTTGTTATGCTCTGTACAAAAAAAATATATATATGTTAAATGTATACAAAATAATAATATTTAAATGGTTTATATTATAAAGTGTTTACCATTAGTTTCACTATCTTGTGACATTTCTTCATGTGGGAAATTGTCCTCTAGCCATTCCAGAGTACTAGACATTTCTGTGAGAAAAAAAAAAAAGATAACATATTTTTTAATCTAATACAGAAAGTTTATAAATATATGAGTAAAATGAAGTACACTTACTATTTCTGGTAAGATAAGTCCTATGTATTCAGTGGGTCTGGTCTTGTTCTCAGTTCTGTTGTGTCTGTGAGGTAATTATGTTGGAAGCCAATTTATGTTCTTGTGGTATATTCCATTTCAGAACATATTGTATTTAAATGAATGGTTAGTGTGTTACATATATGGGTTACATTTCTTATGTATTACTATATATAATGTGTTTGTGTGCTGGTTTTTGAATTTGTTAAATGTTCCTATATTATGATATAACAATCAAACATACCCCCCCTCCCCTCCCCCCACAGTTTTTAGGTAGTGGTACTGTTCTCCGAACATGTCCGCGAACATTAAATAAGTTCGCGGACATCACGTTCATAAGAAGAGATCTAGTCAGTTCCATATGACATGTATATAAAGTCAAAGTCATTATTGTTAAGTTTTGCTACTAAAAAACTATGAAATTCAGTGAAAAAACTTTGTTAAAGGGACATTATGGCTAAGTTGCGCTACTAAAAACCTATGAAATTCAGTGAAAAAAACTTTGTTAAAGGGACGTTATGGTTAAGTTGCGCTACTAAAAACCTATGAAATTCAGTGAAAAAACTTTGTTAAAGGGACGTTATGGTTCCAAGTAAAACTGAAAAACCCTTGAAATTCGCCAGTTATGGTAAGCTAAGCAACCATAACTCGCGCCACCACCGTGCACTGCTAAGACTAACACCCAGGATATCAAAGATGACATCACAAATGTCATTGATGACATCACTGATGACATCACATGTGTATGTACTTCTCATGAAATATGTGTAGAAGGGATTCTTATTATGTTGCGAAAAAAGTGTCAAGAATCATTGCAAGAAATATACCCTAATAAGTGCATTGAACGATGCATTGATATAAATAGCATCCTATTGTGGGGTTCTATCTAGTATACTAAGCTACTCATCCAGAAACATAACATTGTGTGCAGCGTACAAGATGAAGGTATGATATTCGTAATGTTAATATGTTGAATAATGAAATGATAATTGTTTTCTTAATAGATTTTTGTGTACTGTGAAATATGTAATAAGTAGCTAATAAAACCCATGTATTACATAATTGCATTACTATAGACAAAACACAAAGACACAAGAACACATACCAATATGGGTATATACAGGGAAAGTGAAGTTAGCAAAAAAGCACAAGTAGTAGCAGAAACAATTCATAACTTAACTGATTAGTTTCATGCAAATAAATGATTGCTCTGTTTCAAAGCTGCTATTTACCCTATGTATATGTATCACTTGATGTGATTGGACCCTAAGGAAAGTAGTGTGAGCACAATGTATACAAATATGACCATATACAGGGAAAGTACAGCCATAAAAAAAAACAACAGAACTATCAGAAAGTGCTCATAAGTCTAGTGATTATCTTTATGCACAAAAAGGATTGCTGTCTTTCAAGCTTGTGTTTTCCCATATGTATATGTTTCATATGATGTGACTGTACTCTAAGGGAATTACTGTAAGAACCTACTAGAAGGATACGTCTACAAATAAAATAAAATTCTTAGTTTCTGACTGTTACTGAAGAAAACCATGTGGCCTAGATATGTCAGCAAAAGAAAAAATAGTGAGCCAGACATGTGATGTCATCAGTGATGTCATCAATGACATTTGTGATGTCATCTTTGATGTCCTTGGTGTTAGTCTTAGCAGTGCACAGTGGTGGCGCGAGTTATGGTTGCTTAGCTTACCATAACTGGTGAATTTCAAGGGTTTTTTCGGTTTTACTTGGAACCATAACGTCCCTTTAACAAAGTTTTTTTCACTGAATATATATATATATATTATTTACTGGGAGTCCACAAATACAAGATGCAATTCAGCAAAAGGCAAAAATTGTCTCTGAGTGCAAAATGTTCAAGGACTGACAGTAGCACTGTTTAAAAAAATAAATAATTTGGATGCCCATTCGGTCACCCATCCATGCACCAACTGGGACTGACCGTGATTAGTTTCAAAGCAAGGAAAGGGCAGGTCCATTTCCCTAAGTGGTCAATTAAGTCTGGCTCATCTATCAGGCAGCATGGTCTGAAGAGGCTTGCCCTTTCCTCACTTTGAAGCTGAGTAGGGTCTGTCCTGGTTACTGCATGGATGGGAGACCTGAATGGTAATTGTCACTTGCCATGGCCAGTGATTTTTCACCCCCAACATCACTATAGCTGTAAAAATAGATTTTAATAAAAACTGTAACCCTGGGTACTGAACTACTCATAACCGTGGCTCTCAGTAGTCCTTTATAGCCACGGATATAGCTCCGAATATTGGCAAAATGGTGAAAGAAAAAATGCTTTCCTGCCCCCAGGTCCTCACAAAGTGTCTCCCTCATATGTGCCAGCTCCCCCACTTCCCAGATGGCCTCCTCACCTATACTGCTCTCTCC
This sequence comes from Ambystoma mexicanum, assembly GCF_040938575.1. Classification (NCBI taxonomy): domain Eukaryota; kingdom Metazoa; phylum Chordata; class Amphibia; order Caudata; family Ambystomatidae; genus Ambystoma; species Ambystoma mexicanum. The sequence continues at coordinate 205,850,198 of NC_090941.1, read as the reverse complement.
CTTTTCCCCAACAGACACTGGCCCTCATTAGGATACTGGCGCTAAACCATGGCGCTATTAGCACCATGGTTGGTGCCAGTATCGTAACGAGTCCGCCAATGTTCAATGGGGAATTACCACCCCATTCCAAGGTTGGCATGGCGGTAATTCCCCATTGAACATTGGCCTTTCCCCATTCCCATTTTTGCCCCATAGGGCTCAATGGGACTGGGGAAGGCGCTAAGTACGGTACCGCAAATTGCGGTACCGTACTTAGCACCAAGGCCCCTTTGCGGGTCCCTACTTTAACGGCTGGTCTAGACCAGCCGTTCAGGTCGGGTCCCGCAAAGGGACCTCGTAGTAAGGCGCTAATGGGTTAACGGCGCCGCAGCCTTTTATGGTGCCGTTAACCCATTAGCGCCAGGTTCGTAATGAGGCATATTGTTTCTGTGACGCAGTTTGCTTTGAGATGTCAGCTATCCGAGACTACAGAAAGCTATGTGTTGCAAATTCAGTCCATATATCCCCTAGAACTCCAAAATTTCACTTGGTGCCCTCTAACGACCCAACCTCCAGCATGATGGCATTAGCATGTTTTTTGACCCGCACACAGCTTTTTTCCTGCGTTTCATTTTCCCATATCCTCAGCTATTACCTTGAATATCTCTCGCTTTGAGAGAAAAACAAGATGGCGATCATTTCATTTCTAAAAACCGCCGGTTTCAGGAAAATCCAAAATCCTTTAGATAGAGCTATCTATTTTTGAGAAGGTGCAACTGCTTTTCTGTCAAATATTTAAATAACTATTGCGCAGAATAACCCCAAACCATGCATGGATCGCACGTCAACGCTTCGTGCCCAAGTTGTTTTGGACCTGGTCCAAATCCGTCAAGCATTTTGGGCTCTGACCTTCGAAAAAAATTGTCCCTGTTTGTCTATGGGAAAATGAATGGGAAGTAGGCCGCACTTTTGGAGGATAAAAATTGTTCTTGACGCTTAATAACTTTTTTTTATTTTTAAACAAATCTTTTATGAAACTTTGCAGTCCGGAGGGTGGGGTGCGAGTCCTTAATCATTTCCCAAATTTCGGTCAAATCCATTATTCTAATTAAAGGTTATTAACAGTACAATTTTGAGGTGTTCCTATGGGAGTCTGACTCACCTTAACTATTGGGCCGCTATCGCCGGCCCATAATATATAGAGAGAGATTTTGTAAAACCAGAACTCTGCATCACAGGTGCCTGGGTCGCACCATGCACACAGCAGCACTACAACAGTCTGTTAAAAATAATTATTAAGGACAAATGTCCACACATGAGAAAAGCACAGCTGCATGTTTCGTGCTCTAACTGGGTACTTGTACACACCAAACAACATGTTGTAATACTCGTGTTTAAAAGGAGCAAAACGCAACTCTTTGGTATTAACCTCTGTGTCAACTAACAGTAATACATGACAGCCTTCTTTTAGTAATGCATTCCGCTTTACCATTCAAATGATAAAGTCTTTTTCAAAGTGCACAGTGCATGTTGGAATACAATTACATCATGATCATACAGATACACAATATCAATGTTAAAATGAACAAATACAATATTAAATTAAAATTAATAACCTGAGCTGTTACATCATCATGAAACGTGTGACAACATGGAATCAAGCACAAATATTATTTTATTAGGATTACCACAGGTTTATCACGTTTGGAATTCTTTACGGATCAAACTCAGAAAATGAATTAGCACTGTGTGAATGGACTCAATGATACGAGCGACTCCTACTGGATCTACGGCGTGATTCATGGAATCATTGTGCACCAAAATTTGTGGTGCAAGCATGAAAAACACAGTGCACGCGTGCGAAATGCACGCGTGTGCCCGTTTCCTGATTCATGGAAGGCACTGCGCCTGATTTACCTGGGACATGGCCGAATCCGCGCGTGGCGCACACGTCTCTCCAACATTCGGAAAGCTGTGCACGAGTCGCCCAGTGAAGGTGCACAATGTCCTGCGCGCACACCTAAACAGGGGGCGGAACACGGAGAATGGGTAAAAACACGTGAAAATGTAGGCGTAACAGGGAAGTTCAGCAGCGAAAAACCCGCAACACCCGCACGCGCGCTAACAACAAGTATTCATGGAATTGAACAGGGCAAACCTGCGCACACCAAAAGACACGCAAAGCCGGAAACACATCTGCCACACAAAAGCAGGCAGAAGAGCCCACGCACAGCATAAAAGTGTGCACAAACAACAAACAAGCATATACAGCTACAATGAATGTCCTATTTCTCCAGCAGTGATTGTGGGACACCGCAGGAGGAATAGGATAGCCAGGCCCTACATTTTCTTACCCTGGACCAGCCTTTTTGGGATGCCTGATGACCAGGTCTATGGCAGGTATAGGTTTCCACCTCATATCATCCTAGACCTGGTCACTGAGTTGGAGGATGACATCACATTACCCACCTTGTGCTCCCAAGCACTGAGCCCCTTGGAAAAGGTGCTCAATATCCTCATGTTTTGGCCACTGAATCATTTCAGCAGAGAACTGCCATAGTTGAGGGCATCTCACAGGCCTCTCAGTCACGCTGCCTACACCCGGTGTTGGCAATCATGACTGCACGCCCCTCAGTCCGCATGCACATATACATGCCCAGAACATACGCAGAAAGGCAGGCCATGGTCCAGGACTTTTACAGGGTGGTACACTTCCCCAAAGTGCTTGGTGCCATTGATTGCACCCATGTGGCCCTACGTCCACCTAGGGCCACTGGGCACATCTATTGCAACCGCAAGCACTGGCATTCCATGAACATGCAGGTTGTATGTGATGCCAAGGGAATCATCACCTCTGTCTATGCAAACTATCCCGGGTCCACCCATAACAGTTTCATATTTCAGAATGTCAGCCCTACAATGGGACCTGGAAGTTGGGAGGCATGGCAACACATGGCTCATTGGTGAGTACAAATGCCTGTGCACATGCATGCATGTCACACAAAGACAAATACACTCTGGTGGGCAGCTACTATATGCGCCCCTATTAGTGTGCAGGATCATTGTGGCAGCAGGTGTCCTGCACAACTTTGCCATCCGGTGAGGTGTACCGGTGGACATGGTTGTGCCCCCACATCCCGAACCACACGCATGGCTGCTGCGCATGGGAGGGGAAAGGGCACATGGCGAGGCAACACATACCCAGCTTGTGGCTACATTTTTCACCTAAACCCCCAATCCCCTGTGGAGTGCACACAGGCCTGGCACATTCCAGGTGACAATCGATGATGACAAAGGGACAGTCAACTGTCACAACCTTAACAGCCTGAGAATGTGTCCTCGGAATTGAAGCATTGTGTGCATCCCTAGCCACTTAAGCAAACACAATGCAGTGTGACCAAAAGGCACACATGCAAGCTACAAATTCCATCCCCCCATGCAAAATAGCAAATGCTGGTATGCCACATAAACCTCCCTCAACCCCATGTCATCCTCCTGACACACCATGCCATGGCATGCAATGTGAAAACTTAAATAAAAATATCAACAAACATGACTCAACTGTCACAAAGTGCACCGTTACAAATGGAAACAGGCTACAGACAATCCCCTCAGACAGGGACTCCGAAGAAAAGAGTCAGCAAAAATATCCAACCTATAGGAAAAGCATGTAAAAGCATGTAAATGCATGCCACCAAAGATGTGAACACCAAAACCGTGAACCTTTGGTGGCATGCATTTCAGGGAATTCCAAAAAAGAAAAGAAAATGACGGTTCTGGGGGGGGTGTCCCCTGCAACACCCAGCTCACTACACAGCACAGTAGAGTGAGTGGCGTTTGAGGCCTGGAAACCCCTGCAGCTGTATAAAAAAAGGAGAAAAATGAGCCTGTGGCGCCAGTTCACGATCACGAAAGTCAAAGTGAACTTGCCCAGCAGGGGCACAGCATGTATCAGAAGGCAAGCAGTGTGTGCGTGGGGGGATGTTGGGGTGGTGTCAGTGGTGGGGGTGGGGGTGTGTCGTGTGTGTTGTCGGGGTGTGTTTGCTGGGCTATTCAATGCACGTTAGCATGGGAAATGCATGAACCTTTAGTGTTGCGTACATTTTCCATGTGAAGTACACTGTCATGGACACATCTGCAACAGAAACATATTGCCGATCCCGTGACACATCATAAGCAAAACCAACACAGGGCTATCCATTTACCAGAATAACATATCATGAACACAGGACCCAACAGTGACAATGTCAGACAGTGACGAATCACCATAGCACAAGTGCCACAATGTGACATTGCCACCACACGTCCCCCTTCCATCATGAGAGTGGCTTTGACAGCTAAAGGGGGCATAGGACCGCATACATCATGAAGTGCATCAACAATGTATACAGTCAAGGTGTTGGGGAGAATTCTCAAAATGTGCTAATTTCCCTTACCTTTTGAGACCCCCAGCATTTTTAGGATTTGATTTTTACCTGGGAAGAGTGTGAGCCTTTTCTTCCCACTCTTCCATATATTTTGTTTGTGGTTTATTTTTGTGGTCTTTGGTTATGGTGTTTTAAAACAACTCCACTGGCATCATCTTTTTCTGTGTGTCACACTGACGGGCCCTGAAGACCCTCACGTATGGAAACAAGGCACAATCACCATACACAAATTGATACGACAGACACAAGGCTCAATTCCCAAAATCTAGGATTTATTGCAAAGAAAATAGTCTCATTCGGCCGACTGGATCTCACGTCTCGCAACGTGTGTCACCCAGACCTCGTAAGATGCAAGAGAGCAAACATTCTAAAACAGTGACATATATACAAAAAGACCATAATATTACCAGTTTGTGACACATCAAAAGCACCCATAATGTATCTTCCTGAAAAAGGGTTAGGTGATTGACAATTATGACAATTATGACGAGTATGACACCTTCTAAGACATTAATTTAGCAACAGTTGAAATCTGCAAAGGCGCAGACACTATTCTTTGTTACAGAGAACATAATGTTCTTGTTCAGTGAGCAAACTGTGTTTGTAGGAGAGACACATTCCAAGACCTGCTATCTTCTAGTTTCTATTCGTGAGCTAGAGGTCAGCTCGATCTAAAGGGGCCCATTAAGGGGGGCCGTGAAAGAGAGTATAATTCATGTCTTTAGCTGTCTATTTCTACAATTTCTGCAGTTTCAGTGAGACCAGCTGGCACCTGGCTTGGTGATTAAATGCCTCTCTGCTCGCCTTCAAGGACTCGTGAGGGAGGAAAACAATGTATTTCTGTCTGGCCTGGTCTCTCATATGTAACTTGTGGCCTCGCTCCGTGCTGGAGTAGAACGAAATTTAATTTAAGCGTTTAAACAGAAAAAGCAAGAGGAAGCAAAATGGCAAATTCTGTTGGTACAAAATGGACGCTCTATGGTTATGCAGACGATTCTGTACTGGCGAGGCCGGGCATATGATGTGGTTGGTTTTCAGCCAACATAATATACCGTCTATGCTATGGTAGGGTATTTTCTAGACTAACAAACCCTCCTCTTGGCCGTAAGCCAAGCGCATCAATCATACATCGCATCTTCCTCTGGCCATGTATCTAATTCTGAACTACGCATACTACTGTAATCGTCATCATCAACATCAATCGCCATAAACTCTTTTATAGTTTGTGTTTCGTTATTTGCATTTGTTTCCACTTTGGGATTTCGTTTCTCGGTTATCATGTGTATGCATTCATCTCTTATTTCAGAGCAAATAATTGGCAGGCAGTGTATGCAACAACAACATATCAGGAAGATTCCGAGTGTCGTTGCTAAAATTGCAACTAGTTTCTATCCCCATGAGCGTAGTAACTCCCAAAACCTGGAACTTATATTCAGTTCCCAACCACCTGTCGGGGGGTGAAGGTCAGAGCTCAGAATGTGTAACTTCTTTCTTGCCTCAAAAACTTTAGGGGAGGAATCACTTACAAATACGCAGCACGCTGACACCACGATTTTACAAACACCTCCACGGTCAGCCAAAACTATGTCAAGAGCCATTCTACTCTGAAGTGTCATTAATCTAATTGCCTTCTCTTCTAGAGTCATATTATACAGTATATCAGTCGTTCCATTCATTGTTTTTTCTAAAATTCTTGACAATCTTCTTATATGAATTTATTGCTTGGCCTCAAAATGGTATAAATGATTTTGCTATGTCTCCCGCAATAAATCCTGCTTCATCATCCCGTTGAGGTCTTGATCTAGATAATTTTGATATATCTTATATTCGGGAAAGGAATACCCCAGGGAAGAGGATCCCTAACTTACATGTTCCACCCCAATTTCTAGGTAGCCAGGGATAAGTTTTTCTCCACATACAAAATAAACGGGGTCACCTACATATATCGGTTCTTCTTATCTCTCAAGTACTGCAATATTCATGCATCTATCAAATGTCCCTACTGAATAGGAACATTTCTTTCATAAGCAAAATGAAACAGTGCGAGTATTGTAATTTATTGTATATGAGGAGGGCACTACATCTTTGTTCCCTACTGGGTTCATGTGAAACATGATTACAGTTGATTTATAAGGCACATACAGTCTGTCTGCTAGCGTTACTACTGGTTTTATTAATCTTGCTTTGTTAATTATGGTACAACCTATGGGTTTCATTACCACTTTTTCAAATTCTTCTATGTTTGTCTTGTCAAATTGGCCTGTGTCACTCTTATTCCACTTTCCATAAAAGAGTGCACTTAGTGATGTATAGAATGCTGTTTTAAGGGGTAATGGCTGTACATACCAACCTATTCCTTTTCCGCCATGCTGGGGTAAATGCGTGCAGACCCAGCAGTTAGTCTTGTTCAAGAGTGAGTGAGGCATATTCATTATTAAAAGCAATGTGTTATTACCATAACCTTCCCTGTGTCTTTCTTCTATTGGAGGGAGAGTATAAGAGAGTACATGGGCTGGACTGTCTGTGACAGGTGCTTTTGCAGCAGGCAAAAGAGAACTCAATGGGTGCACGCTCTTCAAATACCATAATACTGGGATAATGGTACATAGAATACCCAGAAGTGTCATAATCATTAAAATTACCTTCTTACAGCAATTCCTTCTACATTTCTTTATAGTCTCTATATTTATTACATCATCAGCGTAGGTGCAGGAGGGGGCAGAAGCAAGTACGGGCATTGTGCGTGATTCTTCTTCTCCAACAATGTTCGTTGTGAATACTTCTCACCACACTGCTCGTTTAAAAACACCAATATGTTCGAAGAAGTTAACAAAGTGTTTAGGCCAGTTCTCGGCAGCATAGATTGCTAAACGTGTGGCAAGATTGTCGTGCTTTTGCACATTACTCATAAGACTCCAGAGCATACATCAATTGCCTTTGTACCATCCGCGCCCCGCTCGTTCGCACAGGGTGATCAACAAATGGATTTTTATATTCTCAAAGATAGCACCAGGAAGCAGTGATCAACACATTGATTTTTATATTCTCAAAGATAGCACCAGGAAGCCTTGTTCCAGAGCTATCCACTGTCAGCAATATGAAGCCATGCCTATTATGGCTCTGACCCCCTTCTGTGTCTTTGGAATAGGCATACCAGAGATGCTCTCTATTCGTTCTGGTGTCAGTCTTCTTCCCTCTTTCGAAAGTAGGTAGCCCAAATAGGCCACCTCCTTTCGACAATACTGGCATTTTTTCAATGAAGCTTTATGTCCATGCATTGCTAAATATGTTAATAACATGGCTGTACCCTCTTTGCAAATGTCTTCTGAGTCTGCAGCAATTAACAAGTCATCAATGTACTGCAGTAGTACACACCCTGCTGGTAAGTCTAACATGTCTACTTGTTCTTTCAATGCTCTGCTATAAATACTTGGGCTCTCAGTGCAACCTTGTGGAATTTGTGTGAATGTGAAAGAACGTCCTCCTAGCGTGAAGGCAAATAGATATCTGCTATCGGGATGTACTAGGATGCTAAAAATGCATTCTTAAGATCTACAACACTAAAATGTGTTGCAGAGGCCAGAATCATTGTCAAAATGGTGGTGACATCTGGGACCAATGGAAATTGGGGGTCAACTACTTTATACAACGCGCGTAGATCAATTATGAAATGATATGGTATCTCATTACCTCCTTTCTTATTAACTGGGAGAATCGGGCTATTGCAGGTGCTACCAGTAATCTCTTCAATCACATTTCTTTTAAGCAAATCTGAAACAATGCATTTCAATGCTTTCTCACCTTCCACCGAAATTTTATACTGTGGAATACGCAGCAACATTACTCCCTCTTTCAAAACAACTTTCACCGGCCCTATTTTCAAACAACGAACATCATTATCATTCATTGCCCATATGCAAGTCGGTACCTTACTTAACTCTGTTGGCAGGGGTCTGGACAAGAATTGGGACACTGGCATTTTCTGTTGTGAAATCATCAAAAACACTCCATCAGGAGAACAATGAATAACCGCACTTAGTTTTTTCAACAAATTTAAACCCAATAAATTCTCGCCGCAATCTTGTGTCAAAAGAAACGGGCAAGATTCTGTGAATGGACCTAGTGTGATAGGCACTGACTGTGACATTGAGCTAATTACTGGAGTGCCTGCAAACCCTACTGAAACATTCTCTTGCCCTGACAGTGGTATCTCTCGAACCAAGTGATGGTCTATTGAGCACCTTTGTACACCTGTGTCCACTAAAACGGTGTGCTCTCTATTCCCAACTTTCATTTCTACGTAGGGTCCTTTCTGATCAACAGGAATAGACACTTGTTCCGACCCCTGTCTTGGGCTGTCCTAGTGGAACAATACATCATCTGCTGTAAAGTCATCAGAATAATATGTATTTGATTGAGTGTCAAAAACATTTCCATCTCCTGCTCCATTCTGCTGATTTTGATTCTGGCTCTGATTCTGGTTGTCGTTTCCTTGGTAATTCTGATTTTGTGGCATACCAGTGTTTTTATGTTGCCCCTGTGTTCCCGGGTGACATCTGTTCTGTCTTCTTGGGGCATTCCCATTTAATTCTGCAAATGTGGGCACTGTGATCGCCAGTGTCCCTCTTCCTTACAATACGCACATTGATTTAGTCCAATTGGACCTCTGTGCATGTTGGAGTAATTCCCCCTTCCTTGTGCATTTCCTCTGCCCCTGTTATTACTCGCTACCTGCTGTAGTAACACTCTAGTTTTTAAATTCACTCTATCCCTTACCTCTTTCTCTTTCTCTGAATTTACTCTATTCTCATAGTATTGTGCCACGTGTAACACTTCACTCTGTGATTTTGCTTACCACACACTTTCAGATGTCATTATCAAATTTTGGATTTTCGGTAACAACCCCCCTCACATATTTGTCAACAAATAGGCTTTTCCCAGGTTCAGTGCTTAAGTCTTGACCGTTAAAATCTGCAAATACTTCTTCAAATCTATTAAAATAGTCAGTTGCCAACTCATCTTTTCCTTGCACACATGCAGTTAGTTTGTCCCATATAATTCTTCCTTCAGGTACTATAACCTTTAATTTCTGTACTATTCGTGCCGGTAATGCTAACATATTTGACGATGGTTTTTCACCTGCTGATCTGTCTGCATCTTCTTTGATTAAATTTTCCCAAGTCGCACCCAAACTTTCATAATCATTTACATTCCTAATTTTCTTCCATATATCTGCTGGGAGAATTACAGGGGATAATAGGTCAATATCGCTCATATTAAAAATCGACGATTTTAAATAGGATTCAATCTCTTTATAGAATCCCGCCGGATTCTTTCTTATATCAGGGATTGTTTGTTTTCTATTATTCACCTCTTGTCTAGAGAAAGGGACATGTACATATTGTGTTGTGTAATGTGCTTCTGTTACTTGTGCTGGAGCTCCATTAACACCAGGGATTTCTGTTTTTGGCACAAAAGTGGTAGGGACTTCTCTCATCGGAAATGGCTCTCTCTCCTTTCTCTCTTTTATTAAGCACAATAGCTAGATCAAGGGATAGAGAAGTCTTTCCAGTTTCATATAAACACACTCTCTTATATACCGTTATCAATTCAGAGGGACAGCAGTCATTTCTCTCAACATATTCATCTTGCAAATATTCAATCATTACTTGCAATGCTTTTCTTTGCATCTCTATCGTATACAGTTCATCGTATCATACACCTCCATTATAGGAATACTAGAATCCGTAATCCATCTAAGCGCTTCTCGCGTACATATTTTCATTTCTTCACTAACCGGTTTTGATGGCGGGAAAAATCGATGCTGTACATATGTTGACGACCCTTGTCTTCCTCTCTTCACCTCTTTGTACCGAAACCCAGGAGCAGAAAACATCTCCGAATATAATTCATCAAGTTCATCTTTAAAATCAAATAGCCTGTCCATGCGTTCCTTCATCTCTGAATCACTTTCCCTCAATTGTGAAAAGGCATTCAAATCCCGCAACTTCTGAGGCGGCTCCATACCAGTTAATTGCTTCCCCTTTCCAGAAGATACTCTCCCATGCATTCCAACAGTACCTGTTTTTCGCTGAGCTTCTTATAATCATCCATTGAACCCAGCATCGATCCCTCATCATTGCCTTCGATATACATTTCTGCCTGTTCTTTCAGTTCTCTCTTTCTCTCCCTGCTGACCGCACTACTGGTTATTCTAGCATTCCCTCTCTGTGCAGGCCCCGCCTCTCCAGCGCTGCCTTCTCTGATAGCTGCTGATTGAAGCTCGGTAGGTGGAGGGGGAAATGGGATCACGTGTTCAGGAGGGGCTGGTGCAGATGGAACAACTGGAAGGGTGGGTGGCAACCTGGGCTCCGGTTGAGCATTGGGCACTGATGCAATTTTGTCAATTTTACTTTTAGGGCGTTCTTGCCTTTTTTCATTTAAAATGTTATTGATTAGTTCATCTGATGCATGCAACTCTTGTTGAGGATTTATTTTTTCTATGCCTTATTGAAGACTCCTGTCTGCCCTTCTGATATCCTCATCCCATTGTTTTTCTTCCTTTTCTAGCGCTCTGTCTGCATTAGATTTGTGCCTACGCGCATGTTTCTCTCTACTTCTTAAACAGAGGTTAGCTTCCTTCCTCCAGTCTCTAATGACATCAAATGTCGCAGGGCGTGCTTTCTTGCGCATCAATACTGATTCCAAATGTTCCATTCGCGACATCTCAAAACTACAATCTTTTGGCCATTGTAAACCTTCTACGTGTCTGGTTTGCCTATGCCAAATTTCACAAAACATTATTGCCCCAATTCCATACTTCACATACATCTCAAATGCTGGCGTTCCTACCAGTGGCACAGCCTGGCCAGTTTCCAAAGATTGTCTACCGCAATGGAAAAACCCCACTAGATGGGAAGACAATTTCCCAGGCATGTTTGATCTTATTCGTACCTTACCCTGGGCGTTTGATCTTGCAAGAGCAACTCTTAACCAATATCAGGGCTGTTTAAGAATCAGGGTACGACTCACCTGATCAATCAGCTCATCTCTCAAGACGTAATTCGTCCGTATACAGACGCAACCAATGATCGTCGTGCACTATGCATCTGGCTCAATATGCCTTATTTCGGGACCCTCGCCTTCTTGCTCTCTTGGCGGGTGCGTCGATCAGGGACCGGTTGTGTACAGATCTGTAAAGGAGTCTCTCATCACTTTCACAGGGGCACCCCGAACACCTCTCGATCCGGGCTCGACGGCCTCGTCCTCGATTTGTTTTTTCAGCCTTCTTCAAATTTCAACTTACACGATGGATCAAATGGGGGAGAGTGCCTATTCAGGCGCCATTTTTTTGACGGGCCCTGAAGACCCTCATGTATGGAAACAAGGCACAATCACCATACATGAATTGATACGCCAGACATGAGGTTCAATTCCCAAAATCTAGGGTTTATTGCAAAGCTAATATTCTCAGTCGGCCGACTGGATCTCACGTCTTGTAACGTGTGTCACCCAGACCTCGTGAGACGCAAGAGAGCAAGCATTCTAAAACAGTGACATATATACAAAAAGACAATCATATTATCAGTTTGTGACACATCAAAACCGCCCATAATGTATCTTCCTGAGCAAGGGTTCGGTGATTGACAATTATGACGATTATGACGAGTATGACACCTTCTAAGACATTAATTTACTATTCTTTGTTACAGAGAACATAATTCTATTGTTCAGTGAGTGAACTGTGTTCGTAGGAGAGACACATTCCAAGACCTGCTATCTTCTAGTTTCTATTTGTGAGCTAGAGGTCAGCTCGATCTAAAGGGGCCCAGTAAGGGGGGCCGTGAAAGAGATAATTCATGTCTTTAGCTGTCTATTTCTACAGTTTCTGCAGTTTCAGCGAGACCAGCTGGCACCTGGGTTGGTGATTAAATGCCTCGCTGCTCGCCTTCAAGGACTCGTTAGGGAGGAAAACAATGTATTTCTGTCTGGCCTGGTCTCTCATATGTAACTTGTGGCCTCGCTCTGTGCTGGAGTAGAACAAAATTAAATTCATTTTTTTTTGCAAAGCGTTTAAACAGAAAAAGCAAGAGGAAGCAAAATGGCGGATTCTGTTGCTACAAAATGGACGCTCTATGGTTATGCAGACGATTCTGTACTGGCGATGCTGGGCATATGATGCGGTTGGTTTTCGGCCAACATAATATACCATCTATGCTATTGTAGGGTATTTTCTAGACTAACAACACAGCAACTTCAGTGCAGTGGCACAGGGGTGTCTTTCAGACTCCCCATGGTTTAAATACCTTCACTGGGACTGACAATCGTCTCCCAGAGCATGTAAAGTTAAATTGACCTTGCTAGTCTTTTTAAATTTACTGACCCCGCACACACTACCTTCCTATAGAGTGCTGGAGGGTTTGCTTAGCTTCCCCTGAGTCAAAACACTCATGTAACAGTAAAATGTTACTTTTTCCAGTTTTAAGTGGCTGGTGGCAATGGTTTATATCAATTACTGTGATTTTTCCTGGCCGCTAACAATGGTAGCAAAAAATCCGGTCAGCCATGTTTTTCAATATGGCGCCCAAGACCTATCTGTAAAAACAGACTCCGATCATCTTTTTTCGCGATTTCTTTTAGGAAAGGTCCTTCCTGTCTCTGCGTGCCAAACCAGGTTTGGTCCCATTGTTCGTTGGCCTTTGGCGGGCTTAAGTGCTGAAGCCATTCTCTGGTGCCAGGGTGTCTGGGGTGGACAGGATGTGAGGGAGGTGCCCAAAACTCCATGTGCTTAGTCTCCTAGGAGACCTGAATGCACTGTGGTCTGATTGGCTGGCTGGCTGTCTGGCAAGGACAGCCACCCTGCTGTCTGAGTGACAGCCAGGCTGGAATGAATGGGGGAAAACTGTTTAAAAGCATGTCTCTGTGACTTGGCAAGGAGAGTCGACCACTGGACAGCTGGTGAAGCCCTGCTGCAGGTCTGAATTGCCTGAAACTCCGACGGCAGAGAAGCCCTTCAAGGTTAACTTGAGTTTGGTGGGAATTACCAACTCGCAAGCCACCTGGACACCGTCCTATTCTGGTCAAATTTTCATCAGACTGCTGTTGAAAACCAGATAGCCAGAGGGATGGAAACCAGCTTGTGGACTTTAAGACACTCACACCTTAAACAAACGTCATGCTAGAGCTTTTGGCCTCTTCCCTGGGCAGCGCAGGAACCTCCCGGCGTCCTCTTTCTTGTCCCCACGACTGAAGCTCAGGAACAGCGAGGTCTGCTTGAACTGCCAGGAACAACTGCCTCAGCTACAGCTTTCTTCATTGACAAGGTACTGTGCAAACGCGGTCCGGAAATCTTTTCGGCCATCAAGAAAGTGTGTGAAACTTTCCTCAACTACGAAGGCTCGTACTTCCCTAAACATCCGTCAAGCTTTTCGCCTAGCCAAATCCTTTAAAAATCTGTGGCAAAGACTTAACCGTTATATACTAGAACTGTGCTATCTTATACAAAAGATGCTGAACCATTGACTTTGGCCCAGACCTATTGAGAAGAGTTGCTGGTTGTATTTAACTGAAACCCTTTGCCCTGCCTATGAATGTATTTGGGCTGTCTATTCTTATAACCTTGTCTTTTCCCTCCTTTATTAGTTATCTGAAGTGCCATTTTGCTCCCACTTCATTTTGGAGCTAAACTTGTTCATTTACTTACCGGTTGGATTTTTGTGGTGTATTAGTGTGTGATATTGAGCAGCTTATGCTAGTGTAATGTTGTCTAACTGACTGAGTAAATAAATGTATATTCTTTTACGAAAAAATCTTGAGTAAGTGTTTACTTGAATCACTGTATTAGTTGTTCCTTTGTGTAACTTGTTCTACTGCTCACTTAACCTCTTGAGATAAGTCTGGCTGCTCAGCCATTGCTAGCACTTTACTGTGTAGTGCATGTGTGTACCAAAGGTGAGATTGTGCTTACACTTGTAGTCCTTTGCCTGTAGTGTTCCCAAAGGGTACTGCAGGTGATTCTGCCTAACACTGGTGTACAGTGGTGTAGAGAGGATAAAGTATACTTGTTAAATTTAGAGTGCTACTTTTTCATTTGTTCTATTAATCCTCCCAAGGCAAAGCAACACTAGTAAAGCAATTGTTTTATCATGACTGATATGGAAAGCTAGAGACAGGCGACCCCAGTGACTTTAACTGTTGATCAATTGAGAGATACGTGTAAAGCTAGGAATCTCACTGTAAAAAGCAAAAAGGTTGAATTGATAGAACAGTTGTTAGAATACCAAAATATGAGGAGTGGATCTGAATCCCCCACACCTGCAGCAAATGTGTAAAATGTTGATGAGGATGATAATGTTTCTGAGAGTAACTCAAATGCTATGGATGAGTTAGATGAGGAAGAAGAGTCTTCAAATGTAGGCCCTGTTTTACCTCTACCTGCTCATAGGCCTCAACCTCTGACCACAGGGTCCCCACCAGTTCCAACATTAAGTCCTGAATTTGTCTCTTTAGAAAGAATGAGACTTGAGTTCGAGTTTAAAAGGATCCAAGCTCAAACTGAATGCAAACATCAATAACTTAAACTCAGAGAGATGGAATTGAACCATGCACTAGAGATGAAAAAGTTGTCTGTTGGAGCTGGTTCTCTCCCAGAGTCTTCTATGTCTTCCAGTCCTAAGAGGCCTTGCATGCCCAAAGATGCAGAAAGTATGTATGAGGTTAAGCTTGATATTTTGGATTATTTGGATGCTTTTGAATATAACCATGGGATTCAAGACATTACAGGGAATCAGTTGATTCCTTAGCCTTTTTCTAGGCTACCCCCTGTTGCAACTGATGTGGTAATGGAGTTGGGGGATATAGACAGAAAGGAGTATGAAACTGTGAAGCTAGCTTTGATAGCTAGATTTGGAAAGACCCCTTCTCAGTATCTTAAGAGGTTTAGAACCCTCAAAAAGCATGATGGTACCCCTTTGGCTACCTGGGTGACTGAATGTTTTAAAAACTTATATGGATGGGTTAAGTGTTAAAGAGTGAACACTTATGAAGGTATGAGAAATTTGTTTATGTTGGAATCTATTTATGATGTCTGCTCTCCTGATCTGAGACAGCACTTGGCTGACTCTAAGGAAATTGATCCAAAGAAGTTAGCAAAGGCTGTTGGCTTGTGGGTTGCCAACAGGGATACTCACAAGGATTCTGGGGCAACTCAGAAAAAAGATGAGGGGAAGCAGCACAAGAAAGATACCAAAGAGAATTTAAATACTTCCAATCCAAAAGGGGACCACAAACATAACAAGGGTAAGCCACAGGGAAAACCAAATCAGGCAAGTGTACCTTCTGAGGACAGACCAGAAGGAGGTCAGAACAAACCCCCATTCATAAAAAAATGTGGTAAATGTTATACTTGTGGGTCAACTAACCGTGTGAAAGGGGATCCCAGATGTAAGTGTAAACCTTCAGGGGTCCACACTGTCTCCTTAGCCTTCTTCCCAGTGGATGAAGTACCAATGGCAAGTGGAAACATTCACTTACTGGCTGAGGAACCCATGAAAGTCTCAGCCAGTATTTCTTTAGTGTCCCTGGGTCTGTGGGAACAACAGAATTTAGATGTGTATAACTCTATCCCAGGTAATACTAAAGAGTATTACAAAGACAGTGTTCTTGTAAATGGTCAGGAGATCCCTGCCATTCGAGACACTGGGGCCAGCATAACTGTAGTTGATTAATCATTTTTCAAGGTTGAGGATGTTGCTAAGGCACCGAAAATCTTAACTAAGCTTGCTGGAGGCCCTGTCCAAATGCTTCCACGGTTACCAGCTCTCATCCAGTGTAATCAAATGACTGTCAAGATATCTGTAAGTGTGCAGAGTGAAGTACCAGGGAGAGTCCTGTTGGTGAATGACTTAAAAACTCTTGGAGTTGTATCAAACCCCCCCAGGCCTCCCAGAAAAATGAAACAGGAGCAGACTAGGAAGGCCAGAGAGAGTACCTTAAGGGGCTCTCCAGAGCAGTTTATAGAGGAAACTATAACTCCTAGTCCACAGGATTTACTGACTGCAATTTCTAAGGAGAAAGAGGAAAAGGGGCAACCTAAAACCCATAGGAAGAAACTAGCCAGCACTCCTGTGCTACCAACAAGGGCATCCCCGAGAGGACTGTCCAAATTCACACCTGTGACTCCTCCACCAGCTGAGGCTGAGATTGTGGAGCTACCTTGTGTGGTTGAATCAGCTGCTGAGGAATCAGAGCTGGAAGAGGACCTTGCTCCTGTTGGAGATCTGGATCCTGCAGACCATACATAGCTGCAGTCCTTACTGGCAGAAGGTCGACCCTGTAGGGCGTACTTCAGCAGAGGTCAAACAGAGTGTCCTACTCTTGAAGGTCTTTGCCAACAGGCAGCTTCCTAGCTGGACGGGCAAGAGCCAGGGAAGCATAGGTTATACTGGGAAAATGGCCTCTTCTACAGTGAACCACCTGAGTCTATCCCAGGGGACTACAGAACACTTGTAGTGCCTCTTGAAAGCAGACTCCAGTTCCTACAGTTAACCCATGAGATACCTTTGGCTGGTCACTTAAGTTTTAAGAAGACCAAGGAAAGGCTCTCTTTATATTTCTACTGGCCTAAGTTGACGTTTGATGTAGATAAGTTCTGTGGGAGCTGTCACACATGCCAAACCTCTGGCAAGAGTGGAACCAAGAATGTGGAACCATTGGTTCCTCTCCCAGTGGTGGGAGCTCCTTTTGAGAGGGTGGGATTTGACATTGTTGGTCCCTTAGACCCTCCCACATCTTCAGGAAACAGGTTTATCCTGGTTGTAGTAGACTATGCTACTAGGTATCCTGAAGCTATACCTATGAGGACTGTTACAGCGCTCAGGCTGTTGCTAAGGCCCTACTTGGTATTTTTACCAGGGTAGGTTTTCCTAAGGAAGTTATCTCTGACAGGCGATCCCATTTTATGTCCTACTGCATGCAGGCCATGTGGAAAAACTGTGGAAAACTTACAAGTTCTCAACTGCCTACATCCTCAGACAAATTGATTGGTAGAGAGGTTCAACCGTACAATGAAGAGCCCGATAGGTGCTTTATAGGAACCCCTTAGAAGAAAGTGGGACCTTCTACTGCCATGCCTTCTATTTGCATATACAGAAGACCCTCGGGAGGGAGTTGGATTTAGTCCCTTTGAACTTCTTTATGACCATCCAGGTAGAGGCCCCTTGGCCCTAATTAAGGAGGTGTTGGAGAGTGCTCCTTCCCCCAAGCTAGTGAGAGTCACTGACTATGTGATAGGACTCCGGAGGAGAATGTCACACATGGTGGAAGAAGCATCAGATAACTTAAAAGCAGGTCAGGCTCTGGCAAAACATTGGCATGACCAGAAGTCCAACATGGTTGAGTTTACTCAAGACAAGCAAGTTTTAGTTATGGAACCAACAAGGCAGAGGGCCTTACAGGACAAGTGGATAGGACCCTTCAAGGTTGTGGGTAAGCTTCGAGAGGTCAACTATCTGGTGGATTTAGGGAATCCTAATGAGGCTCCCAGAGTCTTTCACACCAACCGTTTAAAGGCTTATGTCTCAAGACCAGAAGTAGGAGCTTGACTTCTAGCTTCAGCACAAGAAGAGGAGGAGAGTGAACCTCTACCTGACCTACTCAGAGGCCAGCCTTTAGATGAGAATGTAGAAGGAGTTAATATCTCTTCTAACTTGACACCTGAACAACAGGAGTGCGTGTTTCTGTTAAATCAGGTTGCCTCCCTCTTTTCACTATCACCAGGTTTGACCCCTTTGGTCAGCATGATATTCAAACTGGTAACTGTTTACCTGTCAAAAACAGAGGTCACAGGATGTCAGATCATGTTAGATCCCATATAAAGGAGGAGGTCAAGAAGATGCTTGATCTTAGGGTAATAGAGCCCTCTGCCAGTCCATGGTCTAGTCCAGTTGTGCTAGTACCAAAGGCATTATCCAAAGAGTTGAGTTTATGTGTGGACTATAGAGCTCTTAATTCAGTCACCAAGACTGATGCCCACCCTTTACCAAGGACAGATGAACTAGTGGATAAACTTGGTTCAGCCAAGTACCTCAGTGCATTTGATCTATCTTCCGGCTATTGGCAAATAGCACTGACAGACCATGCCACAAAGAACACTGCATTCTCAACATCAGCAGTCCTCTACCAATTTAAGGTAATGTCTTTTTTTGGATTAAAGAATGCACCTGCTACATTTCAAAGGATGGTTCATCAAGTTCTGAATGGGGTGGAGGACTTCTGCATGGCATACATGGATGACACTGCAGTGTTCAGCCCTACTTGGAAAGAACATGTTGACCACTTAGGATATGTTTTGCAGGCTCTTGAGCAGGCCCATCTGACCATAAAGGCTAGTAAATGTCAAATTGGTCAGAGTAAAGTGGTTTACCTTGGACATGAAGTAGGAGGAGGTGAAATCAGGTCATTGCCTAGCAAAGTACAAGCTGTACAAAATTGGGCCAAACCTACTACTCAAACCCATGTGAGAGCCTTCCTAGGCCTCACTGGCTACTATAGGAACTTCATAGAGAACTATGGGACCATAGCTTCTCCCTTGAATGTGATCTCCTCTCCCAAATTCCTTAAAAAGGGTCAGTTGGAATGAGGCGTGCACTCAAGCATTTGAAGGCCTAAAGAAAGCCCTTTGTCAAGCTTCAGTCCTAAGTGCCCCTGGCTATAACCAACCCTTCATTGTGCAGACAGATGCTTCAAATACAGGTATAGGTGCAGTCCTTAGTCAACTGGATGAGAAAGGTAGAGAGCACCCCATTTGCTTCATCAGCAGGAAACTGAAGGAAGCAGAATCAAGGTGGGCAACCATTGAGCGTGACTGCTTTCCTATTTTGTGGTCATTGAAGAAGTTTAGACCATACTTGTATGGATCTACTTTTGTGATTCAAACTGACAACCCACCTTTGAGATGGTTGATGTAAATGAAAGGGGAAACACCAGAACTACTGAGAAGGTCAATCAGCCTGCAAGGGTTTAATTTCACCATTGAACACAGGTCTGGGTGTCACCACCAAAATGCTGATGGTCTCTCAGGATGTTTGACCAACTGGAGTGAGGAGATTCATCCGGGAGTGAATTAAATCCTCATGTCCCTTAGTCTGGCGGGGAGGGAACGAGGGTTAGGGAGAATTCTCAAAATGTGCTAATTTCCCTTACCTTTGAGACCGCCAGCAACTTTGCTGGATTTCTAGGATTTGATGTTTTACCTGGGAAGTGTGTGAGCCTTTTCTTCCCACTCTTCCATGTATTTTGTGTGTGTTTTACTTTTGTGTTCTTTGGTTATGGAGTTTTAAAACAACACCAGTGGCATCATCTTTTTCTGTGTGTCACACAACACCTCCAGTGCAGTGGCACAGTGGTGTCTTTCAGACTCCCCAAGGTTTAAATACCCTCTCTGGGACTGACTACCGTATCCCAGAGCATGTAAAGTTAAATTGGCTTTGCTAGTCTTTTTAAATTTACTGACCCAGCACACACTATCTTCCTATAGAGTGCTGGAGGGGTTGCTTAGCTTCCCCTGAGTCAAAACACTCATGTAACAGTAAAATGTTACCTTTTCCTATTTTAAATGGCTAGTGGCAATGGTTTAGATCAACTGCTGTGATTTTTCCCGACCTCTATCAATGGTAGCAAAAAATCAGGTCAGCCATGTTTTTCAATATGGCGCCCAAGACCTATCTGTAAAAACAGACTCCGGTCATCTTTTTTTGCCATTTCTTTTAGTAAAAGTCCTTCTTGTGTTTGTCTCTGTGCGCCAAACCAGGTTTGGGTTCTGTGTTCATAGGCCTTTGGTGGGCTTTAGTGCTGAAGCCCTCCTCAGGCGCCAGGGTGTCTGGGGTGGACTGGATGTGAGGGAGGTGCCTGAATCTTCCTGTGCTTAGTCTCCTAGGAGATCTGAATGCACTCTGGCATGATTGGCTGACTGGCTGTCTGGCAAGGACAGCCACCCTGCTGTGTGAGTGACAGCCAGGCTGGAATGAATGGGGGAAAACTGTTTAAAAGCAGGTCTCTGGGACTTGGAAAGGAGAGTCGACCACTGGAACGAAAGAACCGAAGAGGAGAGGAAGGAAGAGGACGACTGCAACGCCTGGACGACCGGTGAAGCCCTGCTGCAGGTCTGAATTGTCTGAAACTCCAACGATAGAGAAGCCGTTCAAGGTTAACTTCTTCCCTTGAGTTTGGTGGGAACAACCAACTCGCAAGCCACCTGGACACCGTCCTATTCTGGTCATATTTTCTTCAGAGTGCTGTTGAAAACCGGATAGCCAGAGGGAAGGAAACCAGCTTGTGGACTTTAAGGCACTCACACCTTAAACCAACGTCTTGCTGGGGCTTTTGGCCTCTTTTCTGGGCAGTGCAGGAACGTCCCGACATCCTCCTTCTTGTCCCCACGACTGTAGCTCAGGAACAGCGAGTGCTGCTCGAACTGCCAGGAACAACTGCCTCAGCTACAGCTTTCTTCATTGACAAGGTACTGTGCAAACGTGGTCCGGAAATCTTTTCCGCCACCGAGAAAGTGCGTGAAACTTTCCTCAACTACGAAGGCTCTTCCTTCCCTTAACATTTGTCAAACTTTTTGCCTAGCCAAAGCCTTTAAAAATCCATGGCAAAGACTTAACCGTTATATATCGGAACTGTGCTATCCTATACTAAAGACTTTGAAGAATTGACTTTGGCCCAGTCCTATTGAGAAGAATTGCTGGTTGTATTTAACTGAAACCCTTTGCCCTGCCTATGAATGTATTTGGGCTGTCTATTCTTATAACTTGTCTTTTGCCTCCTTTATTAAATATCTTAAGTGCCATTTTGCTCCCACTTCATTTTAGAGCTAAACTTGTTAATTTACTTACCGGTTGGATTTTTGTGGTGTATTAGTGTGTGATATTGAGCAGCTTATGCTAGTGTAATATTTTCTAACTGACTGAGTAAATAAATGTATATTCTTTTACCAAGAAACCTTGAGTAAGTGTTTACTTGAGTCACTGTATTAGTTGGTCCTTTGTGTATCTTGTTCTACTGCTCACTTAACCTCTTGAGATAAGTCTGGCTGCTCAGCCATCACCACCACTTTACTGTGTAGTGTAGGCTTGTACCAAAGGTGAAATTGTGCTTACACTTGTAATCCAAATTGCCTGTAGTGTTCCCAAAGGGTACTGCAGGTGATTCTGCCTAACACAAGGCAATGCATGAATAACCAACATGAAATCATGCACAGTCAACAATATACTCACCAAAATGCAGTCCAACCATGCACTGGAGAAACCATTATTAATCCCCACTAGGGGTGAATACACATGTTGGACTTCAGACTGGCCACAGATATGACGGAAGCCCAATGCCTCAATGTAAGTTACTATCACACCATGCCATCCTTGCAAGCCCATGGAAAGCAGGAGTGGCATATGTGTCCGGACACCAAGCCACAAACAAAAACACGAGACAAGCCTGTATGGGCCCAGCTGTAACACACATTTAATGCCTTCGGATGCCACAAAGCACCACACTGTGAAATGAATGCACAAGATGAAAAAAATGAAAATGGGCAAAGTCGACCCCGGGGGGGGGGGGGGGAGGAGTGGGTATGGGGGATTTGGCACCCAAGAAGGTGTTGACATGTGTTGATGTTGAGACTAAAAAATAAATCCTGCATGGGCTCATGGACTTCACGGCCCAACCTGAGTCAGAGATACGTCGTCGTCATCACCCCCTGGTTGTACATCAGGAGGGGCACGTGGCACAGATGCCTGACCACGCATAGCCCCAGCAAGCCCCTCCATGGTAGCAAACATGTGGGCCTGGTAAGCCTGGTTCTGCAGGAATATGGCACGGAGCTCCCCATGTAGCACCTCACATGTAACACGGAGTTCCTCCTGCAAGGACTCACGTGTAACACAGAGCTCTGCCAGCAAGGCCTCACATGTCAGACGGACCTCCTCCCGGCTTGCATGGAGTTCTGCCGAGATGGTGTGTTCCAGCTGCTCCATCCTCTGGTCTGCCCGTGTCCCCTGGCTCATAATCAGTGTAACCAGAGTAGTTCTGAGGGAGGTGTTATCTTCCCTCAGGCAAAAGCTGAGCGCAGAGCCTCCAGCTCAGCCCGGCAGGCCCTGTTGGATGCTGCTGTGCCCAGCCTGAGTGAGCGGCATGTGGACTGCATTGCCTGCTGCTGGATCTCCACCTGCCTATCAGGAGGGAGAATGGAATCGGCCACCCGTTCCATGCCTCGAGCCAACATCTCAATCACTCCCCCCTGTTGCTGTGCAATGGGATACATGGCATTCCCCCACCCAGTGTTCCCCGGTGGCACACGGCCACCACGTTGCTGGACACCACACCTGTTGGGCCCAAGGAGAAGTGGTCCTTGCTGTGCTGGCACTGCCTGTGGCTGCAGGACTGCATTTCTCTGTCAATCTGCTTCCCCAGGAACAGGAGCAACTGGTGTGAATCCTGACCCGGCACCTGTAACCACCATAGGCGGACATTCCAACACTGACTGGCCACTCGAGGGCTAAATCCCACTGCAGGTGTGGGGAACAGAACAGCGTCCACTGCAGAAGCACCCACCGTCGACGGCACGGATTGCTTCTGGTGCATCATAACCTATAAAAAAATAAAAAAAACACATGAGCACACATGTCAGCAGCACATACCACACACATAGACAACACAATATTGACGGCCAACACATGAGGTAGCCATGTCACACACGACAGAAACTCCAGCATGCATGCAGTGGCAATGAAATGGAAGGGGACCCTGAAATCAGACATGAATGCGTGTCGAATGTGAAACCCACACATGTACTGCATGTTGCATATCACCTGCATCACACGCAACATTCTGGCAGGCATAGATCTTAGCCGAACATGACTGATATGCAAACATGTCAGTGAGCTTGAACATGGACAGTAGAGGCCGCCAAGTGACTCGCATGTAAGTAGGGTGCATGTGTCAGATGCATGACTGTCCGGTGGTGTGTGTGCATCTGATGTGCATGTTCCATGATGCATATAAGGTTTAGCCCCCCTTCTGATGTTTCCACAGTGCCTTGGACATTATTGCAAATGTCTTCTGCACATGCCATGCTTGTTTGTGGATGTGTGTTGCTTGCACTGACCCATGTGTTGTGGAGGGTGATGATGGTAGTGACGTTTGACAGTGCCACTCATGTGCAATTGCTTTGTGTCTAGCAGACTATTGTTCAGTACCCTGATGCTTTTGTTCAATCTCTCCCTCTCTACAGTGGTGATTGAGGAAGAGGGCGGAGACGGCACTGTGGAGAAAAGTGGCAGGGATGCCTCCACCAGGCGGAGACGCATGGCTCAGTCACCCTCCCACCATATGTCATCTTCTGGGAGCGAGGAGACTGGTGCTGCATCCACAGACGCAGCTTTCGAGGGGATGCCCAAGAGGGCAAGGTTGGAAGTGGGCTCCTCGGCAGCGGAACGGACAGGTGAGCCCCCACAGGGGCAATCCAGTGTGGAAGATGGTGCGGAAGCATCAGGTTGGTGGTGGTCGAGGAGGAGGAGGAGGCCGCATCAGACCCACAATGAGGCCTGGAGGGGTGATGCCACCGGTGGAAGTGGTGCAGTCCAGGGGCAGGGACAGGAGGCAGCACAGGTGGCCGCGGAGGGGCCTGTGCCTAATCCTGTCCATGATACTGAGACTGCATCACTGCGCACCAGCACGGATTCCTTGCACTGGGCCCATCTGCAGGTAGGGGAAGGGCCCACGTCAACAGACATTCCTCTACCTGCTGACAAGGCAATCCGTGACAGGGTGGAGCCCATCCTAATCAGTAATGCGATGCGCACATGCGTCATTCGTGATGATGTGCGTGCTTCCTGGCAGGACCACGCACATCATCACAAACAGGTGTGTGCCATCATGAACTGGCCAGGACAGCTCAATGTCGGGCGTTTCCTCCATGTGCTGGGTGCTCTTGCGACCCCCTCCTCCTCTTCACCCACTATGCGCCAGTCGTCCCCAATGCCGTCTTCTGGCCCAGATGTCACCAGGGCCCCCTGTGGATCTGCCACATCCACCGCAGCCAGGCTGGTGGAGATCCCATTCCTGCCACCGTTGGCAGTGGCAGTCGGAGGTTCAGCAGAAGTGGTCACCCCAACAACAGGACCCCTGGCAATGGAGGTTGTGCAGGCACCTTCAAGCAGAGCATATGCACGACAGCCAAGGGGTTGCCATCTTCCCGGAGGCAGTCATGGTGGCACAGGCAGATGGCTAAAAGGCAGCAGCAGGCTCGACGTAGGAGGCGTCAGGACTCGGGGCCAAGCACATCACAGGGGCAGGCATCGGCCAAAGGGCAGGAGGACCCTGGACAAAGTGTGTCTTCCGTGTGGCAGCGGAAGGGCCGACAGATAAATGCAGAGCGGAGGTGGGCAGAGAGGGCATGGCTCACCATGGTCAGTGCCGAGAACTCCATGCAGCGGGCAGAGAGGCGGGTGGAGTTCCTCGAGGAGACTCGCAGGGAGTTGGTGGAGAACATGGCGGCGTCCCTGCTAGGCCTCGAGTATAGAGCACAGTCCTGCCTCTGGGCTATAGACACCGAGTTTGATGATGCCCTGTCCAAAACCCTTGGTAACAAAGGTGAGCCATAGGGCTAGCCCGCTGCCATTGTGAATAGTTCTTTAGAGTTAGGTTTCCTTTCTTTTTTCTTTTTCTTTGGAGTCCATGGACATTGCTCCACTTTTTGTATATATTTGTTTTTTATAGGGTGTTTTTTAGGTTCATTCAGCCTTTTGGGATCATGGACCCTTCATCCTTTCTTGTACATAGTTGGACTTTGGTGGATTGTTTGGCTTTTATTTTCCCATGTAGTAATGGTTTATTATTTATTTTCCTTTGGAACTGCAAACTTTACTTTGGACATGGACCACTTTCAGGAATTTCTCTTTTTTGGATTTTCATGTTCATTTGGGTTTTGCTTTTCATGACGTTTACGTTCATTTCATTTACATTCTCATTTTTCTTTTTTCTTTGGTTTATTTTCTTTTTTTAATACATTTTCATTTAGTCCAATCTGAGTGTTGTCTGCTCTCAATTGTTTGGTGCATGTGTCAATCACCATTGGCTCAGGCATGTGACACTGCTGTGTTGGACATGTATATGGGTGCATGCATGTGTGATTTGGTGAATGCCATGGGGCCAGTACTGTGAAGTGGGGCCAATGGATGGATGGATGGGTGTGAAGTTGCACTTGGGGGGTGGGGGGGTCAGCGTGGGGTCAGCGTGGGGGTGGCATTTGGGTGGACATTTGCTACATGATTCTATGTTGTGTCAATGTCTTTGGTGGGGGGACATGAGTTGGGCCTGCCTGCAGGTTCCCGTCACTGGTGGGGTGGGGGGACATGAGTCGGGGCCTGCATGCAGGTTGCCGTCACTGGTGGGGTGGGTGGACAAGTACAAAAAACGGGGAGTTCATGAATATCAGCAATCGCTCGATCTTCCTTCTCGCTTCAACAACTCCAACGAACTTCATAAAAAAACACATCTTTTATACTAAAAACTCATCATTACTGAGTTGTAACGCTTAAAATGTTGCATGCAATTCTATTTTTTATAGGAAGGTAACTTTAATATAGGTACTATATCTGAATATGTTAACTGAGTGAGGAGATTGGACAAACACTGTCAGGTGGGGCATCTAAGCCCTTCCTTCAGAATGGCAACTGTAGACTTCACTTAAAGTATGATGTCTCATTAGTTCTACTAATTATAGGACCCTGGATTATTTGGTCCATTATGATTGGGTTGGAAATAATCCCATTCATACTTTTCCACTAGCTTAGCAGCGTGCAGAATAGTCGGCCAGGTGCAGGGAGCTCGTCTGCACCCCTAGCTTTTCTCCAATTATTGCTACAATCAATTATCACCTGAGTGGTTATGTGTCAATTATTTCTTTGCGGTTGGCCTCGAGATCGCTTCTTGGTCTGGAAAAGTTAAGATATCTGTGCGTGGCACAAGGCCACGGGTAGGTGTCAAAGTTTCATCCCTTCTCGCTTGTCTGGTCACGTGATTCAGACACCGTGAAATCGTCTTATTCTTCGTGCAATTTGTGTACTTGATTTTGCCAACCATTTGCCTTCTGTGGCTTATCTTGACCTTTCAGAATAGGATACTCTGTTCTTTGCTTCCTTAATTGTATCCACTGTTGGTCTATTTCAGCCAATATGACCATGGCTTCTTGGCACGATTTGCATGCGTCTGGGTTTCTTTATGGCTTTTGTTTTCGATTTGCTTACTGAGGGGCTCCTCTCCTGAGACCTTTAGTAACCTTTGGTTGATTCTGCTCTTGTGCATAGTGGAAGTATGCTTATATAAAGTGCTCCTTTTGAGGTAGATATGTATAGGTGGCGCTTGCTGCAATCTATCTTACTACTAAGCATAAGCAAGACTCACGATTCTTTGCTTCTTGCGGTTCCATGCATATGTACACATGTAAACTAACTGAATATCTTCATCATGCTCATGGCATAAGCTTCTAACATTTTGACAACCTTATTTCACTTTTAGATTCATGAAGTGCCTTATCCATGGTGTTTTGTTTCTTTTCGTCATTCGCAGGTCGTCATATCTTCTATATGTGAGGCAGTCTGGGTTCTTGCGACTTCACCATTCGTCTTCCTTCAGTATCTTTTTAGCTTCTTCAGGGACTGTGCTCTGACATTCTTCATTTTGTTTCATTTGTCGATATGGCTTTCTCAATGGGTACCTTATGTCCAGATTTTCTTAGGTGTCGGTACTTCAACAGGTGCTGTTCTCTTGATAGGTACTGGACAGAGCCCCACTGCGGCTCTCTGCTGGTTTATTTGCTCATCATACGTCACATATTTCAGCATGAATGTTCCTGGTAGTTCAAAATGAACGGTTGGAGTGCGGGTCATTCTTGGGACCTCCTCTACACTCCCCCCTCTGGGTGATTCATTGACCACTTTATCCATTTTTACTTCACCCTCTGGATCCACTTTTAATTCCACCTCTGGATCCACACAAAGAGGTTTGAAGAAGTACATTGTTGGGGTCCATATCTTTATGACTCCCTTCAAGCTTCCTGCTGTTCTCACATGTTCATCTTTGTTCCATGTCATTAGTTGACATTGTCCAGTTGGGCCACAATAGATCAATTTTCCCACATAATTTCTATATTTCCTTGGATATCAAAACGTTGTTCCCTCTGGTGTATAAATGCTGGCTTTTACAATGTCACTTATTCCTTCATCAGCCAGGTCCTTGGGTTTCCATCCTGGTTTGACATCAATCATGATCTTCATCCCTATGGCCTTTTTTGCAGTTTTCTGGCACTGGGAAATTATTATCTTGATAACACAGAATCCAAGCAGTATCATCACCAGCAGGGCTCCTAGGAATTTGAATGCATCTGCCATCCATTGTGGAACCCATGAGAATAGTGATCCAAACCAACTGTCATCGTCCACTTCGTCAGTTTCATCAATCATTTAATTCTGTAGTTTTGTCAGCATACCTATGGCCTCTGTTAAAGTTCCATTTTCTTTGTCATGAGATGGTAAAAATGTGCAACATGATTCTCCAGTTTTTGCACAAACACCTCCATCCATAGCTGTGATCATGTAAAGGACATATCTGTTCTAGAGAGTCATTAGTCGGATTGCCCTTAACTCTTCTTTGGTTGCGTTGAATCCTTTTATGGATGATGGTTTGCAGTAACTCTCATCTGGTTATCTGCAACCATTTAGTATTTGCTCCAACTTGAACTTGTGGCATAAAAATTGTCGTGAACATTGATGAGGGTAGGCTAAACAGTCTGTTTTCATACAGGATTTCATGAAAGGCTTCTTCTGATTTAGCCGAAAAGTAATTTTCTCTCTTCATTCTATTCATCAGTTCCACAGATCTCCTCTTCCTCAGGTGAGAATCTGCTTTTGGGAAGCTGTCAATATACAGATCACTTTTTGGAATCACCAATGTTGGAACATGGACATTTACTATTGTGCATATACCTCCCCAGTTTCTCGGCAGTCTGATATATGCTTTGGATCCACATGCCCAATAATGATCCATGATCACTGCAGTACCATGTACCATTCCTGGGGCGTCAAAAACTCGTCCACAGTTTTGATTCTCCCCCATTTTCCTTGTGCCATTATTCCTGAAGCAGAATTTTGGGCTTTCCAATGGCACTATCTGCAAGGGTCCTCCCCTGTCCTCGACCCATTTCATAGTCTAGCAAGTTTTGGCCATAATGGCTTGCATCCATTTCACACTATGTTAAGGGTGGGCTTGTAGTGAACAAATACCATCCATGCACTGCAGATCACCACTCCTTTCTCCCATCTGTCTGGTGAAAGCACTGTTCCCCAAATTTGCATTTGGCCTCTGTTCTTCCACTTCCTAGCTTCTTCTGGACTTTTTCCTTGGACGTTTAGTTTTTGATTGGCCTCTTTTCTGATCTCTGCTCCTTTAACTCCAGGTTTCTCATATCTGATCAAAATGTGCTTTGTTTTTCCATTGTTCCTTGTCTTTATGTCCTGGACATAATCTCTTCATTTGGATCAGTTGCTTCAGTTGCCCATTTCAGTGTGGCATCTCTTCCCATGAACTTGCCTCTGGTCTTGCACATTGCTATGGGTGATAGATATTGCGCCATCTGTATATCTATTTCAACAGCTATAACGATCTTTGCCTTCCCCATGCTGTAAGGTAGGAATGCACGGGCAAAGCATTCCTCCTCTGAATTTTGTCTTCCAACTTCTTTCATATGTTGCTACCAGATGTTATTTCCCAAGTGTGCTGTGCTGTCCAGGTAGTCGTTTAGTTCATTATCATTTCATGTAGTTTGCTATAACCACGTCCTTGAACACATCTGTATGGCTTCTTCTTGCTGGAGGATTCTCAGGTATCTCAATCCATGGTTCAGCGCTCTTCATTTGTACCAATTGGGTAGAGGACAGACTGGCAATTCTTTCCTTGTCTTCTTGTCTTTTCCGAGCTCTGGCTATGAACAGCCATAATTATTCTGCTATCATTTGTGCATGTGAGATTTCCTCTGGGCTTGCAATTGCCTCCTTCAGTGCTCGGTCAGGGGTGCTTATCAATGCTGTCTCTGTGTCTCTGTTGGTTTTTTCTCCTTTTATTTATTTAACAGTTCAGCTTTTTCCATTTGTCTTTTCACTTCACTTGTAGAGCTTCTCATCGTTGGTTGTCCAACCTACTCCCATTCTTTGGATTGAGATTCTGCAGTTATTGACACTAGACCGGTGTATGTGCGCTCATTGTTTGCATGCGTGTGGTTGTCAGTATCCTCTTTTTATTCTTACTCTGCCGACCCTGCCTTTGGTTTTTCAACTAGATTGTCACTGCATGTGTGTCATTGCTAATCACATCCATTTCAAGTTCACTCACTCCTTTATCAGACCTTCTAGGAACTAGAATAACTATAAAGGGTCTGGGTGCTTTTGTGGGTGTCATGCGTACATCATTAGGGGGGGTGCACTGGAATCGGAACACTTTGTGCACCTATGAAAAATGCAGTTCGAATCATCAGTGACAATAAAACAATGATGAATACAATGCATAGATACATTATGCCTCTGTAGGTTAGATGGCAGCACTTAGTTCTAGAACAATAACAGTGTCTCTCCTCCTGAGGGATGACGATGTTGCTGTTTTGATTTCCCATCTCTATCATCTAAGGAAAGAAAACTAATGCTTAATACATTCTATGCACCAATATCTCTGGCTTCTGCTGTCTCTGCTTGTCAGTTGCATTTACTCTAACAATTGTCCTCCTTTGTCTGGACAATGGATTGTGTGTTGTCTCTGGATACATTTCTCTTTTCTGTGTTCGAAAAATGTCAATTAAGGCGATAAGTTCAGCAAGTCATTTTTACTATACATGTTCAAAATACCCAATCTCCCAATCTATTCCTCTTATCTGTTTTACTCCGGAAGACATGTCGTGTCCTTGACAGTTTAAACAAGAGTGAAATCTCTGGCAACACTTTCGCGATCTGTCCCTCGGCGGAAACTCTTACAGTCTCCTCTGGAAATTCTGATGATGATTAAAAAGTTCAACTTGCATCACAATACCATGCAGGAGCATGCTCATCTGTGTAGAATTAGCTGGGTCTCTGATGAAAGTGAGGACGTTAACACCGGCGGGCTTCCCCACAAGTTCTGGAAAATCCTCAATCAGGTGGAAGCAGACATTGCTCATCAATCTGCTATCTTCAGGTGACAGGGACATTTGTCTTGCCCTTGCTGAATTCTGGAACTGCTCGGGAATCATTATGAGTAGCTTCTGTGATTTCGATGAGCATGAAGAGTAACCTGAATTATGATTCCGTTCAGGATTATACTCAAACGTTCTGTGTTTGATGGATCTCGAAGAAATGTCAAGACATCAGTGTCTCTCCCAACAAGATCTGCACAATCTTCAATTAAGCGAAAGAATAGCGCGCTGACAAGCCTATTCGCTTCTTCTTCTGCTTGAACTGTTGGCATATTATACAGTTCAACAGAAAAAATTCAATGTTTTCTGCTAAGTTCGGTATAAACCAGTCTTCAGCGATCGCTGCTGCAGATTCTCTTTTGACATGTGCGCTGAATAATGCAATTGCTCCAATGCTAACTTTAACAGAGCTATAGGCATCACTGGTTTACCAGTGATGTCTTGTCACCACAAGCTTTCGAAGGGATTTAAAGAACACCCTCGCCACTTCCAGAGGTTCTTTTCCTCCTGTGGTGCTTCCCCTTGGAGTTCCATAACTAGGTTTGCCCCATGTTACTATAACCCTCAGGTTCACTTTGTGCAACAATCATTTTTTTCATGTACATCCGTTATTTCCACATTCATTATGGTTTCACACTTGGTCGCCATACGCTTGACCTCTATGTCTGCTGCTTGATTTCCTTGTGAGATAAAATCTGTCCCTTTCGTGTGGGCGGCACATTTCACGACCGCTATGCCCACTGGGAGCTATAGTGCCTTAATGAGCCTAAATAAGGCTGCGTGCTGCACTGGTGTGCCGTCCGCTCAGAGGTAGCCCCTCCTTTTCCAGCGTGCTAGGCCTGCGTGCACTGTCGACATTACATAGGCGGAGTGACTGTACACTGTCACTTCCTGGTCCACGTGATTCTCGATGGCGAGTATCAACGCCAATAATTCTGCAGCTTGCACTGAATAGTGGGATGGTAACCGTGCGCTAATGAGTACTCAAAATTCTCCATTTGCTGTGTGCTTCACCATAGCAGTGCCTGTGTACCGTTACCCATCATTTTGATCGGTTCTCGAAGAACCATCAACAAAGACAATTTCCCCTTCTGCCAATGTATTTTCTTTCACTCTGGGAATTTCATCATACAATTCTTCATAGTGTGCGCAGTCATGGATTGTCTCTCCATCAGTGACTGGCTCTGCTATGAACATAGCTGGGTTCACTAGCTCGGAATCGTGTGCACGACGACACGAGCTCCCGAATACAAGATGGCCACCGCCTTTATTGTGTTGCCTAGCAACACCGTACTTCTCCCCCAGAGGGCCACCGGCAGGCGGAAGCCGGCCCACTTTGAGGAAGGCCCAAGTGAGCAAGGCCCCTTCCTCTTTGCCCCATTCGCTCACTTCACCCTGACGCCTGAGAGGGCAGGAGCCCCCTCACCGTGCACCTGATGCACCACCCGCATCCCGCCACCTATCTACAACACGGACTGCAGGAGCAGCCGTGCATCAACCGAAGTTAAGTTCTGAAGCGCATGGAAGCGCCCAGCTGATCCCCCCGCCCATGGCAGGTCAGCCCTAAGGCTACCGGCGCTGCGCACCCACGCCGTGCCCCCTTTCGCAGGCACTCGGAATCGTGTGCACTACGACACAATCTCCCGAATACAAGGTGGCCGCCGACTTTATTGTTTATTGTGTTGCCTAGCAACACTGTACTTCTCCCCCAGAGGGCCACCAGCAGGCGGAAGCCGGCCCACTTTGAGGAAGGCCCAAGTGAGCAAGGCCCCTTCCTGTTTGCCCCTGTTCGCCACTTTGCGCCACTAGCCCGACAGAGTGAAACCTCCTGCAAAGTTGGAGGAGCAGTTTTTATTCGGCTACCAGCGAACAACACCCGTGAGTACATATCTGCTGTTAAATTCTAATCGCACAGCAAACAATCTTCCTTATCCAGCACTTCTCCTTGACTTATTTCCAAACTGGTATCTGCTAAACTACGAACTACCACCACTGCCTGTTATGATTTGCGCCCAACGTTATGTGCATAACTACCACCCTGCCCCTTTGCATACAGTTGGCTCCTGATTATGCTACCCTGGCCTGTCATGCCTTATGGTCGCTAACGGACCACTGCAACTGTGTTGTGCCTTATGGTCGCTAATGGGCCACTCTCACTGTGTTGTGCCTTATGGTCGCTAACAGACCACTCTCACTGTGTTGTGCCTTATGGTGGCTAACGGACCACTCTCACTGTGTTGTGCCTTATGGTCGCTAATGGACCACGGTAACTGTGTTGTGCCTTATGGTCGCTAATGGACCACTGTAACCGAGTTGTGCCTTATGGTCGCTAATGGACCACTGTAACCGAGTTGTGCCTTATGGTCGCTAATGGACCACTGTAACTGTGTTGTGCCTTATGGTCGCTAATGGACCACTGTAACTGTGTTGTGCCTTATGGTCGCTAATGGACCACTGTAACTGTGTTGTGCCTTATGGTCGCTAATGGACCACTGTAACTGTGTTGTGCCTTATGGTCGCTAATGGACCACTGTAACCGAGTTGTGCCTTATGGTCGCTAACAGACCACTCTCACTGTGTTGTGCCTCTGGTCGCTACTAGACCACATTGATTGTATTGTGCCCTCTGGTTGCTAGCCAGATACTACCCAAATCCACACTCAAACCATGCCAGCCTGGCTAATACTCATCATGTTCCCCTTTTGCATTATGCCTGACTGCACACCATGCAGTAGAAATAGCTATATCCCATTCAGCAATGGACTCGCTAAGCTTGGCTGTCCTAGACATCACCCCATTCCTTGCCCTACAACCTTCCTA
The DNA here is from genome assembly GCF_040938575.1 of Ambystoma mexicanum. Lineage (NCBI taxonomy): Eukaryota > Metazoa > Chordata > Amphibia > Caudata > Ambystomatidae > Ambystoma > Ambystoma mexicanum. The sequence continues at coordinate 205,816,704 of NC_090941.1, read as the reverse complement.
CCTTCCCTACCTCCTTTCTCCCACAGCGCATCCATAGACCCTTGTACTAAAACGAGCGCTACTTTAGGTAATACCCCACTCAGCCTCGTTACAGATGACCACTCTGACAACATCCTAAACTTGCGTAGTTCGATTGAACACTACCCTGCAGCCTACCCCAACATCATGATCTGTAATGGCAGACTGGGTTGTAGACTCCCTACCCTACTTAGCAAAATGACCACGAATCATATCACTAAAATCACCAATAAAAACACCATTGCAAACTCTGTGACACTCAAAGGAGCCTTACTCAATGTTAGATCCCTTGTGGCCCACCCTACGGAAATTGCAGACATCATCTGCTCAGCAGACCTGGATTTCCTCGCCATTACAGAAACTTGGCTCCATACTGCAGCAGGCCCCTCTCTATCTCTCGCAGTTCCAGACAACTACTCCATCCTCAGGGCCGACAGACCAGATGCCCGTGGAGGAGGTGTAGCACTCATTTTCAAATCCTCGCTCGACATTGGATCGGTGACCGCCCCTCCTTTAAAGTCCTGCGAATATCTATCCATCAAAATTCAAACCTCCCCCAAGAACTCCATTACCTTGGATCTATTATACAGACCCCCTGGGCCCATAGGTTCATTCGAAGAAGATATAACCACCCTCATAGCCGAGAAATCCAAACCTCTATCACAGAATATTATCCTCAGTGACTTCAACCTGGGTTACAATGACCCGCATGACACTCCAGCTTCCTCCCTCGCCAATGTACTTAGTGAACACAACTACACTCAACTTAACACCTTACCCACACATCAAAAAGGCAGAACCCTGGACTGGCTCGCTGCCCACAACTGTAATATCATCTGCAGGGACCCACAACCACTGATATGGACTGACCACTTCCTACTCTCATTTGACATATGTACTAACAACCCCCTCCACAGACAACACCCGCATGTACCAGCATGCCTGATGAGAAACAAACGGAACATCACCGCTGTAGCCCTCATCCCACTGGTTCTACCCACCCTTAACATGATCCCCAACACATCAGACCCTAACCTTCTAGAAGACACCTACAATAACGTCATGACCAATGCTATTGACCGCGTTGCTCCACTAAAATTACGTAAAAGTAAACCTAAAGCACACCTCAATTCTTGGTATACTCCAGAACTCAAAACACTAAGAAAAAATAAGTCCAAAACGGAAACCCTCTGGAAAAAGAACCCATCTGCGGAACATAAAGTCAATCTTATAAATGCATCTGCCCTCTATAAAAAAGAAATTATCCGCACAAAAAAGGAAGCCTACAACACAAGAATAAGTAATGCCAGCTCCAGTACCAAAGAGCTATTCACTATCTTGAAGGAGTTAGAAAACCCTAATCCACCTATGGACTCGTCTGTGAAGGACCAGTCTTGGTGCACAAATATCCAAGATGCCCTGGCAAACAAAATTACTGTCCTACAAACTAAAATCGAAAACAAAAGACTTCAACTCTCTAATAGCAGCCCCACCTTTAGCCCCATCATGCCCAGCCCACCTACCACCCCTAACACCAACCAGGGATTCACCTTCAAAAACGTAACCGCACTAGAAGTGCAAAAAATTATAACATCCCTCAAACCATCAAACTGTAAAGGGGACAGTTGCCCTGCACAGATCATAAAAGATGCTGCTAGAGACCTCGCCCCCTTCATTTTCAAGCTTATAAACGCATCCTTCTCCACTAATTCGGTACCCAACAATCGCCCCCTTCATTTTCAAGCTTATAAACGCACCCTTCTCCACTAATTCGGTACCCAACAATCATGGGTCCTCCCGCTACTACAAAAACAGACTCTGGATCCCTCCATCCCCACAAATTACAGGCCTATTACAACTGTTCCCTTCCTGCTAAAAATGCTCGATAGAGTTGCTTACCTGCAAATTCAGCATTACCTAGAGTCTAACCAATTACTCTGATTGCGTCAGTCTGGCTTCCGGCCTCAGCATGGAACAGAAACTGCCCTTGTTGACCTTAAAAGTCAGATTGACGAAATTAAAGACAAGGGCAAGGCTGCCATACTACTCCTATTAGATCTCTCAGCGGCCTTCGACCTGGTTGACCACAAAACACTCTGTAACCACCTCTCCACTGCCGCCCACTTCTCCCCCTCTGCTGTCTCGTGGATACAGTCCTTCCTAGCCAACAGAACTATGAGGGTCTTCTCTCTGGAGGCAGCAGCAGATCCTATCCCCATATCCTGTGGTGTCCCACAAGGATCATGTGTCTCACCCACCCTTTACAATATCTTTACAAAGCCCCTCTTCGATAAACTGGAGCGCCTAGGTGTCATCTACACAAACTACGCGGATGACACCCAGATACTCCTCACTATCTCGGGCAACTACGATACTGATGTAGCCAGGATCAACGAAATCTTCTCCGTCATTCAGGCATGGATGGCTACACATGGCCTCTGCCTCAATGACGAGAAGACCGAACTGCTCATTGTTGGCTCACCAAACAACCTACAAAAATTAAGTCCCAACTACTCTAACATCATAATTGATGGCAACACCATCCCGGTCGCCAAAAATGTGAAAACACTTGGCTTCTATCTGGATGCCAACGTTAACTTCACCAAACAAATTAATGCAACCGCCTCAGCCACGGCATATACCGGAAAACTCATTAAAGGCTGTAGACCATTTCTCTCCCCTAACAGTTGCCTCATACTATCCAGAACCCTTATACAATCGAAACTAGACTATTGCAAAAGTCTCTAGTTAGGTGCCAATCAAGCGATCATCAACAAGCTCCAAGTCCTCCAAAACAATGCACTACGGGCAGCGCTAAATATCCCCAGACGTGAGCACATCTCGGCCACCAGAACTTCATGCAGATGGCTCACCATCCAACATAAAATTGACCTAAAAACACTTTGCCTGACGTACAAAGCTCTCAACAATCTAGCACCCCCATACCTGACTAACAAACTCACCATGAAACCTTCCGTTAGAACCACAAGATCCTCCAACACCTTATGCCTTACAGTGCCTAGACTTAACTCCATAAGAGCCGGAGGCTCGAGTTTTACTGTTCTCGCCCCCCAACTCTGGAACTCCTTGCCACTGAGCATAAAATCATCCAACTCCTTCCAGTCATTCAGGAAACTTGTCATTAGGTGGCTTCTGACAAATAGTCAACTTTGAAGTCAGACCTAGCTATATAATGTATTGACTGTTTATGCCTCACTTATGTTACTATTGGGTGCTTTCACCCCCACTGCCTGTATATAACTGCTATTTAAATTGCTCTAGCTTCACTGTTTATTACCATGTACTGTGCCTTGTAACCTTGTACTAAGTGCCCTTATACTCCTGGGTCCGGAGCCCTATAGAAATAAAATAAACAAACAAACAAACACTATCTTACATTGAATTATCTTAATCGATGGATTAGATATGATCACTTCATAAGCAGAAGCTCTCTGAGATGTCAATGTGCCTTTTGGCTCCTCTATAATGGCAAATATTGCGTGCTCGCCGTACATCGTCATTGAGTATCCCATCACAATGGTTGCAGCCTTATCTATGGGAAACGCTGCGTCAGCTAAACCTTGTTCGCAAGGGAAGTGGCCTCTCATCACTGGGTCCAAATTCCCACTGTAGTATGCCACGGGCTTGTACCCCAATGTGGTTCTCTGTGTGCGTACTGCCGTCATAACTCTGCCATTCGTGTGTGAAAACATCTAGAATTCCTCTGCATAATTGGGAATCCCTAAAACTGGTGCTGTGTAAATGGCTCTCTTGAGTTCAATAAAGCCTTCTTCCATGGCCTCAGACAATTCATTTTTTTCTTTTGTGGCCTGTGCCTTCTTCAGGGCCTGTAACAAGGGCTTGGTGTATGCGCTGTAGTCAAAACCCCATGCCCTGACATTATTGCAAAGACCTAGAAAACTCTGCATCTGTTTTATCGTGTGTGGCTTGGCTGTGTTCAGGATGGCTTCAGCCCTTTCCGGGGTAACACTTTTCCCCTCATGCGAGGTAAGCTGGTCGATGTACAGCACTTCTTGCTGACAATATTGTAATTTCTCTTTGTCAACCTTATATCCTTTCTCAGCCAATATAGTCAATAGCTGAATAGAATCGTGTCTGCACCTTTCCTCTGTCGTGCTGCAAATTGAGATGGCATCCATATATTGAAAAACAACACTCTGTAATGCAATATTGCTTAAGTCCATCTGTAGGACTCTGTTGAAAATCAAAGCATACTCACAGAACCCCTGGGGTAACGTCGTGATTTTCAGACGCATCTGTATGAATGTAAATTACGTCAAATCTTGTGAGTCTTTGTGCAATGCGATTGAGAAAAATGATTTTTTCAAGTCAATCACCGTGAAATATTTTGCCTCAATGGGTATATTACATAGATTGTGGATGGGTTAGGGACTAGCGGGAACTCAGCTTCTAAAATATCATTTATTGGGCGTAAATCTTGAATTAGTCTCCACGCCCTCCCTTTGATTTTTTAATTGGATAAACCACGGTATTGCCTATAGACTCTGACGTCACTAAGATGCCCTGTTACATCATAGCAGAAATTGTCTTGCAAATCCCTTCATCTGCTTCCCTAGACATGGGATATTGTCATGCTTTTGGCAAAATTGCTCCTGGTTTCAATTTAATCCTCACTTCTCTGACTCCTTTCAATAAGCCTACGTCATAGGAGCCTGTGGTGTACACTGAGACAGGCACCTGAGCCATGTCATCATCAAAATATTCAGGACGGTTCTGTGCCAGTATCATTCTCTGGGGCACCTCTCTTTTGATCATTCTCACTCAAAAAATGAGATTTACCTCAAGTGTTGTTGCCTCAACCTCTGTTTGTTTGTCAAACAGATCGTCATCAGTAATGTGTTGGCGGTTTTGTCTTATTGTGGTAAATTCGGGATGTGGCGGTATTTTCTTACCATGATATTTTGGTGGTAAACTGTTGGTTAACTGGCCTTACCATTAGAGATAGTTCAGTATTACCCTATTTTGGTGCTAATATAGTGTTAGCTTGTGTTGGTGGTAGTTTTAGTCGTATCTTATCTTGTGGTATTTTTATAATTACCTTATTTTTATGGTATAGTGGTGAGCATAGCTTTTTATACTTTTTATACTAGAGCCCCATCATAAAACAAACCTTAATCACTATTAGAATGTCTATTGGTCGCCTGTAGAGAACCCCCCAGACCTATCACACTTTTACAGAACCCAGTGAGTTTATTCAGAATGCAATCAATCGTATGTGGCTTGTATTACTGGCTTATTTACATCCAGTAATCTATGTGTCCACATGACACTGCGCTCTCTAATGCATGCAGAGAAAAGCGCATTCAAAATATATACACACACCTTCCTACCTTGTAGGTATTTTTTCACTCTTCCTTGCTTTCTACTTTAGCTACGGAGGTAAAATAGCGAATGCTTTACCGCCTTGGTATAAACATCAAACCCTTGTGATTCCCTTGTGTAGAAATGTTTCACAGACGCATGAAATTACACCAAAATCCCAGCCTTTGTTTTTTGTAGACTATGTATTACACAACCATTATAAACATAGTTACATCTTACCACATGATACCACAACATCCGGCTTACAAAATATAAAAGAGAACAGAAAACAAAAGGCACATTGCAAAAAAAAACGAATTTGGTGTTCAGCACTTTTCAACGTGGAGAGAGAGACATGAACATGCAGTATTATGTTTTCTAACTCCTTGCACTGCCAACAAATTATGTCATCTCCCATTCATTCTCATTCCTCACTTGGCACCTAACTCACCCCGGACAAGGAAAGTTTGAAACTCTCGTTGTCAGGACCTTATCTGCATGACCTCAGCACTTGCAGATCACAGCACAGCACTGCAGATCCAGTGCTAAGGACTCCTTCGCATCAAAGCCATCAACTCAACCTCCTGGTGTGGGGAGCTCCCAGCTGTTTAAGTTTGTAGCCAGCACTCACACCACATGGAGTCCAGCCGCATTTCTTTGGAAGCACCATCTGTACCTCCGTCTCAGCTCAAACTAAACTCTTCCACCCCCTTTTTCATCAAGAAAACTCCTACTGTCTGTCACCCCTAGGTCAGCCTCTATTGACGTGGCCCATCCACCTCCAATCCCTACCAATCAGAATAAAAGAATGTGGCCTGTACCAGTCCTTGTTTTTCAAGACAATGAAGATTTCAGCCCTGCAAAGCAACTGTTTCCATTTGCCTTCCTGCCAGTGGCATATTTCTGGTTTGCACGGACTACACTAACATGGTATGAATTTCAGAGTGTGCATCTCTTCATGGAAAAAATAAAGTGGATTTTAAATCATGCATGTTGAATTGCATTAAGATGTTAGAGGGGCAGTTAATATATTAGTAGGACAATTTGTATAAGGTTATTTAATTATGTCTTTCTAGTGCAGTTCGCACACATGAAAACATCCAATTTGTAAACATTTGCACCTCTGCATTTTAAAATGACAGCACACTGTGCTAAAACGTTTTACTAAATGCTCTGAAAAATTGCCTGCTGGCTGTTACCAAAAACTGCTTTGCACCTATTGTGCACCTATTGTGCACCTATTTTGAAATGACTGCATTTAGATAGTACATCCTGCATACTGTTAACAAACTAAATGCTTTTAAAAATAATGCCTGCAGTTTGAAAAACTGTGCCTGGCTGCATTTCCATACTGCATACTGTCAATAAAATCCCCAAATATATCCTTACATACGTCAGTCAATCTGTACCCTTCCTCAATGGTGATTACTGTGCACCATTGTCTGCCTTCATCATCACAACCATCGATCAAAGCCATCTTTCCTCACACTATGGCTCTGTGTATTGCCAAGGGAAATACTTGTCCCTCTTCCTCGTGCATAGGTATTCTTGGCCTGAACAGAAACACATTGGGGGTTCTCATGGTTTTGTCTGTAAGGCCTGGTAGCCCTGCCATCAATACACGCACTCCATACGTGAATATTTCTGGTTCGAATGGGACAGCCCGTATAGCTGTTTGTCCCGCGTAAGCTCTAATCATTTCACATACGTTCAAATAATGCATTCCTGGAGTTGAACATACTATGCCCTTCTCCGTGAACGAGATTGTCATGTTTAACTTCGTCATTAGGTCTCGTCCCAATATATTTACTGGGGTTTGCCTCGAATATACCAGCGGCACATTCATGTCACATTCTCCTACAGAGACTGGAAGTTCATTTGTAAAAGGAACATGACTTGTTGCTCCTGTGAAGCCCTGAGTATTAATGGCACCGCCGGGCAAGGAAAACTTGCCCTCACATATACCCGAGCGTGTTTAGCTCTTGTGTCTACTAGGAAGGAATATTCTTTACCCCCTTTAACGACATCTACCCTTAGTTCCTCGTGAGGTTTAGGTGTCACTGATAGGATAGAACATATCAGGTTTCCAAGTGAGCTGTCCTATTCCATTTATAACATTGTCCCATGCTGAGTGAATGGACTTCCTCCATCACCAGTGTTATTTCTCATTCCAGAATTCAGTACCTGTCCTGCACTTGTTGTCTGTGACAGTTGCATCGGCGACTGTTGAGACTGTCCTTGTGGAAAATGTGTCATATTCTGAGGTTGCAAGCTTTGCTGTGCTCCCGGCGCTTGCTGCTGCACCGTGTGATTTTGTGCGACTCCATTTCCACCCTGCGGTAAAAACACAGGTGGATTCACCATGCCTGCTCTTGTTCCTTGGTCGTTTTGCATCATGCCTTGACTTCTGCATGTGCGTGCTAGATGCCCTGCCATCCCACACGTCCAACATATTGGCGGTGGTCTGATTATTTGCCCATTGGACATATTCTGATTGCCATTTGGCATGTGTTGAAAACCTCCCTGATTACCTTGGAAACCTCTGTGATTACTCTGCCATCCTCTTCCTTGAAAGCATCTCCCTCTTGGGTAAAACCCATTACTACCCTGATTAACCTGCTGTTGATTATTGACCTGCTGTATGTTCGATCCATCTGTGCTAGTTATCATTGCTCCTTCAATGGCATATTTTGACATTTTTTTCTGCATTAATTTTGCCTTTTCAGCTTTTCGTATGACCTCTTTTTTGCAATTCTTCTCTTGTAGCAATCTGCAATAGTGAGCTATGGTCAACTATATTTCAGACCACAGTTTGGCCTCGATTCCTACCAATTTCTTGAGTTGCTTCTGCACCTGATCTGGCAGTCATTGGCATAAGATATGGTTAAACACAGGTATAGATTTCCCCCAATATTCACGAGTTTCAAGCACATATGCGTGTTGGAAATTCTGAATATAAAGCAAAGGATCCTCTGACTCCTTCATTTTTCGTCTCATTATAGCTCCCATGTCAGATGTATCCGAATATAGCAATTGTAATGCTTTCTATACCACGGCTCTACAATTGTTCAATGGAGCTCCACCATGTGCTGTGTTAACTGTAGTCACGCCAGGGTAACCTGCACGTGTCTACACATCGTCAGCTCAATCACCAAGTATGGCGATTAAAAGACCCTTAAAATCCCCAATAGCCAACGTGTTCCCTCCTATCTTTTTTTCCAGCTCATCTATCCATTTTCCGGCTCCCGATGTTAACATTGGAAGCTTATTTTTCAGATTTTCTCGATCCATGTGTGACCATGGAATATACTATGGCCTTGTTCCTCCTTTTTCGAGCAACAGGAATTGTAATACATGGCACTCATTTTCCTCTCTCATCATTTTTCTATCCACTGCAGGGGTAATAGTCCTGCATCATCGTCTACCTGGCAATGTCTTTAGTCGGCTCACATAGGGTGGTGGAGACACCACCTTCTGACCGTAAGATCTCCTTTGTGTCGGTCTGACAGTGTGGATGACTCTGATGCCTTAGGTGGAGACTCGCTAGAATCTGACCATCTTATCCCTTTTCCTCCGGAGAAGCATTTTTTGCGTCTTCTCTCTTCTTCCTTTTCCTCATATTCCACTCTTTCTGCATCTGATATTGTCTGTGCCCAACTCGTGCAGCTTCTCTCATCCTCCTCATTCCTGTTTAGCATCAGCCTATCTAGGGACAGTTCTCTGTTTCTGCTACTTCGAGAGGCATCCTCAGTATCATACAGCTGAGTGCTCTCAAGCCTCTCGTCTTCTCCTCTCCCTTGAGTCACTTGTTCTATCCCCATTTCATCATATATTCTATCAATCGTCTCTCCGATGTTTCTGGTGTCGAAGTCATCTTCGATATTTGCCCTAGACATGCCTGGTACTGAATCGTACTAAAGAAATAATTCTTCTATGTCTTCCCAATATACTACTGGATCGGGTTTTTTAACCTCTCTCTCCAGATATTCAAGTTTGTGTGCTCTCTGTCTTCACTTATGTTCTATGTCATCATCAAATTCTCTGCGCTTCCTCGCTTCCTCTCTGACCCTATTTTCTTCCTGTTTCTTTGCATCTCTACGTTCATTTGCCCTTCGTATTTCCTCATCCCTTCGTCTTTTTATTCTCTTCTCCCTTATCTTTTGTTGTTCTTCTTCTATTCTCCGTTGTTCCTGACTGCTCTGACCATTAGCTGTTCTCTTCTTATGATTGTGCTTCCTTTCTTGCTCCTCATGATACAACTGCTCTCGTCTCTGTCCATCTTTTTTCCTGATCCTTTCGTCTCTCAATCTTTTTTCCTTTTCCTTCCCTTTTCTTTGTAAATTGCCTGGCTCTCCCTTTTGTCTCACGTCCTCAATGCCTTTACAATCGAGTTTCAATAGAATCTGACCTCACATCCATTCGTTCTTTGTGAATGCTATCTCATCAGTTCTACCCTCAACTCCTTTCCATCTCTTGCCCTCTCTCACGGCATTTAGAGATGTACTTACTTGTGCCTGGTCTCCTTTCTCTTTCTCATACCTCTCCTTGTTCCTCGGGACTTTGGAGATGATATCTCTATCTCTGTCTTTGTCTGGGTTTTCATCACTACTTTGCATAGGTGACTCATATGGCGGGTTGGTATATCCCGTGGCTGCTTTAAGTTCCCTCAGCGGGTTTAATCCTTTGTCTCTACTGGCTTCAATTTTTGTTTCAGATGGGGTGGGTGGTGCAGAAGGCTTCTCACCCCCCTCTGTGCATACATTAAGAATCCAATCTAATGGTGGTTCCTCCTCCTTATCCTCTTGGTACATCTTCCAAAGTTCTAAACTAGCAAGGCGTTTGTCTAACTTTTTGCCAGTGTACGTGGCATACAAATATGTCGTCATGTGTTGCAGGACCGTTTTAGATAGTTATCCTCTTTGGGGCCATGGCATAAACATTCTGTGGGCGGTTCCTTTAACCCATTCTGCACTGTACTTTTTCAGCTTAGGTGCATGTTTTGGCAACTGCTTTCACAAGTGTATTAATGGTGTAATGGTGTAATGGTGAACCATTTAAGCATGGTCTTCCATGCTTAAATGGTTCACCTTCTCTTTATATAACACTTTCTTATGCTTTTACTTTTCTTAACCAACGCCAACAATATGAGCGAGCACCAATCTTCACAAGTTCCAATCCGGTTTTTTCACCAAAATGTTTTTTTTCTTTTTCAAACAACAACCATCAATTCATATTATACAATATCTCAGCTAAACAATCGCCTAATTTTCATGCTAATTCCTCCAAATGTCTTATTCTATGACGTCAGAAAAAGGAAAAGAAAAAAATCACAAGACAGACTAGACAGACTCCGGCCGGCTACACATATCTCCTGCCCCTATTATTATTCCGACATGGAATGTAAGCCCATCCCTTTCAGATCGCTTCTTTCATTAATTCTGGTTTTCTACTGCGCCCTATTTTTCAGGACTTTGAATGCAGGCTTCTTCTAACCGCTATATTAAAGCGTATGTATTTGGGTGTATCCTCTCTCTGCTCAGGTATCCTCCTGGTATCCTCTTTCTAGCTCAGGTATCCTACCGGTATCCTCTATACTCGGGTATCCTCCCGGTATCCTCTATGTATTGCTCGGTCATCCTCGAGTCAATATTTCCTTCCCCTTATATATATACATTCTACTCTACTTCTAACTTTATTTTTGTCCCGTCTCGCTCTGTTACCTTCCCTTACTTGTTCTAAGGCATGCAACTTTTTGCCAAAGTGTTCAGTCTGTTTCACTCACTGTTCGCATGTTTTCCTCTCTGGATTCTCGGGATCACCGTCTTCATCACCGCCTCTCCTGCTTTTGCTCGATCGGCTGCTCGTAGAAGTGGGAAGGGGTTTGTGGGTGAAAACACAGATTCCTTCAGACTTCAACCTGCAGGTTTTACAATTTAGTCTAACAACTATAGAACGTCTCATTGGTTCTACTAACTATAGGACCCTAGATTATTTAGTCCATTATGATTGGGTTAGCAACAACCCCACTCATACTTTTCCACTAGTTTAGCAGTGTGCAGAATAGCCGGCCAGGTGCAGGAAGATCGTCTGCACCCCCATCCTTCCTCCAATTATTGCTACAATCAATCATCACCTCAGTGGTCATGTGTCAATTATTTCTTAGTGGTTGGCCTCGAGACTGCTTCTCGGTCTGGAAATATCAAAAAATATCTGTGCGTGGCACAAGGCCACACGTAGGTGTGAAAGTTTCATCCCTTCTCGCTTGGCGGGTCACGTGATTCAGACACCGTGAAATTGTCTTATTCTTCATGCAATTCATGTTTTTGATTTAGTTTTGCCAACCATTTGCCTTTTGTGGCTTATCTTGACCTTTCAGAATAGGATACTCTGTTCTTTGCTTCAATAATTGTATCCACTGTTGGTCTATTTCAGCCGATACGACCTTGGCCTCTTGGAACAATTTGCATGCTTCTGGGTTTCTTTCTGTCTAGTTTTCGATTTGCTTGCTGAGGGGCTCCTCTCCTGAGACCTTTAGTAACCTTTGGTTGATTCTGCTCTTGTGAATAGTGGAAGTATGCTTATATAAAGTGCCCCTTTTGAGGTAGATATGTATAGGTGGCACTTGCTGCAATCTATCTTACTACTAAGCATAAGCAAGACTCACGATTCTTTGCTTCTTGCGGTTCCATGCATATGTACACATGTAAACTAACTGAATATCTTCATCATGCTCATTGCATAAGCTTCTAACATTTTGACATCGTTATTTCACTTTTAGGTTCATGATGTCCCTTATGCATGTTGTTTCATCTCTTTTCGTCATTCGCAGGTCATCATATCTTCTATATGTGAGTCAGTCTGGGTTCTTGTGACATCACCATTTGTCTTCCTTCAGTATCTTTTTAGCTTCTTCAGGGACTGTGCTCTGACATTTTTAATTTTGTTTCATTTCTCGATATGGCTTTCTCAATGGGTACCTTACTGTCCAGGTTTTCTTAGGTGTCGGTACTTCAACAGGTGCTGTTCTCTTGATAGATACTGGACAGAGCCCCACTGCGACTCTCTGCTGGTTTATTTGCTCATCATATATCACATATTTCGGCATGAATGTTCCTGGTACTTAAAAATGAACGGTTGGAGTGCGGGTCATGCTTGGGACCTCCTCTACAGGGGGGACCCTTGTGGTGTGGGCTACCTGCGGCCCTGGTCACGGGTGAGGGGGTGTGCCTTGTGGTGTGGGCTGCCTGCAGGGTGTGTTCGCAGGTGCTGCCAGCATGCAATGCATTGCGTAAGTGGATTTTCCCATGATTTTGCTGGCGCAAGCAGGGTACACATATTCAAGGGGGTGCGCAGGTAGATTTTCAAATGGCTTGGGAAATCCATGAATACATAGTGCGCAAAAATGCTGTTTTGTGCTGCGCCTGGCGTACGCGTGGCGCACGTTCCCTCTCTGCGCCAGGCATGTGCGTTACATCTGCGCTGATTTCTATGAATTGACCCGCTAATTGGGATATGCAAGCACCAAAATTTAACCTCCCCCATCCACATTGCAAAGAAACTGTACACACGTGTGAGAATAATCTGCAATTGCAGCGTGAGAGGTGCTGAAATTCCACAACTCTCCTGTGCATGCAATGAGAATGGAGAGGAGAATTACTCTGAAGCATATCCCAAAGCTTAAATGCTGCAAGGAAGCATTGCAGTTCTTAAACAACACATTTCGCAAATTTCAGCCTAAACATGTTTTAAATACTAACAATGAAATCAACAATCAAATATTCCACAAAAAACATGCCGATCAAGGACAAAAAAATGCCAAATGAACACATAAGCAAAGTCTGACTGCAAAAGTGCATTGTACAAATGGTATAAATGTATATATATATAAAAATAGATCCATAGATAGGTAGTTAATTTGGACATATTCTACTCGGATGTGAATTTTAAATATTTGAGTTTGTTGCAATGTACTACATGTCTATTTTTCAACCACTTGCATTGCTTGCTCTCTGCTGTCACTTGTCTGCTCCGGATTTCTGGAATGTAGCAGTAGGAACTACATTTGCCTCAAACCTATGCTGTATGCTACTGCATATGTGTTCATAAAATGTTGCTTCTGCTAATTTATGAGGCTGCGCTGGTGATCACAGCTAGGATTGAGAAACACATTTAGGTTATTTTTTCTTTCCTCCCTTTTGGGATGTTATCTCGGCATCGACATGTATTAGTCCATTTGCTATGTATGAAGGTAGTAATTGCACACATACTCATTGCGCATATGGCAACACCGCATGGACAAACAACAAAATAAAAGTAGTCATGCTGGTGTCGAATTTACTAATTCACTATGAACTTAATGGCCAAGCCCTGTTATCTCATATGATGTTAATTGACATTCAATCAGTAAGAATGACTGAGCTTTTTCTATTCCTCTTTAAAATTTTGAAGTATTTCATATAAGGTAGCTGTTACCAGGCATCACTACTAACCAGATACAAAGGTCAGAGTGATTATGCTGTGTTTTTCTCCCAATTCCATCTTTTTGCCTACTTGCCATTTAGAAAATGTAAGCTCTCTCTTTTTATAACACATGATTTACTCGGACCATCTAATGTTTGTCCCAGAGAATCATACGTTTATATCTCTATTATAAACCCTGGATAAGACATTCTTTAGGGTCATTAAAGAGGCACTGAACAAACATAACTAACTATGTGTCAGATTGGATTTAGCAAAGGACATCCCACATTAGACCATACTATTATATCTGGCAATAATTAAATATATATGTAAAAGGTGCGAGAGCCAGTAGGGAGGGGAGAGGAGGGGAGGAAGTATAGCTCAGGGGCAACGCGTTTGTCTTGGAAGCAAGACAACGCAGAGCAAGACAGATTCAAAACCACTGGTTGGTACTACGTGTGTAATAAATGAACAATTATAATGATGCTTAATATTACAAAAAATGGTTCTGTTTGATACAATAAATGCACTGGGACTCATTATAAGGTTGCCGGTTCTGTAACAACGGTACCGGTAAACTTGCCGTTACCATTGTTACCGGACCGGCAAACTACGAGTTCTGCTCTTGGGTGCCTTACTGCCCGCCAGGTCAGCCCGGGCGGGCGTACCGGCACCCGCAAGCAGAACTTAACGGATGCACCAACGTCATTCATAAATGGTGCCAGTGGTACCTGTGCATCCATCCTCCTCATTCCCATTGTGTCCAATGGGGCTCAAATGGGAATGGGGACTAATATTTTCCAGCGCCTGGGAATGGGCAATTACCGGGTCCACCTGGGCTGTAATGCCCCAGTAATTCGCCATTCCCAGGCGCCGGAATTTCATGACTCTGATGGCAGCCATGCCAGTATTACCCGGCACGGCTACCAACAATGTCATAATGTGGCCCACTAAATTACAGGAGTATCTAAGAAGATTGCAGAAAATGTTCAGGGGATTAGGAAGCTTGTTTTATAGTGGTGTTATAATTGAATTTCTTGTGTTAGATTTCTCAAGATTAGTATTCAAAATAGATTTAGTAACACCAAGACCAGATGACTCAAACTTTCAAATTATATTGTAAGCATACAATGATTATGCACTCCCTGTTACCACCTGGAATTGAAAAACATTTAGGGAGTATAGGGATTAATGTAGAATAACCTATTTGTTATGTGTCATACCTAAATGGTGTCTTTAGAAATACAACCAGGAACTGATCTCAACAGGGTTTTATTATGGATAGCAAATCGCGACTGTTTTTATAAACATTTATGCGTGGAACAGTAAATTAACCGATGACACAGAACGCATGCTCTCCAGTACAATAGTTCCTGCCTAAGTATGTGCCACCCAAACTTGGTGTTATCCCTGTCAGAAAAAGCATATATTAAAATGAGCTCATTAAATTAATTTGGCTTTTTAATTTATGGTGAACAAAAGGAGAAATGCCGTCATTTAATTTTCAGTAGCTCTGACTGGAACAAAAAATCAAGAGATATTTCATAAAATGATAAATGACTAGCACTTTAGAAGACCAGGCTGAGAAGTCCTTTGTCTCACTGACCATGGTGGGGGCAGTTCTCAAAAGGGTTGGATGAACAATGATTGACACTAGGAGCCATACAACTGCCTTGGGTAGTCATTCCATCCCAATAGTTGCAGAGAATGCAAACAGGGACTCAGAAGAAATTCATCTCAGTAGGATTACTGCCCTTGACGTTAAATTGCTTGAGGAGTTTTGTGTATTGGTGTTTTCCCAGAAGGCTTTGCCAATGGACTGGGAGCACAAAGCAATGCCAATGTACATTAAAGTTATCTGGCTTAAGTCTAAAATGAATTAAAGCCTCACTTAATTTTGCACCCCTGGACCAATGTTTCAGAGCCCAGCAACATACTGAAATGTATGGTAGCTTTCATGTGAAAGAAGCTGGATGTTAAAGAGGAAGTCGTTTCCAGTCTTTTTGAAATGGTATTTAGGAGCATAGACATGTATCTTGTGCAAGGAGGATTGGATAATGTGCCTCAAGACATCCTGGCTTAAGGCAAAAGACCTGCACATGATTAACTAGTTCATTAAAAACAATTTAAGTCATCCAGGACATGACTAACAGTAGTATGGTATGAGAGTTATCAAAGTCAGTTATACAGCAAAGCAATGGGTGTCTACTGCAGAACTCATTAAGCCACAGCTCTTCTGGACAACGTCTTTGGACTGCACATATTACTGGAAAAGTTCAACAATACCAAAAATTGCATAGAAAAAGACAACACTTAGCGTGTTAACAGGCCTACACTCATTTACAAGAGAGTGATGAATTTAATTCTAGCAGGGATGTGAAAACTCAGGGTTTTTCTTATTTTTATTAAATAATAAACTGATAAATAAATAATAAAAAGATGCGGGTAATTCCACCTCTAACAGGGAAATATGCTAATCAGATTCCCTTTTCATAAAACTCAATGCCAATATCCTGCTCACAGCTTCTGAAAGCCTGACAACCAAGATCCCTCTGTTTTTGAAGCCGACCCGCTGTGAGCCGTGATTCGAGTGTGTTTGATGCCGAGTGAACCTCCAGGACCCTTCAAAGCTGCATTTGGCATTCATCATTCTCTACATCCCTGTCTGTTGTTGATTCCATTCCCTGCCAC
Source organism: Ambystoma mexicanum (assembly GCF_040938575.1). Lineage (NCBI taxonomy): Eukaryota > Metazoa > Chordata > Amphibia > Caudata > Ambystomatidae > Ambystoma > Ambystoma mexicanum. The sequence goes on along the minus strand of NC_090941.1, from coordinate 205,800,192 downwards.
ACTGCACCAGCTGAACTGCGTCAATACCTCTGATTGCTTAATTCAATGTTTGAGGTACCAGCTTCTTCATCAATGCTACTGTAAGTCGACTCACCTGGGTACCTGGTATTCGTAGGACTGCTGTCAAAGCTTGACCGCCAATTGAACTTAGTGACCATCTGATCCTCACAACTCGAGTAGACTTTTTGAGATACAGCTACCTTCCATTTGACCCACAACTCAATGCCAGCTTTCTGCTGCACCATCGTGACTGCCAGATCCTCAAACTAAAAAGAACCCATAAATAACACTGAGAACCCTGGTTCAATGCCATCAAACCACCAAGATGTCTGCAAAGTGTCACGACCTTAACCTCAAAACATGGGACTCGGGCACCATGGCCCCCGCCACAACTGTCATGCCTGCCAATGGCTTCTCCTCGACCTCTTGTCATTCAGCCCAGCGAACGGCTAGACCGTTCTACACTCGCTGGCGGCTGTTTAATAAACTACCCGGCAAAAGAATACATTGACAATATTCCGTAAGATTGGTCATGACTTTTACTTTGGTTTCATACCCTCCTTATAATTCACCTTCATTTGCGTAGTGCCTCTTTAAGGACCTTCCGGCATACGTGATAGCCAGCTGACAATGCGTTGGTCATGTGTTACGCGTTGTTCAGCTGACACGTACTTAAACCCGGAAGTTCGGGTGTTCGGCGCTTCTGATTGTCGTTAGTTCTACGCTCCGGAGCCGTTGCTCTTGCTTCTTTCCTTGCTCCTCCACGGATTACTCTGGCTGCTCGACCTCCTATTGAGTCGCCGACCTGGCTGCATAACATCGTGGCGGCCACCTGAATATTCCGTACTTTGCAACCTCCTGAAGCGGCTCCTGTAGTCTTCCCCGCGGGGCCATATTCCGGTACTGGCTGCCCCCGCTGTCTTGACCGCATTTCTCTGTGACTGCATCCTGACTATTCCAAACTCCTTGCAGCCGCCGATTGTGGTACCTACGGTTCTCTCCGAGGGGCTGCGCTCCATGAGGGCAATTCCTGTAAAGGACTTACCAGCTTGATTTTCGGTTCTCCTCATCCCACGAACTTCCATAATCACTCCAATCCGTGTCTCTGTTCTTCTCCTTCATTCATCAAGTGCACCGAGACATTATGGACGCTATCCTGCGTGCACCATCTCGAATCTAGTGTGGCCCTCGTTTCGTGCGGGTTAGTTTTCCCTACTAACCTTCCTTTCCCTGTCGTTGCTTAGGATTCTTCTATTTGGGATTACTAAAGACTCAACAGTACAGGTTGATTGTTCCTACTTACCCCTTCATCTTCCAAGAATACAGGTCAGTGGTTTTCGAACCGATACATACTGTCATATTTTGTTTCCATCAGCTCCTAAAATCATCCTTATCTTTTTCCTAATAGGCTGGTGGATTCCTTTATACTTACTCGCCCTTTCCGCTGATTCCTCCCTTGGGCTGTGTCCTTAACAGTCAAAGAGTGCCGTCAGTTGGAAGGTCGCTATTCACCAAATACGAGGGACATCGAGTCATCTCCGGAAGACTCTACGTGTATCCTTTTGATAAAATCTACCCTACATGTATCCTTTTATGCTGATATTCTGTACTATTGTTGGTTATTTTTAGTTACCAAAACCGTATTCTAACAGAATCAGAAGCCTAAAATGGAGGGTTCAGATCCCTTAACTGTACTCACTCAGCTGGTTGCTGACCTGAGACAGGAAATGATATCAGCTCAGGATACATTGCGCCACCGTATGGACGTGCTGCAAGATTCCATGCACGCATATCCACAGGGGGTGGCAGGCTTGAATCCCGTGGCCTCGGGTTCGGGTCTCCAGGCCACTCAAAGGGACCCCGTGCAGGTGCTCATGCCAGCCCAGTTTCCTTTAGCCCCTCCGGAGAGATTTATGGGGGAACCTAGGAACTTTCGCACCTTTGTAAACCAGTGTCGGCTTCACTTCTTATGTCGACCCAGCTCTTTCCCAGATTTGACCACTAAAGCAGCATTCGTGCTGTCCTATCTAGGAAGAACTGCTGCCGCATGGGCTAATCCTTTGCTCGAATCAAACAGTCCTTTGTTGTATGACTGTGACGCTCTATATTTGGCCATGGGCAAGATTTTCGATATGCGACACGCTACCCAGGCTACGGATCTTGAACTATTGAACTTACAGCAAGGCAATCAAAGCCTATTGGCCTACCTGGCTCGGTTCAATCAACTCACAGCAGAAACCCAATGGCCTGAGGACAAGAAGGCAGCAGTCTTCTACAAAGGCTTATCTGAAGAATTGAAAGATGCCTTGTCAGCGGTTCCTGTGGTTCCGTCAGCATTTTCGGATCTCCTAGATCTGGTCCTCCAAATAGACGCCCGACGATCCGCCAGGAAGGGAGAAAAGAAACCCTTCATGGCAACACCTGGGCGTTCTGAAGCTTCTCATCCCGCCACCTGCGAACCTGAACCTATGCAAATAGGCGCAGTACGCGGCCGTCTGTCTAGTTCTGAACGTGAAAACCGCCGCAAGAACAACTTATGTATGTACTGTGGCTCTCCTGAACATTTATTAGCGTCCTGCCCCAAGAAACCGCCTAGAAAGCCGGGAAACGTCAAAGCTCGGCAATAGCAGGGGTCCCTGTGCCGAGTACCAAACAGGACTCCTCTGTCTACATGGCTTCCTCCATATCAGTACCAGTGTCCTTAGAATTTAACGGGACGACTTCACGATCCCTAGCTATGCTTGATTCAGGCGCCTCTAATTGCTACATGGATCTATCGTTTGTGGCCCGGTCAGCAATACCCACGGTTCCTAAATTGGTTCCAGAAGCAGTTCATAACATCGATGGTTCTTCTTTGTCTTCCGGGTTTAAGTACGTGTCAGCTGAACAACGCGTAACACATGACCAACGCATTGTCAGCTGGCTATCACGTATGCCGGAAGGTCCTTAAAGAGGCACTACGCAAATGAAGGTGAATTATAAGGAGGGTATGAAACCAAAGTAAAAGTCATGACCAATCTTACGGAATATTGTCAATGTATTCTTTTGCCGGGTAGTTTATTAAACAGCCGCCAGCGAGTGTAGAACGGTCTAGCCGTTCGCTGGGCTGAATGACAAGAGGTCGAGGAGAAGCCATTGGCAGGCATGACAACAGTACTTAAACAGGGCCAGAAAGGCCCACTTCGGCCCGTTGCAGGTGCCTTGGATGCAAACCTGGCGCCGTTGGCACCAGGCTCACTTGGCAAGCATGAATACCAATGGACAATGGGTGAACATGGCTGCCCCCACAAGAATCATCGGGGAACTACAACACGCGGTCTAGCATCAGGGCGGGACCGCCCCTAAGGCACCTGGGATACCTGACGGGTATTTAAACCACACCCGACCCGAGGCATGTGCTTCGCGTTATGCTGCCCTTGCAACGTGACGTTCATCGGGTCCTGCTCTGCATCCTGGCCTACATGGGTGAGAGACTTCAAGAACACTTCACTCCTTACCTGTTCAGCTCCAGCTCTTCCATACAGTCGGAGCCTTCGGGGGCTCTCCATCATCCTCGTGCGACCCTCCTAGGAAAATAAAGAGAAGAATCAGAAGCTACTTACTCAGCTCTTCTGGAAGGCCTCCGCCATTCCGAACATCATCCTTGGTGTTTGGTCCCCATTTATTTCCGCTTCCAGGAATCCTCTGCGATCTCTAAAGAACAACAGCACAGGTCAGACGACTTGCAAGGACGCTTTCTGCACCGCATCTAGTGCATTCTTACCTTTTCGAATTCAGCCATCAGCCTCGGCTCGCTCCATCAGCCCCTGCAAGACAAGAGAAGAAGGTTATTGGAACATTTACCCATACAGACATTATTCTAAAATCTCTAAAAAGACTTACCTGAAGAGTGGAGTCACAGCCGGTCTGGACTCCGGGCAATCGCCAGTGAAGTAACTTGGTGACCAAGCCAACAGTGACGACCTCTGCCCAGTACAGCAGGACGGAGAGTGCAACATTCCGAAAATCAAGGTGAGAGAAGTCCCACGGGGAGAACGCAAGGAGAACACAGGGAGGTGGGTCTCTCGAGGGAAGGAGAAGCCGCTAAAATCCTTCTCCTGTCTCCTAGAACTGATTCCTGGCAGAACAAACCCCGGGGAAGGTGCAGTGTACCCAGAAGCGTTCTAGACCAGTCGAGAGGCGCCCCTATGGATGCAAGGTGAGCGCTACAGAAAGCAAAGCCGTACTTAATAATCCACCCGGACGCCCGCTATGGGAACCTCAGAAACTGATCAGTTGGCCCAATTGTTGGGGCAGCTGCGCACAGAGGTTCACTCATCGTGGTAGGAAACTAACGCCTTGCGGAGAGAACTAATTGTGACCAAGGAAAGAACAGACGACCTTAGCAGGCATCTTCTTCAATCACAAGTCGGACAAGCCCCGTTGCCAGGGATCGCTCCTTCAACGACAACTCCAGTGACCAATCCAGTCCAGATCAACCTACCTGGAACAGTACAATTGGCCCCCCCGGAGCGATTCTCGGGAGATACCCGACGATATGCGACTTTCATGAACCAGTGTCGCCTCCATTTTCTGTGTATACCTGGGGCATTTCCCACCGACCAGGCGCGTGTGGCCTTCATCCTATCCTACCTGAGTGGGAGTGCAGCAGATTGGTCAGTGCCACTCATCAGTCGGATGACCCCCTGTTACAGGACTTTGTAGGGTTTCTTCAGGAGCTGGAAAAGCTCTTCGCCCGACGCCACCATGGACAGGCTCTAGATAATGAACTTTTGTCCCTTCGTCAAGGGAACCAAGACTTGCTGACGTATATCGCCACTTTCAATATATTGGTGGTAGAGGCGGATTGGCCAGAGGACAAATGGACCACTCTGTTCTACCGGGGTCTGCGAGGGGAGCTGATGGACGTTTTGGCTCAAGTGGTGGACCCACCTCAGAATTGTGCCAAGTTCATTAGCCTAGTGGTACAACTTGACCAGCAACTGTAAGATCGAAAAAGTGATCGTGGTAAGCTGGATCCCTGCCCCGCATTTGTGCAACCCAAAGACCAAGCTCCTCGAAGGTCCGAAGGTGCCATTGAACCCATGGAAATAGGAGGAGTCAGGCTTCCTCTAACCAAAGCTGAACGGGAGAAAAGGAGAGAGAGCTGCAGTTGTGCTTGTATTGTGGAAAGGCCGGCCACTTCCCCAAAGAGTGTCCCGTCAAGCCGCCCAGAAGGAGCGTTGGGACTACAGACAAAGAGAACCCCGGTGAGGAGTCGGAAAACTGGCAAGCTCGGCAATTGTAGGGGTCCAATTGTCGAGTGAGGAGATTCAACTACAGACCTCCCATTTTGCTCTACCTTTGATCTTAATCACCCTCCAGTAGCCATCGGTCATGCATTCAACGGACACTTACATCGATAGTGGAGCAGTGGGGAACTATATAGATCAGGACGTCGCAGCAAAGATGGGGCTACCTCTCTGCTCTAAGCCAACCATGGAGACGGTCACTACTGTTGACGGCACTGAGATCGCCTCGGGTCCTGTGTCCGAATGCACCACAGAACTCACCCTCTTGTGTGAGGATGGACATCGTGAGATCATTACCTTCAACCTGATCAAGGCACTGCAGTTTCGGCTAATCCTGGGCATGCCATGGTTAGTCGCACATAACCCACGTATCAACTAGCGTGCTCGTGAATTGGTTTTCGCTCACGGCTGCACGCACACTTGCTACCCAAAAGGCAAAAAGGGAAGCATGCCAGTTCTCCTCAGCGTGAGGGCGTAATGAGCGTCATGGGAGGGGTCACTATGCTGCCAGTGCACTATCAAGACTTTCAAGATGTTTTTCAAAAAGAGCAAGCAAATACCTTGCCAACCCACAGACCCTATGGTTGCCCGATCGATCTGCTGCCTGGAGCCCAGATTCCGTGTGGGCCTTATCTATGCGCTCACAGAACCAGAAAACCAACACCTGAAGACATATCTGAAGCAATACCTAGCTAACGGTTTATTCGCCCATCCAAGTCATCGGCCGCAGCTCCGTTATTCTTCGTACTGAAAAAAGAAGGAGACTTAAGAACATGCATCGACTACCATGCTCTGAACCAAATCACTGTTAAAAACCGTTATCCTTTGCCGCTGATCCGGGAATTACTAGACCAGGTTAAAGAAGCCCAGATTTATACCAAATTGGACCTTAGAGGGGCCTGTTATCTAGTGCGCATTAAAGAAGGGGAGGAGTGGAAAACAACATTCCGCACCAAATACGGCCTATATGAATATCAAGTAATGCCGTTCGGTCTGTGTAGTGCCCCAGCCGCGTTCCAATACTTCATGAATGATGTGCTTAGAGAACTCATTGATGTATGTGCCCTAGTGTACATCAATGACATCCTAGTGTATTCAACATCTGAGCAAGAATACATAGGGCATGTAGGGCAGTCCTGACCAAGCTTCGCCAGCACCACCGCTACGCCAAGCTGGAGAAATGCTCGTTCCACATTACGGAAGTGGAGTTTCTGGGTTTCGTTTTTTCACCGAAAGGGATACGTATGGATGCTCACAAGGTCAAGTGCAACAAGACCTTCCGCTGGACAGAAGAGGCAGAGAAGGCCTTCCAGGAACTAAAGGTGAAGTTTACCACTGCCCCGATCTTGCGGCACGTACGTCCAGACCTTCCCTATATTGTGGAAACAGATGCGTCTAGTATGGCAATGGGCGCAGTTTTATCACAGAAGGACCCGCACACAGGTCAACTACATCCAGTGGCCTTTTCGTCACGGAAGTTCTCGCCACCAGAGCTCAACTATGCCATCACAGATAAGAAGCTGCTGGCCATTAAGGCCGCATTCAAGGCTTGGCAACACTACCTATTGGGAGCCAGACATACCATAACCGTGATAACGGATCACCAAAACCTCCAATATTTGAAGGAAGCGAAAGCTCAATCGTCTCGGCAGCTACATTGGGCCCTCTTTTTTTCAGAGTACGATTATGTAATTACGTGTCGACCCAGAGCTAAAAATGGCAAAGCTCGCATGGGCACCGAAGAAATGGCACATGTACCTCCAGATCCCGTAGCCATTATCCCAGGGGACAGAATCCTAGGTATCACTACCACCATGACCCAGGACGAGCTCCTATACGAAGTCCGGCAAGTACTAACTCAAGAGCAATTACAAGAATGAGGTTCCAGAGGTGAACACTATTGTGTTAGGGACCAGTTGCCTTACTACAGGAATCGGCTATTCGTGCCAGTGAAGGAACTGCAAGAACAAGTCATTTCAGAGTATCACAACTCTCTCATAGAATGACTTCCGGGAATCACAAAGACCTTGGCAAAAGTGAAGAGGAGTTACTGGTGGCCAACGTGGCGCAAAGATGTAATCGAATTCATCGCTTCTTGCGGCATCTGTGCCCAGAACAAGTCCTCCAAACAAAGACCTGCGGGGCTCCTTCAACCTTTAGTATTCCGCCAGCCCCATGGCACACACTATCCCTAGACTTTATTACGGATATTCCTTCTTGTCAAGGGTACAACACCATCCTAGTAGTCGTGGACTTATTCTCCAAAATGGCTCACTTCTTCCCATTTAAAGGTCTGCCTAACGCATCCGGCCTCGCTCAGATCTTCCTCGAGCACGTAGTGCACCTGCACGGATTCCCTTTGGCCCTAATATCAGATCGAGGGACTCAGTTTGTGTCCAACTTCTGGAGAAGGTGCTGCTCTCTAGCCCAAATAGACATCCGACTGTCCACTAGCCACCATCCACAAACTGTCGGTCAAATGGAGAGAATGAATCAGACCCTCGAGCAGTACTTATGCTGCATGCTCCACCAGGCGGAAGAGGATAGGAAGGATCTCTTATGGATCGCCGAGTACGCCTACAATAACTCATTGCACAGCAGCAATGGACAAACACTGTTCTTTACAGTTTAGGGAAGCCATCTGCACACGTCCGAGCTGGACATCCCTACGACTCTAGAAATCCCAGCCGTCACAACCCTCCACATGACCATCGCACAGGCTTTCACAAGAGCTCAAGAACATCTGCAACTAGCCAAGGTGCGCCAGAAAAAATACGCGGACCAGCATCGCCCCAAAGCCCCGGACTACCAAGCAGGGGATCTGGTGTGGCTAGCCTCGAAACACATACCTATAAAAGGTAAACGGACATTCCGCCCTCGGTTTCTGGGACCGTACCCTGTGGAATCCATCATTAACTCAGCTGCATTAAGGTTGACATTACCAGCCCACATGAGGATACACCCGGTGTTTCACATATCTCTTCTAAAGCCGGTGAAGCCGGGAACTCGGTTGACTACTCCACCAGGGCCCATAATTATTCATGGAGAACCCGAGTACGAAGTAAATGACATCTTGGACTCTAAATATGTGAGTACGAAACTTTACTATTTGGTGGACTGGAAGGGGTACGGTCCACAGGACAGAACATGGGAGCCCAGTGAGTACATCCATGCTCCAAGCCTGCTTCAACACTTTAATCAGGAACACCCTGGCAAGCCAGGACCAGACAGGAGGGCCACCGTGAGAGGGGCCTTGGGGGGAGCACTTTCACGACCTTAACCCCAAAACATGGGACTTGGGCACCATGGCCCCCACCACAGTACTGAAACAGGGCCAGAAAGGCCCACTTCGGCCCGTTGCAGGTGCCTTGGATGCAATCCTGGTGCTGTTGGCACCAGGCTCACTTGGCAAGCATGAATTCCAATGGAGAATGGGTGAACATGGCTGCCCCCACAAGGATCATCAGGGAACTGCAACACACGGTCTAGCATCAGGGCTGGGCCGACCCAAAGGCACCTGGGATACCTGACGGGTATTTAAACCACACTCGACCCGAGGCATATGCGTCGCGTTATTCTGCTCTTGCAGCGTGACATTCACCGGGTCATGCTCTGCATCCTGGCCTACAGGGGTGAGAGACATCAAGAACACTGCCATCCTTACCTGTTCAGCTCCAGCTCTTCCATCCTGTCGGAGCTTTCAGGGGCTCTCCATCATCCTCGTGCTACCCTCCTAGGAAAATAGAGAGAAGAATCAGAAGCTACTTACACAGCTCTCCTGGAAGGCCTCCGCCATTCCGAACATCATCCTCAGCATTTGGTCCCCATTTATTGCCGCTTCCAGGAATCCTCCGCGACCTGTAAAGAACAACAGCACAGGTAAGACCACTTGCAAGGACGCTTTCTGCGCCGCATCTAGCGCATCCTTACCTTTTCGAACTCAGCCGTCAGCCTCGGCTCGCTCCATCAGCCCCTGCAAGACAAGAGAAGAAGGTTATTGGAGCATTTACCCATACAGACATTATTCTAAAATCTCTAAAAAGACTTACCTGAAGAGTGGATTCGCATCCGGTCTGGACTCCGGGCAGTCGCCAGTGAAGTAACTTGGAAACCAAGACAACAATGACGCACCCCTGCCCAGTACAGCAGGACGGAGAGCGCAACATTCTGAAAATCAAGGTGGGAGAAGTCCCAAGGGGAGAACGCAAGGGGAACACGGGGAGGTGGAACGCTCGAGGGAAGGAGAAGCCGCTAAAATCCACCTCCTGTCTCCTAGAACCTGGCAGAAAGAACCCCGGGGAAGGTGCAGTGTACCCAGAAGCGTTCCAGACCAGTCGAGAGGCGCCCCTGTGGATCCAAGTTGAACGCTACACAAAGCTATCATTGACTGATGTCTGGCCCAATCCATCTTTGGATGTTTTACACTTGATAGGTCCTTTTGAGGTACATTTACCAGACCAAAAGAAATCCATGCATCACAAAACTGCATTTTAGCAGTTACATAAATCATGGCTGCTCTGTGTCTGCTGAGCACATATGGGGCGAGATAGAGCACAGACACCCCGAGAATGACTACATTTACTTTCTTCATGTGCAACAAAGAGCTCAGCACTGCTATGCTGCCAGTTCAAAACCTCAAACTGAAAAAGAAAATATTCTGTTTTTAAAATGACCTTGCACTGGTGCCATTTCCATCTTTCAACATTACACAGTTTAGTTCCAGTAAAACACAGCCCTGCCCATCCATATTCAGGATGAACACCATCAAATGAGGGCCATTCCTCCCTGAAAGGCATTGTTGTGTCAAGTAAAATCTGCAAAGAGCAGAGGAATTCATTTCAGGCCGTACAGCCAGCGTTGACTCTTGCAACAAGTTGACACAGACAAAGTTCTTCAAAAGAAACTCGCTCTCTCCCTTTGATTGGTGTCAGTTTCAAAGAACCCATTTTTTGAACATATCCCTGTGTACAGAAATGGACCAGAGCTCTGAAAGCTTTTAGACAGCAAAATGTGAGGAACACACACATTTTGTAAATGGATATAAAAATAAAATGAATTTGTGCTACTTTGCCTTACAGAGAAATGAAAGGACATGATGGAAGCTAAATAGGAAAGAATACAGTAAAATGCCCAAAAACACAAATGTACATTGGGGGAAGAAAAGCTGCTAAAATATAGGTATATTTAACTCTGTATATTTCATTTGTTTTACAAAAAGAACTTCAACAGCCTAGCTGTGGCAGACATTCCTGTTAGACCAGTTTGGCTTAAAGGCCAAATTCTGCACCTCCCGGTGATTTTGATACTGCCAGGGCAGGGGCTCTGTTCTCTGGAATGTTAGGTGTGATAATTACATGATGTCTCGGATTGCATGACAGAGATGCCCCTAAGAACAAAGGAGGAAGCAAACCCATGTGTTTTCCTCAGAAGTGTGAAATCCCCTGCATTTAAATTGAAGGACTTCAAAGGACTTCAAAGGAGAATCCATGGCAACCTCTTTGCAAGGTTGACCAGTGAAAGACATTTGGCTGGGGGGTGGAAAGACTGCCCACCTTTGGCAACAAAGCCAGCCCACTTGATTTAAAAGACTTTTTATATTAAGACATTTATTTCAGTAATCTGAAAATGCAGTAATGTGAAATTATGATGGTTTTAATGTAATTTTTGCCCAAATAAAATGAGACTATGTGGGTGATCCTAGCATGTGGGGGACTTAAATGGCATTACATAGGCGTTTCTGAGGAAAGCGTACATGGCACAGATGTAAAAGTTGATGTAAATATGCTTGACATTGATAGGCTTCTGTGTATACATTTTTAGAATTTTAGGGGACATTTCTTTCATAGAAATTGCAAAAGATTGCCAGAAGGACAAAACAGCATCGCACAAACTTGGGATTGGAACTGGATATTCCGTCTGCCTATCTAATTTTCGTGTTGATAACATTTGTAAATATTGTAAATATAAGCCTTTTGTTTCATAACTGATTTTGTCAAAAGTAACTGTGGTATAACAATACACATCATAAAACACACACTCTAAAACTGATGTCACTTCCCTGGGTCCAATATGCTTACAGGGAGGCAGCGACATCCACAGCCTGACCTATCCTATCTTAGAGGTATGTCCAGGTTATTTCCGCCCCACATAGTAAAAGTCCTCTGATGTCATCCTGCTTATAAAAGGAGGAAGCATAGAGGGAGTCAGGATTTTCAAAAATCCAACCTTCAAAATCCAGAGATGTAGACATTCAACATTCCACATTCACCCTGCAATACTCCAGACTCCAGATCCAGGCAGAACCACTATCCAGGACTAAACCCTAAAAAAATACCACTAATTCAGGGAGAAAGGGGGAAAAGCTGCTGACCCTTTGGGAGAAACCAGTGACCAGACCTGTCTTTGCCCACCTGATGCACCTCGCTGTCCACTATGACCAGACCCCGGTTGCCCTGCTGTTCCCTTAAAGGAGAGCCTATCTGCTGTGCAGTGACCAGACCCTTGTCTCGCTGTCCAGAGAGCTGGTTAGCTGTCCCAACTACCCAATTCAAGTTCTTTTTGTAAGTATCACCCTTCCCCAGTAACCAAAAAGCTGCATACCCCACTCTGTTACCTTGCATTATGTGCAACCTTATAAAAATCCTATAAGTACCCTAGTAACTTCTTAAATTGGTAGAATCCTGTGTATATCCTGTCCTTAGAAGAATCTGTGTTAGTCTCCATGTGTTAGCACAATTCTTTCCAAATCATTTCAGTCCGTTGTGTAAGTCCCTAGTACTATTTTAAATAAATAAATTAATTTCCCATATAGAAGAACGCGGCGTTAATAGGTTAACCTTGCAAATTAACCTCCTTGTGTACTGTGTCTTTCTTTAAATATATTGCCACTCTAATATAGTTGCAGTAGAATCAATCAATTTTCTAACATAACCGAGTTTCGCCTATGAAAGTGTTTCCCATTTAAAATCCGATTTTTCCTTCCTATAAAGAATCCCTTACTATCACCCCTCCAAAGTCACCATTTCACTTTAGTATCATACCTGTTATGTGCCTTGATACCCCATCAGTAAAACCGATTTTCGATTCGGTCAGTTTAGCTCATATCTGAAGCTGTTTTGCTTGTTTTTAAACCTGTGAAAACTAAGAAATTAACAGGCCAATTCATGGAATTAATGGGCGCTGAAAATTTTCGCGCAAGCGTGCAAAAGCGTGCGAATCGCAGCACAAGTGCGAAAATCGCAGCAAAACCCGCGCACAGCGATTCATGGAAGTCCTTGCACGTGTAAATCCATGGATGTGCGCTAAAATCCTGCGTGGCGCACGAGGGCGCACACGTCATCAAACAGCGTGCACTATGCGCACAGCGAAAGCGCACATAGCGCAGTGCACACAACAAAAGTAGGCGGAACACGGGGCATAACACGCGGAATGGAGAACAATGCGTGAAAATGCGGGCGTTACGGGGGAAGTACAGGAGGCAAATGTGCAGAACGCCCACATATGCACCTACAACACGTATTCATGGAATCGAACGGGGCTAACGCGTGCGCCAAAAAAAGACGCGCTAATCCAGAAACACATACGCCAGCAGGAAGCAGGCGTACTTGGACCCTCGCAGCATAAAAGTGCGCACAAACAACAAACAAGCTCAGACGCTACGATGAATATACCGTTCCTCGCAGCAGTGGTTGTGGGATACCGCAGGAGGAGGAGGAGGATAGTCAGGGCCAGAATTTTTACACCTAGAACCAGCCTTTTTGGGATGCCTGATGACCAGGTGTATTGGAGGTACAGGTTTTCACCTCACATAATAATCGTCCTGGTGAGTAAGAGGGAGGATGACCTCACATCACCCACCCTGTGCTCCCAAGCACTGAGCCCCTTGGAAAAGGTGCTCAATGTACTGCACTTCTTGGCTACTGGGTCATTTCAGCGGACAAGTGCCATAGTGGGGGGGGGTGTCACAGGCCACGCAGTCACACTGCCTACACCAGTTCTTGGCCATCATGACTGCACGCCCCTCAGTCCGCAGGCACATATACCTGCCCAGAACACCTGCAGAAAGGCAGGCTGTTGTCCAGGATTTTTACGGGGTGGCACACTTCCCCAAAGTGCTCGGTGCCATTGTTTTTTTTTTTTTTTATTTGTTTATTTGTTTTGGTAGCAAAAATAAATTTACACCTTTACAAATTATACATAACACATATAAAACATATAAAATCTCATGAGACAAACATACTAACACACAAGTGATTGTACAACCAAACAATACTAAAATCAATAGCTCATTAAAACCTTTCCTAATGCATCAGCAAGAATCCTCAAAGTCGCCAACTCACAAAGTCACAGGGTCACATAACCATCGCTGAATCGCAGAATCACCACATCGCAGAGTCACGATGACACAGAATCACAAAGTCACAGTAAAGATCAATGGTGCTAAATATCAAACCTAACCCATCCTAACCTACCCAACATGGTGGTGGTACTAGGGCATCGCAGGCCTCCACCAACATAGGACTTGCCACAAACAGACGGCAAAGACCACTAATCATCGAGTATGCAAAATCTCATAGATTTAAAAGTTTACCCACTCCAGAAGGTCCTATTGAGTGGCAACAGATGTTCTTCGATTATTGCAACGAGTCTAACGGTTGCTAATATAATAGAGTTGGAATTTCCCTGCATACATCGCAGCCATACTAGATGACATTCAAACAGCGAAAACGAAGTAAGGTATGCAGCCAAACAGCGTTGTCTCTGCCTGGAAAAAAAATTACAGTACATGAAAAGATGAGACAGGGTTTCAGGCTCGGATGTAATTAGACAAAATCTGCAACCCTCCCATTTTGCCAGTGTCCTATAGCCATTCCAATTTCTGATGCGAGCACCCGTCTGGATGAGATCCATGCGGAAGCGCATATAATGCCTTCTTGCTCCTTTGTCTGGAAAAGCTAGAATATAAGGCAGCCGAGGTGCGACTGCATGTCTAAAGGAGGTATATATAGTGAAGGAAGAGTAGCGTCCAATCCGATCGCAATTTTGGGCCCAAGAATTTTTAAAAAAACGCCTTTTGACTTTGGCAGGGTTATTTACCAGGTCATTCTGCGTCATATTCAGAGAGATTAGAAGCGCTTGTATCTTATCTTTCACGCTAGTGATCGAACTGGGACACTTTCCGGCTATCATTTCCTGGAAATCCTCATAGAGTGAGTTAGGGGGGGGGGAATCATTTTGGAGAAGGCAGATACCGTCCGCCAAATAAGTCTGTCTTCTAATGGATATAGACCCAATTCATGAATAATTAAAGCGTTCGGTAAGTAACCGGGCAACCCCAAGATGTTCTTCCAAAGTTTACCCTGTAAGATGTTTAGAAGGGGCCCCAAATTCAACAGGCAGGTGTCTAGTGCATAGAGAAGGATGGGCTCTATCTTCATGGTGTAATATTGTATCAGAGGCAAAAGAGAGTAACGACAATATTTGGTGAAGATGATTCTCATTTGGGCCAAAAGGGGATTAAACTTTGCAATCAATACGGAGCGCCACTTATTAGCTGACATTCCATTCGATATATGGTAGCCCAAATACTTGATCTCTTCTTTTCTCAAGATCACCTGACCATTTATAGTAAAATTGAATCTCGGAAGCTTTTTTTGGCAGTGAAAACCAGTATATGCGATTTAATTGAATTAATAGTCATGTTGTTGAGCTTACAATAATCTCCAAACAGATTTAATTTGTTTTGGAGTCCAAACGGCACTCTGTCAAATATTATAATGTCGTCGGCAAAAGCTAGCCAATGAAGCCGCATAGAACCCAGTATAACCGGAAAAGAGTTAGAACCCTGCCAGATCTCCTCGACGTCGGCAAGGTAAAGATTAAACAGGACTGCTGCCAAGTTGCAGCCCTGTTTAACACCAATGAACGTCGGTATATTGTCAGACAGGAGCCCTTCCGCATTAATGCGGACTCGGTAAGAAGTCCTCTGATGTAGTGCCGCGATTAATGCAACAAGTGGAGAAGGAACGCCATAAGCCAACATCTTCTGCCAAAGCCGTGTACGGAGTACGTTATCAAAAGCAGCCGAGAGATCCAAGGCAGCCATGTATATAGTTCCACTTGCTTCGATGTGAACATTCCGAAGCAAGTGGGCTAAGATCGTAGCATTTAATTGGGTGCCCATTGCTCTGCGGAAACCGACCTGTGATTTGGAAAGAATTTTTAGCTCATGTATACAGCGTTCCAATTCCACTAAAAGCAAACGTGCAAAAATTTTCGCAGCAGTATCTATAAGGGCAATAGGCCTGAAATTTGAGGGGTTGTTCAGCATACCCTTTTTGTGTATGGGAATAATTATAGCAGTCAACCATGATTCCGGGATCTTACCAGTTAAATAGATCAACTGGTAACAGGGAAGAAGATAGCTAGCCCAGAAATGGGGGTCGTCTTTTATAACGCAAGGCGGAAGCCCATCGGGACCGGCTGCTTTAGAGAACTTCAATTGGGAAATTGCCCATATGATGTCTTTAGTGGCCCATGGGCAGACTCGCGGTATGGGCAAACACATGTCTGAGCTCTCAAGAGTGTCGTAAGTTAAGGGCAGAGCATATTTTTGAGAGAAATACTTCTCCCATTCTGAGCCCGAGATGATCGCCACAGATCGAGTCTCCACCTTACCATAGGGGTTTCTTAGGATTGCCCATATCTCTCGGGTTTTTTTTTTGCAGAGCAGGCTAATCATGTGTTGATTTGCGAGAGTAGAGGCAGCCTGAGAAAGAGACTTTATATGGTGCTTGAAGCACCCAATGATATGGTTTTTTTCACGATGGTAGGAAAGAGGGCAGAGGGCCTTTTTTCTTAAAATCGCCAAGTCCCGATTTTTTTGCTTTTTTAGTGTTGCTATCTGATTCGGAAGTGTGTTGACATCGGATGGGCTGCCTTTAACCAAAGCGTCCTTCGCTAAAGAAAGTAAGTGAAACTGAATCATATTGATGTTTCTATCGTTGATTTTTTTAATATGCCCCTGCGACATGAGGTTATCATGGTTAGGTATAAGATCTCTATTCACCAGAAACACCAATTTCCTACACACGGCCGGATTCCAGTTGACAGAGATGGTGTTTCGGTCAGGAACCACCAAAGAAGCCGAAAGTGAAGGACTAAAGACCTCGTACCTCATATAAAGTGTGGAACACAACATGTGGTGGTCGCTCAGACCCAAGTCTAAAATTGAGACTGGTTCGAGCAACCCGGAGCACACTTTAGACGCAAGGATGTAATCAATAAGGGATGAAAGGTTACCTCGTGACCATGAAATATGTGAGGAGTTAGGTGCAAATTGGATTGGATAGATACCCCATTTTTCAAAGAATCCTAACAAGTGGTACCCTCTATTAACAGCATGTTGGGCATAGGAGGAGAGGGAGGAAAGAGAGCCTGATGACTGAAAGTACTGAAGGTATGAATTTAAGTCGCCTCCAATCACAATTTCATGGAAAGGACACGAGACTGAAGCATGCCCCAACATCCTGTCGAGATCATCCACGAGCAGGGAAAAGGAAACAGCCTTGGGATTCCAGTACAGCGAGATTAAGAGCAGAGGGACAGCCTCGGCAGATTCAAACGACAGCTCCACTAGGACACAAGATTTCGAAGTGTCAAGAATAGAGGCCACTGCTTTTAGACCATTTTTGATAAGGATGGCAATACCGCCGGAGGGACGGCCTGTAGAAATACGACTGGCTGGAGCCGAAAAGGTGGCGTACCCATCGAGAAAAAACTCGGATAGGCACATCGTTTCCTGCAAAAATAAGATATTAGGTTTCTGGGCAGAGGCAGCCCGCTTGTGCCATACGACCAAATTGGTGAGGCCACAACAATTCCAAGATGCAATAGTCAGGCTCGACTGTTATGAGCCTAGAGTGGGCCCTTTGCTGGCTGCAGCTGTTTTTATCAAGGGTTCCAACCACGCTAGCCCACTCAATGCTTGGGTTAGCGATGCTAGATGGAGGGCTAATTGCGTAACCTGAGAGTCAGATGAGTCCATGGCCTGCCCGACTGGACATACTGGCAAGGGAGGAGCTACCCAGTCAAGATAGGCCCATGCACTATCCATGTCCGAAAATAGGCATGGAGTCAGACCAATGGAATGGAAGTCCTCAGCAAAGTCC
Source organism: Ambystoma mexicanum (assembly GCF_040938575.1). Lineage (NCBI taxonomy): Eukaryota > Metazoa > Chordata > Amphibia > Caudata > Ambystomatidae > Ambystoma > Ambystoma mexicanum. The sequence goes on along the minus strand of NC_090941.1, from coordinate 205,782,731 downwards.
AACAGCATTTTAGTAATAATCTGCGATTGGACTCTGCACAGGGCTCTATGATTGTTGTGGGTTGCCAATTTGACCCAATCTAGGTCTTTAGATGAAAGGTTCCTAAGGGCTGGAATTTGGAAGAATGAATTCATCAAAAATGACCTATTTATGCGAGCAGGGCCGTTTGTATCTGGGTTGCTCGTCCAGCCCAGAATTAATTTCATATCCTTTGGAGTATGCGAGAAGGATAAGACGGCTGGTAGAGATGATCCGGCCACTAAGGGCGGGAAAAGCTTATCCTCCACGTAAGGAGACACAGATACCCCAGGTACTTCCAAAGGAGACGGAGAACAACCAAGATCTGCTCTTACCGCACCTTGGGGGGCTGGAGGCATGGCAACAACATCCGTCCCTACCGAGACGAGATCCAACTGGGGGGGCGCATTATTTGGATTCAGAACAAGTGTGGTAGCGGCCTCGGCTAGCATTGTCGTGCTCGCCTTTCTGGGTTGAATGGAGGGAAAAAAGGAGGGTAACTGTGATTGGAACTTGGCCGTAGGAGGGCCATGGGGGCCACAAGCGGCGATTTGTGTGTTCCCAGATTTCGTGGCTGCAACCTGAAGATGTTTTCTACTTTCTTCATCAAGGTCGCAGAGGGTTAAGCCAATGTCATCATGACTGGCCCCCATGCCCAAGGATACTGTGGGTTCGGGGATCGTCGTAGCACAAGCCGGAGGTGGTATGTGAATGTTAGCTTTCTTTAGGCCAGCCTTGGTATGATTTAAGCGTTTTTGAGCTCTTAGGAAGGACTTTCTCGCTTTGCGCGAGACAAAGTGTCTTCCTTCATGCACCACCGGTCCTTCCTCCAAGTCCGAGCCCAAGTCTACTGCCAACAATGCGGGACTGGACTGAGCCTCAATGATGTCAGTCAGGGCGGAGGGACTATCCAAGGAAGTAGCAAGACCTTGAGTGACGTTGGAACCCTCTCTAGAGGGGACCGCTGGATCAAAAAGCTGTTTGGTGTCAGCTAGCTTATAAAGGAGCTGTTCCACCTGTAGTAGACGTTCGTGCTGAAGTTTGAGAACCTCCACCAAGTCAATGGCCTCCGAGGTGGCATGAGTCGTCGTCAGGGGATTAGCCCCAGACACTACCTGAGAGTAAGACATCTGTGGGACAACTATGGAGCCCATTCCCGGCTCAGTCTGGGAGCCCTGAGTGTGAGTCATAATGGAGGTGTGGAGCTGGGGGGCTCTATGTGGAACATTCTCCATAAGTTTTTCAAAGTGGGCCAGATAGAAGGATCTAGAGTGCTCCTCAGCTAGAATAAAGCCTTCAAGTCTGGCCATCTTGTCTTTCATAAGAGAAAATGAGGCTTGCATCTCCCTTAAGGTGCAATGTGTCAACTCATGTCCCTTATCCAATAAGTTGAGAATGCGTGAGATAACTGGAAAATTAAAGGGTTCGTTTAGCTGCGAATGTGCGCTATATTCCTCTGGGGTGGAGGCCGATCTAACCTCGCCCTTTGGAGCAGTGGCGTCAGCCTCTTCATTCGCCAGGGAGAGGGGAACCGCACCTCCTACGAACGAAGACTCTACTGCCGTCTCTGTGCCAAAAGATGTATTATCATATAGAGTAGCAACACCCCCTTCCAAGACCCTATATTGAGAAGTCGGTGGAGCCGTCCCATGGTCACCATTTGTTTCGCTGTTAAATACTGGGGGGATGTAAAAGTGTACTTGTTCACGAAGTGGAAAAGCGGATGACGCAGGGGACGAAGGGCCCAAGGAGAGCCGCACTCTTTTGCTTAGTTCGCTAACAATCGTGGGTGCCAAGATAGACGTGTCTGTGAGACAGGAAAGGCCTCTAAGGCCTTGTGGAGAGGGGCAATCAACATCAAGCCCATGATTGAACACCTCACCCTCATCACCAACATAGTCATTGGCGTCTTGGACTGAAAAAGTTGCCATGGCTAATGCCAAAGATGGACCATGCAGTGAAGGGGAGTGGGCCAAAGATGGTGTGGCTAGATTGGCAGGTTCCATATATCCCACCTGGACCCGTCCCACCCCACTCTCGATGAGGAGGCTAGACATAGGTGGAACAGGGGCAGTAACTGCCGAGTGCTGAAGAGGGGCAGGGGGTGGCATGTTGGTGGAAGCCTCTGGGGCGAGGTCCTGCAAAGGAGAGCCGATTTTACAGCCACTTCTTAAAATCGGACTCATGTTCAGGATCGATCTACACCCCAAAACCAAAGCGTCCGGGCCGCCCCTTGTTAGCCAAGGCGAGGGATGCAGCCAGCTAACAGTGAACCAAGTAGTATAGGTGCCCAAAAACCACACTTCAAGACGAGACCTCTATAGGTTTACAAGGCAAGTTGCAAAAAAGTAAACCAGGCCTCTAAATACATGAAATATAACATCTTAGGAAGGTGACAATAGTGTGCCGCCTTTGTGTGAAATGTGGACACAATGTTGAGGGCACCCCCCACGGAGCACCACACAGGGAACCCCACCCAGGCTGAGGGACTCCCCGACTCCCGAAGGATTAGACCACAGTATCCAAAAGTATAACAAAAGTTTCAAAGTAAGTTGAAATAAACTAAGAACAATAAATCACAAACCGCAAGTGCCTCTAGATCGAAACTGGACACTACCAGGAGCCTACAGACCTCCTCCGCGCTCCCGCAAACCGCGAACAGCCAACAGTACTTAGAATGTACTTGGCAGGTGCGCGGCGCGGGTGCGCGAGGAGGCTGGTATTAGTAAGGCTTCCTGGGCGTCGCTCGGCACAAGGGGGCGGGGCCTAAAGAAAAGAAACACAAGAGAGAAAAAAAAAAAAACGTTAACCACACCTTCCGGGACAGTACAAGGCGGGGAATACAATTGAAACAATGTGGGGACAGGTGCTGACGTAACGAGACGGGGCCCTTGCCCAAGGTTGAGATCAATTAGAGGCAGTTCGAGGGGCAGCTCATTGGGCAGTTCGATGGGCAGCTCAATGGGCAGTTCGATGGGCAGGGACAAATTAGAGCATAGAAGGCAGTCACCTCCTTTCCACGAACGAGGGCCAGGCAGACTGTGTGTAACACAGATGGACGTCCTCCAGGCGGTCGGGAAGCTCCGAGTACACACAGCGTCCAAAGGCAGGGCGTGGGCCTGCGCGAAACAAAGGCGGTGCTGCAGAGAAAATCCAAAGGCAGCGCAGACCAGTCCGCGTCCACAGCCAACAGTACTTAGAATGTACTTGGCAGGTGCGCGGCGCGGGTGCGCGAGGAGGCTGGTATTAGTAAGGCTTCCTGGGCGTCGCTCGGCACAAGGGGGTGGGGCCTCCTTTCCACGAACGAGGGCCAGGCAGACTGTGTGTAACACAGATGGACGTCCTCCAGGCGGTCGGGAAGCTCCGAGTACACACAGCGTCCAAAGGCAGGGCGTGGGCCTGCGCGAAACAAAGGCGGTGCTGCAGAGAAAATCCAAAGGCAGCGCAGACCAGTCCGCGTCCACAGCCAACAGTACTTAGAATGTACTTGGCAGGTGCGCGGCGCGGGTGCGCGAGGAGGCTGGTATTAGTAAGGCTTCCTGGGCGTCGCTCGGCACAAGGGGGCAGGGCCTATATGAAAGACTGCGCCCAGAGGACGGGGACGGGGTACCCGAAGTCAATGTCTGCCTGCTCTGCCGACTGACTGTCACTTGCGCACCACCACTTCCACGCTTTGTCAGCCACTCACTTCCACTGGTGCTGTCACTTATTGATTGCACCCATGTGGCTCTACGTCCTCCCAGGGCATCAGAGCACATCTATAGAAACCGCACGCACTGGCATTCCATCAACGTGCAGGTAGTATGTGATGCCAAGGGAATCATCACCTCAGTATATGCCAACTATCCAGGGTCCACCCTTGACAGTTTCATATACAGAATGTCAACCCTAAACCGTGACCTAGAAGCTGGGCGGCATGGCGATACATGGCTGCTTGGTGAGTGTAAATGCCACTGCACATGCATGCATGTCAGATACTGAGTAATGTCACAACCCCACTAATGATACCAATCATCACCTCCCCAGGGGACAGTGCCTATCCTCTGAGCACCCACATGATGATGCCATTTCGGAACCCCACCACACCACCCGAGGTAAGATACAACACAGCCCATATTGCAACCCGTGGCATAGGTGAGCGCACATTCGGAGTGCTCAAGTCACGCTTTCGCTCCCTTGACCGTTCTGGTGGGCAGCTGCTATACGCTCCCCCAGTGGTGCAGGGGTCATAGTGGCAGCATGTGTCCTGCACAATGTTGCAACACGCCGGGGCCTGCCGGTGGACATGGTGGTGCCCCCACATCCCCAACCACATGCACAGCATGTGATTTTACTTTTTCATTTCTGTTTGGATTTGCTTTGTTGGAAGGAGACTTTGGAGACATTTTGATTTCACATATTTTGGATTCTGATTTCCTATTTTTAATCATTATGTGACATTCTGCATTGTTTTCCTTATGTCCATTGTTTGGTATTTGAATTTCTTTCACCACTTTTTTTGTTCAATACATTTGTTCCCATACTTCAATATGTCGTATTCTCTCATTGGTTTCATGCATGTCACGATGTGGGTTTTCACATTCACTGGCACTCATTGTATGTGTGTGACGGACATGTGTTGATGTACATACATGCCATTTGCGTTGTTTCATGTAATGGGCATTTCAATGTGGGGTGTATGTTATGCTTGGTTGGTTATTTGGGCAGGGGTGGCATGCCGTGGGATTTTGGTGGCCATGAGGGCCATGATTTTGGGTGATGTTGACATGTTGGGGGGACATGAGTGGGGGCCTGCTGGCAGGTGCCCCTCACTGCTGGGGGGTGGGGGCGCAGAGGGACATGAGTGGGACATGAGTGGGGGCCTGCTGGCAGGTGCCCCTCACTGCTGGGGGCTGGGGGTGCAGGGGGACATGAGTGGGACATGAGTGGGGGCCTGCTGGCAGGTGCCCTCACTGCTGGGGGGTGGGGGTGCTGGGGGACATGAGTGGGGGCCTACTGGCAGGTGCCCCTCACTGCTGGGGGGTGCAGGGGGACATGGTTTGGGGCCTGCTGGCAGGTGCCCCTCACTGCTGGGGGGTGGGGGTGCAGGGGGACATGAGTGGGGGCCTGCTGGCAGGTGCCCCTCACTGCTGGGGGGTGGGGATGCTGGGGGACATGAGTGGGGGCCTGCTGGCAAGTGCCCCTCACTACTGGGGGGTGGGGGTGCAGGGGGGCATGAGTGGGGGCCTGCTGGCAGGTGCCCCTCACTGCTGGGGGTGCTGGGGGACATGAGTGGGACATGAGTGGGGGCCTGCTGCCAGGTGCCCCACACTGCTGGGGGGTGGGGGTGCAGGGGGACATGAGTGGGGGCCTGCTGGCAGGTGTCCCTCACTGCTGGGGGGTGGGGGTGCTGGGGGACATGAGTGGAACATGAGTGGGGGTCTGCAGGCAGGTGCCCCTCACTGCTGGGGAGTGGGGGTGCTGGGGGACATGAGTGGGGGCCTGCTGGCAGGTGACCCTCACTGCTGGGGTGTGGGGGTGCAGAGGGACATGAGTGGGACATGAGTGGGGGCCTGCTGGCAGGTGCCCCTCACTGCTGGGGGGTGGGGGTGCAGGGGGACATGAGTGGGGGCCTGCTGGCAGGTGCCCCTCACTGCTGGGAGGTGGGGGTCCTGGGGGACATGAGTGGGACATGAGTGGGGGCCTGCTGGCAGGTGCCCCTCACTGCTGGGGGCTGGGGGTGCAGCGGGACATGAGTGGAACATGAGTGGGGGCCTGCTGGCAGGTGCCCCTCACTACTGGGGGGTGGGGGTGCTGGGGGACATGAGTGGGGGTCTGCTGGCAGGTGCCCCTCACTGCGGGGGGGTGGGGGTGCAGGGGGACATGAGTGGGGGCCTGCTGGCAGGTGCCCCTCACTGCTGGGGGTTGGGGGTGCAGGGGGACATGAGTGGGACATGAGTGGGGGCCTGCTGGCAGGTGCCCCTCACTGCTGGGGGGTGGGGGTGCAGGGGGACATGAGTGGGGGCCTGCTGGCAGGTGCCCCTCACTGCTGGGGGGTGGGTGTGCTGGGGGACATGAGTTGGTGATCATATTGCAACGTGACATGTGGCTTGGCTGGGGGGCATGCCCATGGTGGATGGGCTGCCTGCGGGACATGACCAGAGGTGCAGGGTAGTCCCCTGTGGTGTGGGCTGCCTGCAGGGGCCGTGGAGGGGGTAGAGGGGACACCTGGGGAGACCCACACTGCCAATTCACGTGTGGGACTCCCCGCGCACCCCACTGGATACACGTACCCCGCTCTGACAGCAAAATCGCGTGTGAAACTTCACGCGCACCCCTGAAATATACGTACCCCACTCTGACAGTGAAATCGCATGTGAAACTTCACGCGCACCCCCGAAATACACGTACCCCGCTCTGACAGCGAAATCGCATGTGAAACTTCACGCACACCCCCGAAATACACGTAACCCACTCTGACAGAAAAATCGCGTGTGAAACTTCATGCGCACCCCAGAAATACACGTACCCCGCTCGCACAGGGCCAATCGCATGTGAAACTCCCCGCGAACCCCAGTAATACACGTACCCCGCTCGCACAGGGCCAATCGCGTGTGACACTTCCCGCGAACCCCAGTAATACACATAACCCGCTCGCACAGGGCCAATCGCGTGTGAAACTTCCCGCGAACCCCAGTGATACACGTACCCTGCTCGCACAGGGCGAATCGCGTGTGAAACTTACCACAAACCCCAGTTATACACGTACCCCACTAGCACAGGGCCAATCGCGTGTGAAACTTCCCGCGAACCCCAGTAATACACATACCCCGCTTGCACAGGGCCAATCGCGTGTGAAACTTCCCGCGAACACCAGTAATACACGTACCCCACTCGCACAGGGCCAATCACGTGTGACACTTCCCGCGAACCCGAGTAATACACGTAACCCGCTCGCACAGGGCCAATCGCGTGTGAAACTTCCCGCGAACCCCAGTAATACACATACCCCGCTCGCACAGGGCCAATCGCGTGTGAAACTCCATCACCGGGGTGTACATGTATTCGGAGGGGTGTGCGGGGAGTTTTACAGGCGTTTTCGTGGTTGGGGGCATGTGCACGATGTACGGGATTTGTGCGCTGTGCATGGCGCACAGGGAGGTGTTGTGGGCATAACTGGCGCTGCTGCAGGGTCGCTGCGCCACTCTGCGCCACGGCTGGTTTTGGATGTTAAAATCCATGAATACGCTGTGCGCAGAAATTGATTTTAGCGCATGTAGATGGGGCAGACTGTCAGACGCGCACACTGTGCATCAGCCGCGTGCGCCACTTGTGCGCTGGATTCTATGAATTACCCCGTAAAACTTTGCCATGTGTGATTCTTGCTGCACTGTTTTTCCTTCGTAAAGTCAATTTTCTCACTTGTGTGCATGTTGTTTAGTACCTTGCCTTGTAGCTTGTAGATTTTCTTGCTTCTTTAATGCAGCCACACCAATTCTTGTCTTATTTATTCACCCGCACATGTAAAATAACTATTCAGTGAATTTTTACATATGCTGGTAATTTTGCTTATTTTTCAAGGGTACAATCTGATTTTGGCCTCCCATTTAGGGGTGGTAGGTTGGATTTCCAATCCAATTTTTGCCTAGAATACCTGCCTTCTTGCTACTCCCCTCCACCCACACAAAGCTTGGTAAACAGGGGTTTGAGGGAGTGTTGCAGGGGGAATCCATAACAATTGTCCCATTTAGAAATATTCCCAAAGGTGATCTGGTTTTTATTCATATTTGAATTACTGTGTCTGATGTCAGAAAGTTAAATTAAGTGTATCCTATCATTTTGCTGTGTAATTATCACCACACTGGTGATTGCTGCCCTATATTGAATCTGTTTGATTTTTATTCAAATTTTAAAATAAATAAATATTTAATTATTACAATCCGGCCTGGTTCATGGTCCATTGAGACATGGGGTGTACGTCGAGGGGGTGTGTGACGGTTTGGCTGCCTTCTAAAAAATTGAATCTGAATGTAATAAACTTAAAGGAATGGTTTGGTCAAAAATATTATTGGCCAAAAAGATGGGCAATAATAAAAAAAATATCTAAAAGCCAGCAAGCTGTAGTAAACAAAAGTTACCACTGGGTGGCTTTTGCTTCATTGGTGCCAAACTCGGAGGACGGAGACCAGAGACTGCAGGCAGGAAAGCTGCAGCTGCATCTCGGTAAGTGCTAATTTCTTTAATTAAAATAAGCACTAGCTGCGTTTTTTTCCCAAGATTTCCGGGCTGGAGGAGCCGGGAAAATGTAGAAATAAAACCGCAGCTTTTAAAACGTTGTATTTATGTTTGCGGTACCGCAAACATAGATACAACGTTGGTGTGTTTAAAAACGCTGTGGTTTTACTTTCTAAGTTTCTCGCGCTCCTCCGAGGAGCCCCGGAGACCCAAAGTGAAAGCCAAGGCAGGCAGAAACACAACGCGGTTGTGTTTCCATGCCGCAGTGTTTCTGCCTGCAGCAGCTTTCCCTTTGGGGCTCGCAAGCACCAAAGTGAAAGCCGCTGCAGGCAGAAACACAACGCGGTTGTGTTTTCATGCAGCTGTGTTTCTGCCTGCAGCGGCTTTCACTTTGGGGCTCTCAGGCTCCCCGGGGGAGGCCGAGAGCCCCAAAGTGAAAGCCACTGCAGGCAGAAACACAACGTGGATGTTTTGAAATGCTGCAGTGCTTCTCACTGCGGCAGCTTTCGTGTGGAGTCTCCTGGGCTCCCCCAACCCTGAGGGAGTCCAGGAGACTCGAAGCAAAAGCTGCTGCAGTGAGAAAAACAACGTTTTTGTATTTGTAAATGCTGCATTTACAAATCCAAAAACGTTTTTATTCTGAATTTGATTAAAGTATATTTTTTTTAGAACATTGATTGGACATTCCTTTATTTTGGACTGTTATGCTTCACTTTTTCGGTGTCTACTGAACCACTTTCACGCCCCTATGGAGAGTATATCTCTCGTCTGTGCTGGTTTTACCTTTATGATTTTGTTGTCACTAAGTTTGTAGAAGTGTGAAGGCGCAAGAGGCGCTTTAGCCTCTACTCATCTTTGTACTCCTGCAGGGCAGAAGTCAATTTGTGACTAAGAGTGCTAGCAATTTATTGCTCATAGTTAGGACCACTAACACAGACGATGAGGATATGCCCCTCCATTACCTACTGCACCAAAAGGTCTTGGTTCATAGCTTGTAACGCCCAGCTAAGATGTCATAAATACTGATGATAGCACACCTGCAAAACAAATCTTAAATATTGGGTGTCAAATAATTAAAGCGGATTGAAGTAGCTCTTAAAAACATAAAGTGGACCATTTAAACAAAGTTAATCAGGCGCCCTAGATTGTCCATCTCTCTATCAGACCAATCAAGTTGGGACCACTTTCTGTTGTCAACAAATTCCACAAAACAACGTGAGGGATGATACATATATACCATTTTTCCTTCTATTTTGGAGTATTCCAAGGGTCGGAATCAGCAGAATACCTGAACGACTACTACAGGCGCGTAATAGAATTTATTATCACACCATTGACACAGAAGTTGAAGCCACAGTGGTCATTTAAACATTCAGCTACCCAAAGACTTATGCATCAGAAGGGATGTCCCTCAACTTAGTTCCAGTACTGAAGGTTCATAGCTACATTGGGGAGTGCCAATGTCCAGACTGATTAAACCATTGACTAGAGGCTGTTTAATTGGCTCAAGTAGATTGGAGATTGAAAGACCAATCAGAGCCTCCCATAAGAGCAAAAGAGGGCAGTCACTGAAACATTGTTGTTTGCTTCCATTAGAAGGGCCTCAAAGGAGCTTAAGCCAAAACTGATTGGCACTCACTTTGTGGTGCAACATGACAATGTCTCAATTGTAAGAAAAGGAATAAAATAAAAATTATTTGGTATACATGTTGTCGTTGTTTGCACTGGACTGTGGAGCGCATGCTGTGCAGAACCCCCGGCAGTGCAGAATTTCTGGCAATTCAGTTGGTAACATCAAATAGTATGGATTTATTTTGGCTCTATCCCCAGAATGCTGGGGGTTCATGCTCTCCTTTTGGGTGATTGGCTTTTGGGGGATGGGCTGAAGGATGTCTACCTGCATTCTGCAATTATCCAAAATCATTTTACTTTTTAAACAGAGTGGGCCCGATTCATGGCATTTGTGCACTGTTTGTGTGACTTTGCATTGCTGAATATTGACTTTGCACTGCGGACAGTGTATTTTTGCAGTGCAAAGTCAGTGCAAATTTCATTGTGTACTGCAAAAATGACTTTGCACTGCATAAATACACTATGCACAGTTCCATGACTCAGCGTTTGTGTGGGCAGTGCAAAATCACTTTTCAGTAGTGCAAAGACACTTTGAACCGTGCAAAGAACTCCATGAATCGAACCCTATATCTTTGCAATCAGGAGGTTTCTGTCCTGCACATCTCTGAAGGATCCTAACATACGCAGTGAAAAAATGAATGTCTCATTAGATTGTGTCCCGCAGTTTTAACACGTGTATGGCCTGTGCTAGGTATATAAAACAATATACGTGTGAGCCTTTGTAACATTTAAACACTAATGTAATAATTAAAGTGCTTTCCAAATGAAAGGGATAACTTTAGGATGTTTCATGCAGAGTTGGCACAACTACATCTCAAAATATAGGTAAAATATTTCTCAAATTGTGACTTTAATGGCAACCTTTGGACGCATCTTTAATATATACTAGCGTTTTGTGTAACCTTTATAAACATCAAAAAACTGAATCGACAAAACAGGTCTCTAAAACATTTGTTTTGTCTAAATCTAATGATCCCTTCGGTGGAATAACACTAACTAAATAGCGGGGACGACCTTTTGCTGTTGGGAAACAGGCGAAGAGTATATGTTCGCTCTCTGAGCATGAGCACACGGGTGGGGCATCTGTTTAGGTTCTAAGTGGGTGGTGACACTGTGACATGCAAAGTATCAATAGGAAATGTTAACAGCCATGTTCCTACGGAGGTTGTGGGCCTTGAGGGTTGTGTGTTCAGTTATAATCTGTCCCAGGACCCCTCATTCACTCTATTGGCAGGGTGGCTCCAAGCCATGGACTTTTTTTGACTGTTCACTTTAGAGGTTTATGGTTCAAACAAACCCATTTATGGTTTTTGATTATATGGGCATGGTATTGTACACTTTTAGTCTACTTGAGGACAAAATCACCCTTGGAAATCTATTAGCCTACTCACTTGCTTAAGTCATTGCTTCACTGAAAAATGCTTCAAGAGTAGAATGGCCTGGTTACTGAGTTCAGGCTCAGAGGAATAGTTGGAACTTTTGCTTCATTGCTGTTGTGTGAGAATATGCTACTATTGAAAGCCTTGGTGCCTGGAACAATCAAAGGGAAAACTTGGTAGCTGTGATGCCTTTAAACCTCTCGTGGACAAGCAGGGGGATGTTCACCACCTCAAAGTCGAGGTGACCCCTGATGGACCAGTTGAAGGGTGCATTGAAGCCGAAGGACAGTGCCCACTTTGAACAAGATAATTCACTGATGGAGCATGATATAAACGTGTCACCCATCTGAATCCATTTTTGTCATCGAGCCAATAGTGGCTGGCGATACAGATGCGCTGAAAAAATGAACAGACAGATCTTTCCTTCCAACTACTGAAAACTTCAAATTGCGCAGCATTACACCTTTGTTTTCTTGTATTTAACGTTGCTTATGTTATGTAGATTTTGCTAATGTCTTACACAAATATGAATCCTTATTTTCATTTTATACTGATTTTATCACCGTTTAACATCACACACCACGCTTTCCTTTTGAGTTTATTCATTTGAAATGTTCCACATACAAAAAGGATTTACTTCTTTCTAAAGGAAGTGAATTATGTGCTACTTTGACTAAATGCTTTTACATTTTTTAAATGATTTCCATAGAATTAGATCCAACCGTTTATCTTTTAATGTGTATTAAATATTTTAAAGCACCACATGGACATAATCTCATAATAAGGCTCCAAGAAAACATAAAGTAATTCAGCATGAAATTGTATCAAATCCCCTTGGCAGACGGACACCAGAAAATAATCTTTTACCAAATAATAGCTGCAGTATTTCAGAAGTGTTTTAAACAGCAAGAAAGCAAATGTATTTTTACAGAATCATTTTCACATTCGTTTTAGTTGATATCCCAACACTTACAAAAAAAACTTAAACCGTGAGGTCAGATACAATTTTAAAATCAAAGGGAAACGCTCTAAGTGATACAATAACAATCATATTAATACCATTGAGGGCCTGATTCATGGAATTATCTGCGTGAAAAATCTGGAATTTGCGTGGCAAACTGCGTGAAAAATCCTGTATGTCCATTCATGGAATCGTCTGCGCTGCACTTTTACATACTTTCTGGGGACTTTGTGCAGGCTCGGCATGTCACTGCGAGAGGCCCAGTGCCTTGCGCGAGACACCACACAGAGCATGGGCATGGCTTGCGCAGAGGGCAGGGCAACATGGAAAATTAGGAAGAACAAGGCTTAAAGTGGGTGTTGCGAGGGAGGGCCCGCAGGCAGTCCATCGCATGCCCACTATTGCATGGAATGATACATACTCATGGATCCGAGCGCGCAACCTCTTGGCAGGGAAATGGCCACCTAAAGCCCTCATACTATCCGCCACCCGAAAACAGGCGTACAGACACTTGCTCATAGGATTCAGCGAGCAGGAGTACGATCGGGTGTCGGATATAAGGTGCGTGCCCACAGACGTGGTTCTTATCTGACTTAGGGGCCAGCGTACACAGTGTAGCGGGGTGCAGGCAGGGTTTACAGGAGTTCACACGCAGATTTTCTGAGTTCTCCCAGAGCATGTTCTTGTGGTGCCGATAACAGTTACAGGGGACCCCGTGCAGGGTCCCCGAGATGCAGGCCTGCTTGCGGGAGGCTCCACGCACTGTTTGAAGGGTGCATGTATTTGCGCCTGGGGGAGCATGCAAAGGTAGCTGTTCTGGATGATTTTGCTTTGTTTGGGGGCATTTCTGGGGCGTTCCAGCCACGACTTGCGTATGAAGTTCCTTTGTGCAGACAATTGCATGAAGATGTGGAGCATGCATTTTTTTATTCTGCACGCGGGCTCAAACAGTATTATTCTCGGCCTGCATGCTTTGCAGGATAAATGTACACTTTTCCATGAAACCTAAGACTGGTAATAATGATAAAAATAATATCAGATTTTTATGCAGCACCTCTTGTGCTTCCTCTTATAAGCTCTGTAAAAATAGGCATTATCATAACCCAAAGTAGTCGTGTTTCATTCTCAACCTCAAAAAGATGAAGGGCTGAGTATGTTCGTGATGGAATCCAGACCTGTGTGCTTCATGTGGAAACACTGATATCAGGGGTGAGTGTGTACTTGCTAATTTACCTCAACAATGTACATGCAATTTAATGAAAGACACATGAACGAAGTGTATCTCATGAAAGTGATTAAAGATATGTCAATCATTTTTAACATGGTGTGGTAGAGCATGACATGCCCTAGGCGCTGCAAATTCACCACGCATCTGATGAGGATTCTTCAGCACAGGTTTGGTGCTACACACCAATAGCATGACCAATTGCATGCAATGAGTTCAAATATGCTGCAGAGATTTACATTGCAGTCAACAAAAAGATTAATTGGGCCCAATTCATTAAAAGTTTTGCATGCCGCAAAGGCACGTTGCGCCTAAAAAGTGCATGTTGCAGCACGTAGAACTCATTTTGCTGATTCATGGATTGGACTTTGCGTGGGTCTGCACTCACTTTGCACTAGTCCTTCCCTACTTCACGTGGTGTTGAGTGCTTTGCGCAACACACTGCGTAAAGTATGGGAAGGGGTGGCGCAAAGAAAAAAATAGGGGGCGGAACATTGTATTCCCCATTCCTTACACAAAATGAGAAAGAACGAGGAATAACACAGACGTGTTGAGGGACGCACCACGTAATTAAAGAAATAACACACCCTGTGAAGCGCAAACATAACCTAATTCATCATCAATAAATTTATTTTGGTTGTGTGGCCATAAAAGTATATTCATGCACATACAAATTAATACAAAACAAATTGCCAGATATAATACATCCTTTCATGGAGTGATATGATAATTACAGTCTCAAATCTCCTGGGGCCAACTGTTGACCTGTGGACACATATCACAGTTAGAGTTCCTTTCATTCTGCTAGGATTCCAACTAGCCCTGCCCCTGACCCTTTGTCCCAAAGGCACACATTAGCGCCATATAGCACTGCGTATTGGGTCCAAGTTCAAAATTATAACCATAGTTTGGATTGGACTGGGCACTAATTTCGATCATGCTGTTAGATCTTGATCCACCTCTTGTGTTGATGACAAGTATACCCTTAGCCACTCTGTGGTCCCAGAATTCAATTTGTAAGAAATCAAAGGCACTCACCCCCTCGTGGTGCAATCTAGTACAGTGTACAATGTCCTCTCTGATTGTAGAAAGGCAACCACATACTGTGCAAAACCAATGTGTGCATTTATTCATGAGTGCTACCCTGGTTTTCTGTTGGTTTGGAGCCCGTTTGGGTATTTTATGGAGAACACTTGCCCCCCTCACATGGCCCCCCTCACTGTGTTGGTTATCATATTCTGGCCGGTCCATGATCTACAAGCCCTATGGGGGGCAGCGTGTGGGGCAAGGTTCCTTGCTACACTGCCAGCCCTACCAACCTGCGTCTTGGCCATTAGATCAGTGCAAAGCCCTAAGCCTGGACACCTACCTATGGACTGCTCAGATTAATGTACTGCTTGGTTCCTGTTACTGGGGTTGAAATGTGGGGGCCCACGTGATTTGGGTCTTGGGGGACTGTGTTATCCAAGGCACTATTGGAATCACTGTACTCTACTGCTGTGCAAGTTGGCCCTGACCCATCCTTACTACTACACATCTTGTTAGTGTGGGCAACACAATTGTGGTGGGCTAGTACCTCTGATGTTTTGAGGCCCCTGATAGTTTCCACCATTCCAAATAGTGGTACCCCCATAGCTCCCCCTCTCTCATGGACTTTTACAAGGATGAGAGTCAGCTTCTTTAAGTCTGCTATTTCTGCCAAAACATGGTTGCATTTGCATTCACTAACCATAAATTCCCGCTTGCCGACATGATCAGAGATATTCAGAGTAGAGGGATTGTGTAGAATGGATGCACATGGTGTGTAGGGGCCTGACTGGAGACGCAGGGGACCACTCCCAACACATATGTCCTCATCATGCTTGTTGGGAGTTGGACTTGTGAAGCTCATAAGTGAGTGGCTGATATGAGTGGGTGCGCACACATTAACCTCGCCCCCCTCAATATCCCTTACATTCATTATTTCCATAGGTACTGCTGGACTTTTGGGATCTAGGAGAAATGCTGTCTTTTTATGATCAAATTTAAGATTTTGTGGGATTAAGATCTCATCATCCTTGCCAGCTTTCCTGATTCGAGTACTGATAACATCCCCCCTGCCTTATGGCCAGTTTAACAGATCCATAATTGCAGAAATGTGTCTTCCGAACACTGGCACAATTGCAGGCTCTAGATTGTCCTTGCCCAGACAAGTTCCAGTTAGCCGATTATTAAGGGAGATGATGCTCCTTTCTGGATGCTTGTCGATAGTCGAGGCCTTAGTGGTTAATAGCACTATGATTGCTCTCTTTATGCCCTCTTTCCCCTTCACACATGGGTCGTATCCACCTGGGGCAGTTGGGCAGACCCCGAGACAGGCCTTCCACCTTATCAAAATCCACTATGGCATTGTTCCCAAAAATGTCAATTGCCTTATGCTCATGGCTACACTATGCTGGTCTGCTACTGCTGCCAATATGTGGATAATCCCCTACCTTATTGACGGGTCCAAGTCTTTAATCCCTCAGACATCCTGATTAGTCCCAAGGAACTGCATAATTTCTTTAATTAAGGTGTATGCCTCTCTTGTGATTCTTGCAGGGCTGTGGGGCTGCATCCTATTGGCACCAGTACCAGCACCTAATGGACAGGGTCCCAATGCTAATTGCCTTTTTACAGTTAAAAGTTTGTGCTTTGGGAGCTCTTGCTCTTGCATGATGGTGCTGCAAAGGTTTGCGTGGGGGAGGAATTTTAATTGGGCGGCGTCCATTTTAAGCAATCACAAACAGGCACAAACACTATTACAGAGACTTCTGCTTTATGCCTCCCACCTTCTCACCCGGTCCTCTGCCACTTTGCTTGTGGGTTCTTGCCTTGGTACACCCCTTTTCAAGCTCCACCACCTTCCTCCTGCAGTTGCCAAACACCCTGCGTGAGTCCAACACCCGTGCCCTTTCCCCACTGGCTTCAGCCTACGGGTGGGGCAGGAAGATTTAAACTTTGGGGGGCATGCCTAGAAATGTGTGTATGCATCAACACCCCTCGCTCTGACCAGTGGTCGAAGTGTACGAAAAGAAGTAGTGGAACTATGTTCCCTCCTGGCCTGCACCGCTCCCCAGTGAACGCATCACCAGACCCCATCACCGCGCCCCTTCCCATGCACAATAAAAAACCAAAAACACATGTGCCTGCCATTTAAGGAAACGTCCTCTGCAGTGCACTGAAAGTGCAAGTTTCAACTCCTTCCTACACTTTTATTTTAAAACAAAACTGTTCCGGAACCGTTTCTTTTTAAAATAAAAGTATGGGAACGGTAAAACATAATTAAAAGAAGTAGAGGAGCACCGCTCCCGACCGCTCCCGCCCACTTCGACCACTGGCTCTGACAGGAGAAGCAGGATATGCGCCTGCACCCGTGCCTTTCTCCGCAGGCTTCACCCTGCGGGCAGGCTGGGAAGATTTAAACAGAGGGGTGAGTGGCTTTCAATGTGTACATGTAGCGAGCCCCGTCAATCTGACAGGAGAAGCAGGAAATGAACCCAGAACCCGCACTCTTTCCTTCCGGGCTTCCAATTCATGGATTACTAATTACAACTTCCCAGAGTGAAAGGTCACATGCAAACCTTGTGATCTCACCGCCACACGATACGCGAAGCAATATACAAAGCACCAAGGATACGTATATAAGCACGCAATGCACACCATTTCAAAGCTGCACTTCCAGGATGAATTCAGCTGTAGTGCCAGCGATCATATATGTTCATGGAAGAAGGAGGAGGACGATAAGGTACAGGATTTTCCAGCCTCGCACAATGCATTTTGGGCTGCCAGATGTCAAGCTGTATGCAATGTACAGATTCCCTCCCCATGTCATTCTAGACCTAGTCAGAGAGCGGGAGGAAGACCTTGCATCACCCACCATCTGCTGAAATGCACTGACACCCCTGGAGAAAGTGCTGACAGCCCTGTATGTTTTGGCTATGGGCTCATTCCAGCACACCTCTGCCATTGCTGGGGGCATATTGCAGGCCAAGCAATCCCGGTGCCTACACAAGGTATTGCACTGCATTACATCACACGTCCATAGGCAAATATACATGCCACACATACTGCAGGCAAGGTAGAGAGTGTGCCGGGTGTTTTATGCCATAGCACACTTCCCACGAGCACTGGGAGCCATTGATTGCATGCATATTGCACTACAGCCCCCCCCCCCCTCGAGCGGCTGAGCAAATGTACCACAACTGGAAGCTTTGGCATTCAATCAATGCACAGTTCATCTGCGATGCCAAGGGAGTCATCATGCATGTGAATGCCAATTTCCCCAGAAGCACACATGATAGCTTCATTTACTTCCACCGACCACTTTACCAGGCCCTGGCATTGGTAACCTTTGGCAACACATGGATCATCAGTGAGTATCAACTATCACACACATTCACACACAGAATAAGAGACTATGACAATCAATGTCAACAACAACCATTTACTACGTTGCAGGGGACAGTGCCTACCCGCTCTCACCATTCCTGCTTATGCCATTCAAGAATTATGCCTCCCCAGGTGAGGTAAGGTATAATGAAGCACACATGGCCACCGGAGGCATAGTGGAGCACACATTCGGGGTGCTCAAGTCACGCTTCAACTCCCTTGAAAACTCTGGTGGTGTATTGCTGTATGTCCCACCAGTAGTATGCACGATCATAGTGTCATCTTGTGTCCTGCACAATGTTGCCACATGGTGTGGCATACCAGTAGAGCTGCAGGGGGGACATTTCCCTCAGCAACAGGCACTACCCATCCTCTTGCTAGGCCAAAGTGCACAGGGACAGGATACACGCAATCAGGTTGTGCAAACCTACTTCACCTGATTAGCAGCCCCTGTGGAGCATGCACAGTAAGGCCACAAATCTGGTACCCTTCATTGACGAATCTGGGCTAATTCACCTTGCCCATAACAACACCCTGAGAATGTGAAGACGGAGGTCCCTGGAATAGCCCTCATGTCCCCTATGTGAATGTCAACACACCGAATGAAGAATGCAAGATGAAACTCGCTGTACGGTCAGCCACCAGGCACACCAATGCATCCTACATATGCAATGAGATATTCTCTCAGACAACCTGTCAAGCCATATCCCATTGATGGCGTCTAAGAGACAGATTTTCCATCAATTGACAAGTTTACTGACAGCAAAGTCCAACCGTGATGATGTCGCTAGTGACAACATGACATAGCAGTGAAGCAAACTTTCATTACTGCATGAAGATACACAGACACACACACACGTATACATGAAGACCAACATGCTTATACTTTCTGTAGAGTACAGATACATTTACATACTGCCAAAGGATTTTCTTTTTCTTTAGCCAAATGCAGAAATACAAGAAAGCCAAATGTATGTGGAGCAAGCATGCAGCCACTTTATTGCAAGTAATCATAAGGACCACAGGCCTCAAGTACATGGAGGGAGAGATACAGGCTCTGCAGCATGAAGCACAAAAGACAGTGTTCGCAGCAAAGTTTCGCAGCAAAGTACAAGGGCAGGTGGAAAATTCCTAATTCCCGAGGCCGTGAGCCACCTGCAAGAATTCGGAATAAAATCCTCATAATAGCAGACAGTAGTGCTTTGTATTGAGGTTCTCACACGCTTGACACAGCAGAGCCGAACAATTGCTATTTACTCATGTTGGTAAGAGAAGCAGTTGACAGCGAAGCAGAGCAAATCGATACATGTGTTGTGCACCAAAACTTGCAACCGGAAGGCACTCTCTCAGGCCAGGAGATCAGACCGGTGGCAACAATGGGGACACATAGGCCTTCCCATTACCTTGAAGAGGTACACCGAGTGCTGTGAACAAAACAGGGTCCCAGGCCTGAGAGGATCTGCTTTAACCAATCCAGACGTTATGATCATGGGGTGGTGTAGAATGTTGCACAGGCCAATGGTCTTCGTGTGACCCTGCACCAATGTAATAGATCATTTTTTGGGGAATTCTCAGGTGAAGCCACCTGAGATGCTAGACCAATGAGGATTCTAACACATACTGGCTCTATAGGTTATAGGCTCGAGCTACCCAATTGGGATACCTCTTAGGTTTTTGGGGATGGAGTTAAGTTTTGCGACATCACTGGGGTACAAAAGCGGGTGGCACCATCTCAGGGGCTGTGATTTCTGGAGATTTGTGATTACCTGTATGATCCCTGCCTATTGGAGAATAAAGACAGTAACACTCTGACCCATGGCTGAGTCTTCCCTTATTGCTGTGGGAGGTTTTGATGGTCTTAGATACCCTGCTGACTTGTGATATCATTGATGTGAACCCCCTCCCCTTGTCCTCTGGCATATTACAATGTGGTAGCAGAGGACAGTTGGCTACGATCGCTTAGCAGGTGAAGCTACCTTGTATCGCAGAAGGTGTTCTTCTGGTTAAATCTCGTAGAGGCATTTTATCTACAAAACAACAGTGTAGGTACAGTTTGAACACGTGAAATATTGGTTACCCTGTAAGGAGGCAGGAAGATGGCAGTGTAAATGTTGTTTGTCTTTGTTGGGGTGTTAGCGGGGTTGGGAAATGTTTTGCTAGACCCATGGGAGGGGCAGGTATTGGCGATTTCTCTTTTTCTCCTGTGTTGTAGAAGTGACGTCACCAACCAGGTTATTGTATAGGATTTGGAATGCACAATGGGTACAGTACCTTTTGGGTGGTTTGGAACAGTGATCAAGGGTTGATAAAGTTGTCGTTCTGTGGGGGCAGTATGCAGAAGGTTCATGAGCAGAACTGATGGTTGCGTCCTTTGAGGTAGAGAATTGCAGAGGGATGGTTCGCTGAGCACTCCCGTAGTGGTAGTGGTAGTGGTAGTGGTTGGAGAGCCGGAGAGGCTGATAATTTGTGTGGCTTTGAGAGCTATTTTGATATTTGGTGTTAAAGTGAAATAATAAGAGTGTATTTGGCAAAGGTGGAAGTGTCGAAAACCCATACTTGGGGTCAAGTAAGTATTGAGGTAATCTATTTGAGTAAAGGTATGGGGATAAATCCCTGCAACACCTGTGTAAGTTCCTCCCACGCTGTAAGGACAAGATTTGTAAAATATAGCATAGAATGGACACAAGAGACAGAGGGCAAACTGCCGAAGCCATGGTCAAAATAAGGGAGCTTCTCCAAATGTGTGCAGCAACCATTACATGCACATTTACATGAGGCTTACAAGGGGAAGAAGTTGAGTAAACAAATGGCTATATTTGAATTATGGAAAATGTTTCAGGGCAATGGGGGGAACTTGGTGCGGCAGCACTGGATGCTGAGCCAACAAGAGGCTGGAGGTGAAAAACCCTCAGTCCCTCGTTCCCCTCCTCCTGACCACAAAAACGAAAGTACAGCAGCAGGGGTCCAGGGATTAAACCCAGCGAGGTAATTGTCATGATGCCTACCCCCGGAGCACCAGGCCAGGCCCAGCACCCACGGAAGCAGGCATCATGCCCTCGGGTAAAAGCCCAGCGGCCCCTTATAGGGGCTCTTTGGACTCAGTCCTGGCGTCTTTGGCGCCAGGCTCATGTTGGACATCAGTCCTGGCGCCATAGGTGCCAGGCTCATAAAGAGAGGTGTTTTGTACACTTACCTGATGCAGACCATGCTGCACGCTTCAGGCCTCCCTGAGACCTGAAAGGCACTATTTTTTCATAGGGACTATTTTTTCACTCGGGCGTGGCCAGGGAAGGATACATACCTAGTTCGGGAGGATACATACCTGGGACTTCTTTGGAAGCTATTTAAGCCACGCCCAGATAGTAGCTCATGCTTCGCGTTGTTCTGCTTCCTGCAGCTTAACGCTCACCGTGTCTGCTCCTGCTCCTGGACTCCAGCCACGCCCGCCTCGAACCTGGAAGACCTGCAAGGAAGGAAGAGAAGAGAAAGGTGAAAACCAAGGACTATTTCAAACTTCTTACCTGCATCCGGAAACTTCTCGCCAGCATCCCTGAAGAAAGACTTCCATTTGAAAGCATTGCGTTGCTCGCTGCAGCGCCACGCTTCACTCACCTGTCCTCGAGACATCTCCCGGCTCCATCGCGGCTGTCAGCATCGGACGCCATATCTCTGCACCTAGTGGAGAGAGGAAGAAACAAAAGGTGAGCAGAAGGAACACAGAAGGAAAGCCTGATTAACAGCCATAATACTTACCGGCTTTTCTTCCACATTTCGGGTTGGCGCCGCCCCGTTGGCAGGTACCGTACCCCGGCCCCTATGGGGAAAGGACAAGAGACATTTCTGGGGAATGATAAGGACATTTAGAGGGATCGACCTCATCACTACTCACCTCGGCAGTTTAACCCCTCGACGCATCGCCTTCATTCTGCATTTGAAATAAAGGACAGATCACAGGTTAGAAAGACAACATAAAGGGGGCCTCACTTGAACTTTGAACTTTCATACTTACGGCGCATCGCTCAGGAAAGTCAAGTGGATTTTGCCAGCGCCATTCTGAAAACCAGTGAAGTAACTGGACGAACACGCGCCCCTGCACCAGAAGCAGGATGGAGAGTTCATCCTTCCAAACCATAAGGTGAGCTTAAACCGGGGTTTGGAGGAAGTTAGAGAGGAACGAAGGGGGAAAAGGGGGAGCTAGCACACTATTCTGCAGACTGTTAATCCCCTTTCTCATCTGCAGAAGAATATTCCTACGGCCCAGGCAAGCACGATTTGGAGGTCCTGTCCAATCGGTGTTCTGGGTCCTGCGCATCACGCTAGAAGAGGCCACAGCAATCCAGACTAGACAGTGCCCCCGTGGGAACCAGGTGAGCGTTACAGTAATTAAGGGAAGTGGCAGGTTATACCAATACCATATTTGTTCCTCCAGCGTCTAGCAAAACGGAGGTGCAAGATGAGACCGAACAAGTGGCTAGGGGAGCACAAAGTGCAGGTGGGAAAAGCAAGGAGTGCAGTGAAATCCAGGCACAATTGAAAGAAAATGACAAGGGAGAAGCATGGAAGGACAGGAGTTCATAGTTTGAACAAGTTGGTAGGTGGACAGATATTGCTTAAACTAGATGGAAAGGTAGCAGGAGAAAAGGGAGGCACTGACAAAAAAGCTGTGGGCTGTAAGGACATAACTGAAGCAAAATAATAGGCAGCGGTAATGGAAGAAGTAGAGAGATGGGAGAGAGAGGAGAAGGAAGAGACTAAAAGAGTGCACAAAGAGAAGCAGAAGACAGAAGCACGAGAGGAGCGGGAAGCATGGAGACAGAGAGAGCTTGAGGACATGACCAGGAGAAGGGCAGAAGAAGAGAGGGAAAGGCAGTGCAAATAAAGAAGGAGATGAGGAAGTTGGAGGTAGAACAGCTCCTTAGAGAGCGAATGCACATAGAAGAGGACAGGTGTGCTGCAAGAGAAGTCCAAGTAAAGGTGGGTTTAGCAGGTTTCAGTGATGACAAGGAGAGAGAAACGAAAGGGAGGAGACAGCGATACTAATGCAGGAAATGCAGCAAGGCTAACCCATGTATGGACAAAGACGAGATTGCCTCCTCCGTGAGAGGGGAGTGCAGGAGTATGGGCCACTTAGAAGAGAGAGAGCAGGAAGGCGCAGTATTGAGAAGGCTAAGATTTCAGGCGATCTTTGAAAACACCAATGAGGACACAGGATCCGATATTGATTTAGTGGGGAGTGAGGATGAAGGGAAAGGGAAACACTTCCACTGTTCCCGAGGAAAGAGCCCAGACAGAGACAGAATGTGGGGAGATGAAAAAAGCATAGACGAACTAAGGGAGGACAAAGGGGAAGACTGCAGCATCCTAGGGACATATTGTGCAGCGCAGACAGCATTTCTGAATACACGCAAAGGCTTAGAGATAGTCCAAGAAGAAGAAAGGAAGACATGACTAGGGCATTTACTGCCACCAAAGACACAGCGAGACAAAGTGGAGTGGTAGGTCTGACACAGTGCCCACTATTCGAGAAGGGCCGTGGGCAACCTCAATATATACCATGGCAACAGATCGACAAGGATAATTTGAGGTGTAAGTTACCTTTGTGGACCGTGGGAGCTGGTAAGTGGATATATGAGGTAGAAAGGTTGACATCAGGGACGACATTAGTGGTAGGTGACATGAAGATTTTATTTTCAGACATTCATGGGGAGGTTGCAGACGATGTGTGGAAAAGGGCTGGCTACCCAGGAATAACCACACAGAACATGACGCACAATGGTTCGCCATTCAACAAATGCTGATTCGTCATGTGGCATGCTCCAAGGATACAGTACCCAGACAATTCAGACATTAGCATGATAATGGCATGCAAAATGGGGGAAGCCGATCACCCCTGCAATATATTCAGGCTATTCAAGAGAAATGGAAACTTGAGACGTGGGAACCGTGGGAAAACACAGTGGGATTGTTCTATCATATATTATTTGAGGGGTTACCTGAGCAGGTGCAAGACAGCTCAAGAAAATAGTAGGGATGGAGGCCAAACTTTGGTCTGAAATTCAACTTACTATATTACACTATTGTAGCCTAATTCAAGAGAACATGAGAAAGAAGTGCAAGGAAAGAAAACCGGAAGAGGCGAAGTTAGTGCAGAAGAAATTGTCCAATATACTATGGAAGGGGCAATGTTAATGAGTACAGAAGGCACAGGTGTTGCCACAATGAGAGTAGGATGCATGGGGCGGGGCAACATGCATCACAGGTTCAGAAGGAGAGGAAGTGCACCTAGGGGAAGAGGGTTCAGACATCGGATGCAACAGAGACCAATGGAAAGACCACCCCAGTTTTGGCTGTGTGGACAGATAGGGCACATCTCTCAAGTATGCAGAAGCAGAGGGGGGATGCAACAGAAGTGCTGCATGCAATACCAGCCCACATATCAGGGAGAGCAGACTGACTATTATGCCCAAGACCAAACACAGCCACAGGTACAGACTCAATGCGTGCACCCGCAAGCGTACCAGCCTATGGCGCAGACACCCCATACCCACCTGAACCACCAAGGGCCTGCAAAGCCATACCCACTGGACCACCTGCACAGCAGATGCAGGGTCACATACAGTCACACTGAGCAGCACAACAGAACGATGGGACACTGACACACACAGATTCAATGAGAGTAGTTCCCATTCAGAAAGTGGGGGGGTGACTGTAGTGGGAGGCAATCGATTCACAGGGTATCAGATATCATTATACCCACAATAGGACAGCCCACAGACTGATCTGATGTGTTCTCTCCTACCGATTACACCCAACCCGGCAGAGGAACCAGGTATATGGGTCATGATATGTGACAACACTTTTTCCTTTCTCGTGGACACAGGGGTGACTAGATCCCGTATCAGGGAGGGAAGATACCCAATGTCAGACAACTCCATGAATGCACACAAATTCTCTGGGGCAACATATTTATTTCCTTTCACAGACAGTCCTACACTTTCTATAGGGGAGTAAAATTTAGCTCTACCACAGTACCGAAAGACACCGGTAAATATAATGGCAAGAGACATCATGAGCAAACTCAACATGACCATTTCATTCACAGACCAAGGAATAGTGTATTCCGCACCAGGGATTCACTTTCTGAACATAAGGGAGATTATTCAGGCCTATTGTGGGCATACAGTAAAAAGGGGGCGGTGCCAGCAGATTTAGAGCTATTTCAATATGGAGTCGAAGTAATAATAGCCTGGCTCCCGGTGATTCAGGGAAAACTATGGCATCTTCCCAACAAGTGCATATTCAGACCAACACTACCATTAGATGAGACAGAGGGAAAAGTGATATCACTAGAACTTGAGGCAGTGATAGTGAGAGAATACGGACTAACATGGCATGGGACAGATGACACTGGATGAGCTTGGAGGACAGTGATTGCAGTGGGGGAGGGGTACAAGTTGAATACCGTGACGAATGAGGAACTGTTCCAGGACAATCGTCAGGGGTGGACTGGGAACCAAAAGAGGCCCTAGAAATAATGTTCAAAGTGGCCCCATATTACATATTTTCAGCAAGCCCAACCTTTTTCCTCTGAGAACATTTGAAATAAAATTGGTTACCACACAAACAAGGCCCAGGTTGCAGAGGCCCACCAGGAAATCTCCAGATTTCCCTATAGGCAGTGGCAACTAAAGCAGCTTTCTCGCATCCTGAGAGCTCCCTTTCACCTTCTCACTCCCGGCTTTCACCCCACGGGCCCCCCTCGCCATCAGCGAGAAGACTCTTTTCCAGAGGTGTAGACAGGGTAGGGCCTGCGCGGGAAAAGATGTCAATTTCGCTGGGGTGGGCCCAATTACATTATCTTCAGGTCCCACTCTGCTCCTTTCACACCCATATTTCAGCCTCCTCCCCTGTTGTGTACGCATGAGTCCTGGTCTACAGGGACCTGGGCTCAGAAGCGCCGGGCCTCAATCCTCCAGGGGTCTCTCTGTGTCTCCTCAGGCCTCAAGCTTGCCTCACCTTCTCATGTCTGCATCAGGTGGTGGGGCTGTTACACACAGGAGTAGAACCCCCGCAGTGCCAGTCTCTTTCACTTTCACCCCTGTTACCATCTGGTAAGATTTCTGGCAGCCTGCACCCGGCCCAGTCGGCACCCTCCTACCCAGGGCCACCACCCATTCATCTAGTCCTCTGCATGCCTGGACTTGTAGACCGATAGTGAGATTGCAAGAAAAAACACAACTACAAGTCCCGGCATACACAGGGGCAGTGACTGAAAAGGCATGACTGGTAATGAGTATGTGGTGTGGGACCCCTTGGAGGATTCAAGACATTGGCTGCAGATCAAAGCAAATTCAAGCACATAACTTACAGCGCCAATGGGAAAGAGAGCATTAAACCTATCCTGAAAGTGAGTGCCATCCGCTGAAATTCGAAAGATGGTTTAGAAGTGGATGGTAGGTTGCAAGCAGCTGTCGACTGGCCCCATGCCATGTGTGAAACATTAATCCAGACCCTGTTTTTCGGTCATAGCTCTCGGCATGCTGGGAATTGTGGTCTATGTTTACTGACATAAAGCCAGGGATGGCAAAGTACTGCTGGCTAATAAGCCAGACTTGCCTTTTAGTGGCCTCCATGACCTGGACCTGTTGGCAGCCACGTTTTAAACATGAAGAGGCAGAGCCACAGATGTTCCTGCACCTGTGTAATAATTGTAACATGTTTGTAAATGTACACACCAACAGCCTGAGCAAACTACAATAAGGTGTCTGCTTGCAGCAACAATTCGATTTTTTGGAAAGTGCTGTCAGAGTTAAAGCAGGCTAAGCACGATGCTAACAGTAAACCTGTCTGGTGTTATAAATGCCTCCTACATTGGAGATAACTTAAAAACGGGTCACATGGGATAATTATGACATAGAAACGGATACATGGGATAAATAGCCATTATTTACCACAAACATCATTTCGCATGTGCCACTTGTGTGATAAATATCCCATATGTTACCAATCCACAATTAGGTGCTATTTTAAGAACATTTGTTATTTAAATAACCCTGTGTTTTTAGCAACACCAACTACCTCATAATAAGGCCTTACCATACCAAACGAAAGCATTTTACAGTGTCCTGTTTTTTCTTTGCATTCTGGGGCATGCAGTTTAGTTTTTCCCTAAATGTTGAGATACAAGCTCCAGGCATATAGTTTTGTTTTTTGCATTCTAAATGGTGGACTTCAATTCTCAGCTTGCATGGAAAGTCAGGAATTGGTGCAGGGCTCTGTGCAGACAGCAGACTCTTCTGGGAGGTGTCTTTAATCCTCAGAGGCACACCCCTAAGAAGAGTGTACATGTGGCATGCCAGTAATTTAGCCAGTGAGGCAGCTTGCCGTGCATTTTGGTATTTGTAGTGAAGCGTTTATAATGACAAACTCGTACAATGCTAGCACAAGAACCAAAACGAAAGAAACAGAAAGGATGAACCCCCCAATACTCCCATGGTGCAATGGGCGGAGAAAGGTTCTGGTGACAAAAATCGCGCTTCTCAAGAATATTGAGGAATCAGCTATACCGAGAAACGTGACGACAAAGAGTGACAAGACATAAGGGATTCTAAAATGAGCGCAGGGTTCAGAAATGATGTCAGCATGCACCCCATAAGAAAAAGAGACTGTGCTGCATATGTAGACATGCAGTGACTAGACACGGTGGGTGAACCATCTGTAAACTTGTGACGCACAGAAAATATTAGCAAGAGGCAGGAACGGTGCCTTCCACAAATAGAAAAATAACCAGGGATGACGTGTGAAAACATAAAGAAATACGAGAAACGATCAGATGTTGAAAGAAATGGTGAGAAATAGAAACACAGCGAGAAATCAACGAAAGGTGCCCAATAGAACAAACTGAAACTACCCAGAGTAGAAACCACTGCAAGAAAAAGTGAACCGGTAAGAAAGAGAAATGTAAGCTGAAGATTAGAAGAACATGGTGAGATGTGATGGCAATCTCGAGGGAGGGGCCTGGGGAGTCGGGGACCCTCCATGCTGTCCATTTGTTTGTGTGGATGGAGTTTTCTTCATGCCAAGTGAAGAGGAGCCAAACAACACGGGTGTGCCTCGCAGCAGAATACTGCGCTTCATTCCCGAAACCTGCTCGTTGTAGGATTGCGTGCTGGCCAGTACAATCTTTGGTGTGCCGGTGTCTGCTGCTCCCTTGCAAGAGTCGACACACGTGCAGTGTAGCAGTGCGCACTGGCATGGAGAGTGCACTGTGTGCCGTTTCTGGTACGTCCCCTCTCTGGCCTTCCATTGACTGGGTACATGTGTGTCTATCTGCTGCTTGATTCCATCCCTCACCTGTGCCTTAGTGCGGACTGCAGACAGTGCGGCTTCCGCATGCTTCATGTTCACGCACCCTTCCCAGCAGCACCCGGTGTCCTTCCAGTAGGAACTCATTAATTGCCATATCAAAATTTCCTTCATGATATAGTGATATTGTGCAGCGTACCTTAGTCGACAATTGAAATCAATCCAATGCGTGCACTGTGCAGGACACGTGCGGTTCTGGTGCCCAGCCCAGCAGGCCCTCATGCGCAGGCGGGCCCAGCTCTGCTGGAAAGAAAAAAAAAAATGTTCAGCGCCTGCCTTGGTTGGTGGTGGCAGCCGGCACTGCAGGCAGCTAATTCAAGGCAACCAACCCAGGCAGAAGCGGAATCACGTGGTGTGCTTGTGCGTGTGTATCCTTCCGCTACAAAGAGGCCCTACGGCCAGAGGCCTACTGGGGGATGTCCCGGTGGAGCAGTCCAGCCCTGACAATCGTTCAGATCACAAAATGGTGTTTGAGATTAGCATCAAATATTGGGTGAGAATACACTACAGAGAGGTACCACAGAGAGTGGCAATGATGCAGCAAGCACCACCACTATTTCTTGAGGAAGATTTGGCAAAGGTACCCAGTGTCTTATGGACCATGAGTCTTTATGACGTGGGGCACCTGAAAGAGATAGGAGCAGTGAAGATAAAGCTCAAACCAGGAGCAATTTTACAGAGGTAAAGACAATATACTCTATTGAGAGAAGCAGATGAGGGCATTTATGGACAATTGCGGCATTCGTTAATAAAGGCATTCTGATACCATGGTATACCCTGTGAAAAAGGCAACAGGGGGATTGTGGCATTTTATACAGGATTTGTGCCCTTTAAGCCAGATTGTAGAGGCAGAATTTCCTCTAGTTGCAAATCCTGTGACAATTTTGTATAGCATCCCCACGGAAGCCACCCCTGCTCACCTCAGGCCAACGCATTGAAAACACCCCACACAGTGACAGCATCCCTGCCGACAACAACAACACTGTGTGGCTCCCTGAGTGCCTTGCAACAACTGCAAGCAATGACTCGCAATCCACTCATCTCCATGACTCCCTCAGCACCCATGCAGCTAGACCTGCTCACCTCAGGCCAACGCACTGAAAAACACCTCACACAGTGACAACATCGAAGCCCACAACACTACCACTGTGTACCCACTTGAGAGCCATGCAACAACTGCAAGCAATGCATCACCAGCCACACATCTCCATGTCTCCCTCCACACCCATGCAGCTTGAGCTATTAACCTCAGGCCAATACACTGAAAAACACCACACACAGTGACAACACCCCCACCCACAGCAACACCACCCTATGCCCCCTGAGTGCCATGCAACTGCAAGCAATGACTCTCCAGCCACCCATCTCCATGTCTTCCTCTGCACCCATTAAGCTGGACCTGCTCACCTCAGGTCAACGCACTGAAAATTACCCCACACATTGAAAACATCCCGGCCCACAACACCACCACCTTGTGACCCCATGTGTGCCATGCAACAACTGCAATGACTCGCCAAACAACTATCTCCATGTCTCAGTTTGCACCCATGCAAATGGACCTTCTCAACTCAGACCAACATACTGAAGACACCCCACACACTGACAACATCCCAGGCCATAACACTGCCACTGTGTGCCCCCTGAGTGCCATGCAACAACTGCAAGCAATGACTCACCAACCAACCATCTCCATGTCTCTGTCCGCCCCCATGCAAATAGACCTGCTCACCTCAGGTCAACACACTGAAAACACCACACACAGTGACAGCATCCCACCCCACAACACCACCACTGTGTGCCACCTGAGTGCCATGCAACAACTGCAAGCAATGACTCACCAGCCACCCAGCTCCATGCCTCTGTCTGAAACCATGCAGCTGTTCCTGCTCATATCAGGCTAATGCACTGAAAAACGCCCCACACAGTAACAGCATCGCCACCCACAATACCACCACTGTGTTCCCCCCTGAGTGCCATTCAACAAATGCAAGCAATGACTTGCAAGCCACCCATCTCCATGCTTCCCTCCACACCAGTGCAGCTGGACCCGCTCACCTAAGGCCAACACACGGAAAAGCACAGCACACAGTGACAGCATCCCTGCCACCAATGTGAACATAACCTGTGCTCTTCTTGGTGCCATGAACCAACTTCCACAAAGTACACACCTGGCTCCCATCCACAGCATTTCACCCTAAATCACCTGTAGACATCCAGTGTGTGAAAGTAAATCAACTGGACAGTCTGGAGGTGTCTCAAGCTATGCCTTACCCAGTGACACCAAAGGGTGGGTCATCACCCCTGGCCATCCAGGGCCCTGCCCACAATGCCTTTGAGCTTTGTCTTCCAGAGTGGGCTGGGTCCCCTGTAAGGAACCCTGCAGAGTAACGTTGCTGGCACACTGCATCAGAGTCAGGTGCACAATGGCTGGATAAGTACGACTGGATGGCCAGGGCATTGGCAGGGATACCTCTGAGTCATGCCATCTGGAGAGGCCTGGGTATGGCCTCTCAATCCTCCCAGCCTGCTCGCCCAGGCATGCTTTGTAGAATAAAATAAGTACTTTGTCAATGAATCCTGTGAAACCTGACAACCATGGTCTACTGATCAGTGCTCACTGTGTGCCTGGGGGGTGCCCCTGGCCCTGCAACGCTCCAGTGTGTTCAGCAGCTGCCTGCCATGCCAAGGTACCCACAGCCACGCCCTTGCACCATAAAACACCTGGACATTCACTCCCTGGGCCACACAGAGGGGGTCATTCTGTGTCAGGAGGGATGGGGCTGTGCCTGGTTATCTGGCTTATTGGAAGAGCCATCTTGTGCCCTGCCCTGAGCTCTGTGATGGCTGGGTGTGTGACCCCTTCCACTGAACACCATCCTCAAATGTGGGTCAACTGTTTGCTGGCCAGCAGCAGACGCGGGGCATCTTTGTGGGGTCCGTGTCCCTCCCTGGGGGGAAAAGCACAAATGTGCCGCTGTCAGAGCACCCCTGGTGCACCTCCTCACCTCTGACCCTTATGTGCCTGGATCGCATACAGGCCAACTGTGGCTCCTGCCCAGCAGGTCCTGCTGTCTCATGGCCAGGGGGCCACATGGATCTTCCTGCTGAAGACCTTTGGAATACATTGCTCTACCAGATGGCTGGCCTCCCATGGAAGTTCAGATGGCTGTCAACTTAGAAATGTAATTACAATATGGGTCCAGAAGGAGGAAGGGCGCTCATGGCCAGAACTCCCTCTCTGTCACCCAGGATAGACACGATACAAGAAAGCTCACTCACCTTCCTCTGGATTACTGTACACAGTGTGCAAGGGACCTGTCTGTGCCCCACTTGATTCCTGCTGCCCCACCTGGTAAAAACACTGTGTTGGTAGATGCAACTGCCCTAACACCATCCATGTGGTGTGCCCTGAACAGAAGCACCTGGGTCCCGAGAGTGATGTTGTGGAGTAGGTCTTTTGTACACCACATCCATTGCACACGCCACTGGACATATTTACAGTGCTGGTCTTTTCCCTGCCCATGTGCTTTAGCTTAGGCAATCTTGGTCAGTTTCATCATCCTGCTTAGCGAGATGGTCACATTCCAAGTCGACCCACATATGTTCTGAGGCCATACCGGGTGAGCAGAAACTTGGGTGGCGGGGCTTGATCCCGGCCCTGTTGGGGTGTTGCCCCAGCATAGTACCTCTTGCATTGTCAATTGTGTGTTGTCCTGATCTGCAACAAACACCGCCTTGGGAGAGCTTGCCTGATGGATGTGGTTGTGAGGTCTGCAACCCACACCCACCCCAGCTGTGGAACAACACAGAGAGCCACATGAGTCACAGCCAGCTGTCCTTGGGTAGGGGAATGTGTGTCGGGGGGGGTTCAGCCCACCACCACTAGGTACATGCTGTGGGCGTGCCTCACCTGACTCCACAAGGAGTGAAACTGAGAGACCAGGAGTCCCTGGATCCAGTGATGGTGCTGATCTGGGACTGAACTTAGGGGGACGAAGGCAACAGTTGCAACCCAGGGAGTGCCCTTGGACAATTTATGTCAAAGTGACACTCAGGCTGACACTGCCTCAGGTGGAACACAGAGCTGCTAGGTGAGATTGAAGTGATGATGTTCCATGTGTCATACACATCAAACATACAAATTGCAGATAGCTGCATTTTTTCATTGATGTGTTAGCTGAGTGATCCACCAGCAAGAGTCACAGACAACTTTCATCCATCTAGATGTCATCCAGAACCGGCTGGTGCAGAAGAGGTTGCGTGGGGGACAGTGCCAGCCATCCTGCGCACAGAGCGAGATGGACCTATGACCTTTTCAGCATCCACATTTGGGAGTCCAACAAGATGTAACGCTCACCTGACTCCCACGGAGGCGCTGGCCTGGTTCGCGCTGCTGTGACCTCTTCTAAGGTGATGCGCAGGGTTCGGAAGACGGACTGGACCGGGCCCCCAAATCTGGCTTGTCTGGCTCGCAGAAGTATCCTTCTGTAGGCGAAAATAGGGGATTAACTGTCTGCGGGGTAATGCAATCAGCCTCCCACTTTCCCCTCTCACCCTCCTCGAAACCCTTCTGTGATTCCTCGTAGCGTCTCACCTTAGGGTCTGGGAGGACGAGCTTTCCATCCTGCTTCTGATGCAGGGGCGCGTTGGTATCCAGTTACTTCACTGGATTTTCGGATTGGTGAGAACCAAACTTGCTTGGCTTCCAGGTAAGTTTTTGATAAGAGGTTCCCCTTGTGTCCATGCATTAATGTACTAATGCTAGTGTCTTTTTCCCCATAGGGGCCGGGGTACGGAATGCCGGGGAACAGGCACCGACCCGAGATGAGAGGTGAAATCCTTGTAGAAATCAGGTAAGTCTTTAATGAGCGTTTTTTGGTAATGTCTTTTCATTCGCTCATTAACGCTGAAGTCTCTTTTTCCCCTTAGGGGCCGGGGTCCGGAAATGCCTGGATGCGGCGCGGACCCGAAATGAAGAGGGAATGAATCAACAGGTAAGTCTTATCATGGAGATTTAGCTTTCCTTATTCCCTTCTCTCTCTCACCTTTTGTTCTGGTCTTTTTCTCCCTAGGCGCTGGGGCGTGACTGCGAATCCGGATGATCGCTGCTGAACATGGAGGCGCCCTGTAAAGGTGAGTGGAATGCGGCGCTGCAGCGATCGACGCGATGAGCTTTTAAATAAAAGTCTTCCTTTTCAGGATTGTCGGCGAGATGTCTCCGGGATGTGGATTTAGCAGGTAAGGACTTTTCCTTCTTCTGTTCTCTTCTTCTCTTCCTTTGCAGGTGATCCAGGATGCTGGCAGGCGTGGCAGAAGTCAGGATGCAGGAGCAGACACGGTGAGCGTCCAGCTGCTAGATGCAGAACAATGCGAAGCACGTGTGGCTGTTCGGGTGGGGTTTAAATAGCCTTGGAAGAAGTTCCAGGTATGTATCCTTCCTCCAATCAGGTATGTATCCTTCCCCGACCACGCCCGGATGGTAAATTAGTCCCACAGGTAAAGTAGTTCCTTTCAGGCCTCAAGGAGGCCAGGATCCTGCAGCATGGTCTGCATCAGGTAAGTGCACCCAAGCACTTCCATAATGAGCCTGGCGCCTATGGCGCCAGGACTGATGTCTTTTATGAGCCTGGCGCCATAGGCGCCAGGACACTGTCCAAAGGGCCCCTATATGGGGTTGCTGGGTCCTTCCTTGGGGAGTGGATGTCCGCTTTCGGGGACGCAGGGCTTGAACCGGCTCCCCGGGAGCAGGCATCATGACAGCACTCCCCCCCAAGGCCCCTCCCAAGGTTGTTCCCTCCGGGGTTTTTGGTTTGTCTGGGAAGAGTCGTGGAATTTCCTGAATAATCGAGGTGCATGCACATGGTCGCTGGGTTCCCACGACCTCTCCTGAGGTCCGTACGCCTTCCAATCAATTAGGTAGAACAGTTTTGACCTAAACATTTTTGAGTCTAAAATGTTCTTCACTTCGAATTCGGGCTCCCCATCTATTAGAATAGGTTCTGGAGGTTTGAGTAGTTGGGTTCCGGGTACCACTGGTTTCAGAAGTGACACATGAAAAACAGGGTGCATTCGCATACTAGCTGGTAAATCAAGTTTAACAGCCACTGGGTTAATTATTGCCGTAATAGAATAAGGTCCCAGATATTTTGGGTTAAAAGTTCGAGGCCCTTTGAGTGGTAAATGTCTGGTAGCTAACCACACTTGATCCCCAATCTGATACGGAGGTGCTTCACTCCGATGTAGATCAGCATTCTCCTTGTATTTTCTCTTGGCTTGTTGTAAATGCGTAGTTGCCTCTTTGAAGGCTTGGGTAATTGTAGAATGCAGATGTTCTACTGCAGGCATTCCGAGGTTCTGAGGTGAGTCAAGGTTTGAGGTTCGAGGGTGATGCCCAAACACAGTATAAAAAGGACTGTGGCCAGTTCTAGAGTGTCCGAATTATTATATGCGTATTCGGCTATCCAAAGAATGTCTTTCCAGTTGCTTTCAGATTGCTGTAACATACACCGTAAGTATTGCGCAAGGGTCTGATTTGTCCTCTCGGTCTGACCATCGGTCTGAGGGTGGTGACTGGTCGATAATCTTACGTCGATCTGCGCCATTTGACAACATTTGCGCCAGAAGTGGGAAATGAATTGGCTTCCCCGGTCAGAGATTAGTATAGATGGGAATCCATGTAGCCGAACAATATTTTCGAGGAATTCTTTG
Source organism: Ambystoma mexicanum (assembly GCF_040938575.1). Taxonomy (NCBI): domain Eukaryota; kingdom Metazoa; phylum Chordata; class Amphibia; order Caudata; family Ambystomatidae; genus Ambystoma; species Ambystoma mexicanum. The sequence goes on along the minus strand of NC_090941.1, from coordinate 205,747,819 downwards.
GCTAGAACAGAAGCTGAAGGTAAACCTTTCAAAGGAATAAAGTGGGCCATTTTGGAAAACAAATCCACAATTACCAGAATAGTATTGTACCCCGAACAAGGAGGCCGGTCCGTAATAAAATCCATTGATAGGGTGTGCCAGGGTGCTGGCGGTATGTCTAGAGGTTGAAGGAGACCGGCTGGTCTTTTCTTTTGATTTTTATTTTGGGCGCAAACACCACAGGACATCACAAAAGATTTAACATCTTTTCGCCAAGAGGGCCACCAAAATTGTCGTTTCACCTTTTCCTCTGTCTTGGCAATACCGGGGTGTCCCTCTATTAATGCATCATGATAACCGGAAATAACTAGTTCATGTAATTCCTTATGTGGCAGGAATAAGCGTCCTTGGAAATAAGGTAAACCATTATCTATGGTAAAGTCTGATCCCTTTTGTATCCAATCCTGTAAGGTAGTAGGGTCCAGGAGTTGTTTCACTCTGGCTTGAATGTCTTCAAGCGTCTGTAACAAAGTCATGCCTAGAATCCTCTGTTCGGGAATTATTGGTACTGGTTCTGAGTTTGTATCAGATTCTCCCATTCCAATTTGGGATAAGGCGTCTGCTTTGCCATTCTTGCAGCCAGGTCGATAGGTAATCACAAAATCAAATTCAGCGAAAAACACAGCCCATCGGAGCTGCCGTGATGACTGAGCCTTGGCGGTTTTCAAATACTGTAAATTCCGGTAATCAGTGATCACTGTGATGGTATGTCGAGCGCCAAGCAGATAATGCCGCCAGGCTTTAAAAGCGGACTTAATGGCTAACAGTTCTTTGTCCGTGATTGCATAATTAACCTCGGGTGGCGAGAATTTTCTGGACCAAAATGCTACGGGATGCAGTTGGTTGGTTTCGGGATCTCTTTGGGCCAGGACAGCTCCCATGGCTAGGCTGGATGCGTCAATCTCGACGACATAAGGGAGATCTGGACGCGGGTGTTTCAATATAGGTGCGGAGGTAAACTTAGCTTTTAAATCCTGAAAGGCCTGCTCGGCTTCTTCAGACCATTCAAAACGTTTATTTTTCCTCAAGAGTGCAGTAATGGGTTATACCACGCGTGAAAATTCCGGGATAAACCTGGGATAGGAATTGGCAAAGCCGAGCATGCTTTGAACCCCTTTTACAGAGCTAGTTGATGGCCATTTGAGGATGGCATCCACTTTTCTTGAGTCCATTCGGACTCCTTTGGGTGTCAGGATGAAACCTAGAAACTCGACTTCTGTGGTATGGAAAACAAATTTCTCCAATTTAGCAAATAGTTTGTGTTGGCGAAGTTTTTCAAGTACTGCCCTGACGTGTTTTCTGTGATCAGATTCCGAAGAGGAGTACACCAGAATGTCATCGATATATACGACAACACAAACATCGATGAGTTCCCGAAGGACATCATTCATGAAGTATTGGAAGGCAGCTGGCGCGTTACACAATCTGAAAGGCATCACCTGGTACTCGAATAATCCGTATTTAGTACGGTAGGCAGTTTTCCATTCGTCGCCTTCTTTAACTCGTACCAGATGATAAGCCCCCCAGAGATCTAACTTGGTGTATATGCAAGCATCCTTCACCTGGTCAAGGAGTTCAGGGATCAGAGGCAGAGGATAACGGTTTTTAACCGTTATCTGGTTCAATGCGCGGTAAGCAATACAAGTTCTAAGGTCACCTTCTTTTTTGGGCACGAAGAACAAAGCCGAGGATGCCGGGGACTTCGACGGGCGAATAAAACCATTAGCTAGGTATTGATCCAAATATTGTCTCAAATGCAGATTCTCAGGTTCGGTAAGGCCATAAAACCTGCTACAAAGGGGTTGTGCACCAGGCACCAGATCGATTTGGCAATCGTACGATCTGTGAGGAGGTAACGTGTTGGCCTGTTCCTTTTGGAAGACGTCCTGAAAGTCTTGGTATTCCGGAGGTAGTTGCATGGAGGCAGAGGTTACAGATGCTAGATTAATCTTCAGGTTTTCTGGGTAGCAGGTTTGTGTACAATCCGGGAAGGTTATTCTCTTAGCTCGCCAATCAATTCGAGGATTATGTGTCTCTAACCAAGGGATTCCAAGAATAACCTGAAACTGTGGAGCCTTGATTACATCAAACACAACACCCTCCCGATGGCCGTCGGGACCAATAAGAGTCACCTCAGTAGTGGAATGTGTTACCGGTCCAGAGGCAATTTCAGTTCCATCGACTGTGGTGATGACATCTTTGCTGGTTTTAGGACAGAGAGGGAGGTTAATCCTAGAGACCAATTCACGATCCACATAGTTTCCAATAGCCCCACTATCGATGTATGCCTTTATTGCATGCAACCGCTTAGGCTGTTCTGGATCTACGAGAACCATTGGCACAATGAAATGCGAGGTCTGAGAGTTAGTTTTCAAGCTCGGCAAGCGGACCCCTACACTTGTCGGGCGGAGTCATTTCCCGAAACAGAGTCTTCATGGTTTTTATCAGCGGCTCCTACCGCCTTTTGGGGCGGTTTTGCCGGGCAATCTCGTAGAAAGTGTCCAGAATTCCCACAATAAAGACATCATTTTAACTGCCGCCTCCTTTCACGTTCCTTTTGAGTTAAGGGTCCTTTCACCCCTCCAATTTGCATAGGCTCAGAGACAACTCCCTTGGGATTAGCATGGGTCTTGACCAACACCCGGGTCTCAAACCTGGACCGATCTGCTTTTCTGTTTCGAAGTGTGTGATCCAATTGGACCACTAAGTCTATATACTCTGTGCATTCTTGGGGCGGATTTACAACTTGGGCCAAGACATCTTTAAGTTCTCCGCGTAGGCCTCGATAAAACAACGTGACTCTTTTATCTTCTGGCCATCCCGTTTCCACAATTAGTCTATTAAAGGTTGCAATATAGGATAGGAGGTCCTGATTGCCCTGTCGCAGGGATAGAAGTTCGTCATCCAGAGCCTGCCCCTGAGAGTGTCGAGCAAATAACCTTTCCATGCTTGCTTGAAACCTTTGAAAATCACGGAGAATCGGGTCATCTTGAGTAACCAGTGGAACTGACCAATCGGCAGCGCAGCCGCTGAGATGTGACAATACAAAGGCTACCTTGGTCTGATCATTAGGGAAGGCTCCAGGTCTGCATAGGAAGTGCAAACGACACTGATTCATGAATACAGCGAATCGTTTGGGGTCCCCAGCAAAGCGTTCGGGTGGGGTCAGCGGCATGTTTCCAGGTAGATTAATCTGCACAGGGTTACTGGGAACCACAGGAGCGGGGTTCCATCCGGAACCGGGTAGAGGAGTATGGCCAGCTTGACCTTGCAAAAGCTGTCTGGCCATGTCATCATTTCTTTCCTTTGATATTATTAATTCCCTCCTGAGGGCATTAGTCTCTTGACGAGCGGCATGTACTTCGGCCCATAATTCCCCCAGTAATTGGGCCAACTGATCAGTCTCAGAACTTTCCATAGCGCCTGGGTGGGAATTTGTAGGAAGGCTTCGCGTTCTGTAACGCTCACCTGACTCCCACAGAGGCGCTTGCCTGGTTCGCGCTGCTGTGACCTCTTCTAAGGTGATGCGCAGGGTTCGGAAGACGGACTGGACCGGGCTCCCAAATCTGGCTTGTCTGGCTCGCAGAAGTATCCTTCTGTAGGCGAAAATAGGGGATTAACTGTCTGCAGGGTAATACAATCAGCCTCCCACTTTCCTCTCTCACCCTCCTCGAAACCCTTCTGTGATTCCTCATAGTGTCTCACCTTAGGGTCTGGGAGGACGAGCTCTCCATCCTGCTTCTGATGCAGGGGCGCGTTGGTATCCAGTTACTTCACTGGATTTTCGGATTGGTGAGAACCAAACTTGCTTGGCTTCCAGGTAAGTTTTTGATAAGAGGTTCCCCTTGTGTCCATGCATTAATGTACTAATGCTAGTGTCTTTTTCCCCATAGGGGCCGGGGTACGGAATGCCGGGGAACAGGCACCGACCCGAGATGAGAGGTGAAATCCTTGTAGAAATCAGGTAAGTCTTTAATGAGCGTTTTTTGGTAATGTCTTTTCATTCGCTCATTAACGCTGATGTCTCTTTTTCCCCTTAGGGGCCGGGGTCCGGAAATGCCTGGATGCGGCGCGGACCCGAAATGAAGAGGGAATGAATCAACAGGTAAGTCTTATCATGGAGATTTAGCTTTCCTTATTCCCTTCTCTCTCTCACCTTTTGTTCTGGTCTTTTTCTCCCTAGGCGCTGGGGCGTGACTGCGAATCCGGATGATCGCTGCTGAACATGGAGGCGCCCTGTAAAGGTGAGTGGAATGCGGCGCTGCAGCGATCGACGCGATGAGCTTTTAAATAAAAGTCTTCCTTTTCAGGATTGTCGGCGAGAAGTCTCCGGAATGCGGATTTAGCAGGTAAGGACTTTTCCTTCTTCTGTTCTCTTCTTCTCTTCCTTTGCAGGTGATCCAGGATGCTGGCAGGCGTGGCAGAAGTCAGGATGCAGGAGCAGACACGGTGAGCGTCCAGCTGCTAGATGCAGAACAATGCGAAGGGGTTTAAATAGCCTTGGAAGAAGTTCCAGGTATGTATCCTTCCTCCAATCAGGTATGTATCCTTCCCCGACCACGCCCGGATGGTAAATTAGCCCCACAGGTAAAGTAGTCCCTTTCAGGCCTCAAGGAGGCCGGGATCCTGCAGCATGGTCTGCATCAGGTAAGTTCACCCAGGCACTTCCATAATGAGCCTGGCGACACTGTCCAAAGGGCCCCTATATGGGGTTGCTGGGTCCTTCCTTGGGGACTGGATGTCCGCTTTCGGGGACGCAGGGCTTGAACCGGCTCCCCGGGAGCGGGCATCATGACACAAGACCATTAGGAAACATAAAAATGTGTTCCCGGTGCACAGCCATTTAAGTTTGCCTGCTGTCCTCTGTGTCAGCATGACAGGTCTTCACATGGTGACGGAGGCCAAGGCTGGGAGAGGCACATGCGTGCCTCGTGCAAGACCACCAGCCAGATCACCAGATCAAAGTAGTCGAAATTACAAGTGCAACAACTATAGCCTATGCATGTGGACCTGGACTCACCACGGCTGCTGGCACCAGACTTGCCCTCCAATGATTCCCTGTTAAAGGATGTGAACCAAACACATTCCATTCACAGGCACTCAAAACAATCTTGTGACATTGATTCAAGTGACTACCTCCCCAAATTGGGAGAGGCCAATTAGCATGCCTGCCATTCCCACTCACTGGAATTGAGAAATGATTCACTCTCACATTTTAGCACCATGGCAAGAACAGGAAGTTGACAGGCCAGGCATCACTATGTATGTTTTCCACACTGGGAGGTGCAAACTGACCAAATGTAATGACAGTCACCGAAGCGGACATGATATCCCATATTGACCTAGGTCTGGTTAATGCATGCATCCCAGGAGGTCAGGGTTTGCTGGCATGTATTAGCTGTACATCCACAACGGAAATCAATAACAGAGACAGCCATCAAAGGGCACATCGCTAACTCAATGAGCCATTTGCACAGACACTGTACTAGCCATGTGGACAAACACGTGTTTGGCTCACTGTGATGCTGGAAATGCATCAGAGGGACAGGGCCTCCGTATCCTTGTCCTTTACTGCCTTTTTATCGTGTGCTCTATCATATTTTCAGCACAGTAGTTCTTGTGGGACTCCTGGCAGTGCAGCTCTCTCTCTTTTGATTTCGTGAACAGACCCGTGGGATACCCTTATGGCACCCATGGGTGGGGGTACAACCCTGTGCCCCTAGTGTATGTTTTCGGGCACCTGTGGGTGGCCCGCAGAGCAGGGTATGGGCTGGTGGCAGCTCCATGCTGAATTTGACAGGTGCGCTGAGTATCCTCCATTTTGGGATACCCAGGCCCTGCCATTGGAATCAGTTGATTCCTGATGGAAAACAAGATGGCCCCTGTGGCCTCTTGCTTTCTATTACCTGTTACCTTGTTTTCCCAACGTCCTGGGAAGCCCTGACTCTGTCCCTTCCCCCTGACTGGCTGTTGGGTGGAATTTCCATATATGGTGTTGTTTCGAAGTCCAGTCCAGACTGACTGGAGCCTTCCCAGTGACTGTATGTTGTGGGTACGCCCTGTGGGTGGGACCTGGGTTAATGGAGTGTGTGACCAATATGCACGTCTTGTTGTGGCTGTCTGGTTTCTGGTATGAGAGACAAAGACTGAGACAGCCCTGCCCGAAACTGGCCTGAATGCAGTGTGTAGTGTTGAATGGCTGGGTACTTGTCCCAATCCACATTCCTTGTTGTGAGTGTCTGAGAGGGAGGAAGATGGCCTGAATGCACTGTGTGCCTGATTGGCTGACTGACTGCATGAATACCCTTCTGTATGATTGGCTGCTGAGAGTAACCCAGCAGTGTGGATGAGAGACGAGATAGTATATCTGGGGATCCCTCACCACTGGAAATTGTTCAGAAGCTGTGTTTACACTTGAAGAGTAACTGGAACTGCTGATCCTAGACGCCCAGCTGGAAGACGAAGACTTGCTGTTGCATTTGCTTCAACCTGATCTGAAAGCTGCCGAACTCGTCAAGGACTGATCCGAGAGAGGTCCTGGTAAGGCACCTTCTTCCCGTGCTCCGAGGGACCATCGAGCACCGCTAACCTTCGCCGAAGCTCCCAGGAAGTCAGACTCTCGAAAGGCTGCCGACCCGAGACGGGACCGCGGAGGAGAACGAAGCAAAGCACCCGGACTTCGCCGCTGTCGAAGTCTATTGCTGTCGACCAGGGTTCTCAGGTTTGTGTAACCGCTGGAGGCCCGTCAAAGTTGTGTTGCCCAGCCGGGGGGACCACTTGATGCCGTGCCACCGACAACCGGAGCCGCCGGCTCCTTTGCCTAAGAACATTTGAAACCAAGGGCTCCCTTGTCCGCAACGTCGACCGCTTTGTTCCGCCGGAGAAACTCGAGGACGACCCACGCACCGAGGAGAATCCGCCGGTGGGTTTCCCACCACCTAAAGGCCACAAAGACTTCGACGACTCGATGCCCTTGTTGGGCCACAGTTCTTCTGAAACTCTTTGCGGTCCTGAACAATCCGTCGCCGAGGTGCCCCGCACACCTCATCCTCGCAGGTCGTCGCTGACGTGCACCGCCTGAATCGACATCGGGATCTCGGCACCATTGAACTTCTCATCGCCACCGTCGTTGACAAGTTCACCATCTTCGACGCCTCTCGACGATCTGTGGCTCCTGCTTTAAAGGGAGTCACTCAAGAAGGATCCTTCGACGCGTCTTCGAAGAACTCTACTCCACCAGGTACATTGGGGGGGTAAAACCTTAATAGGAGGAAATAAGACTATTGAACAATATATGGACTGGGCTTATGCTATATATCTTTATTTTTCCTTGTTGCCCAGGCGGGGGGATCTCCACACAGAACTGTGTCGATCGGTAGGGGCCAGCATTCTGCCTATTGTTTCAACCATCTTACGTTCCTTCCTATCTCTATTGCTGGTTCCCTCGTTATTGATCTGTGTGACATTTTAACCATACAGTTGATGCACTTTAATGAGATTTGATAACATTGGTGGTACCACTTTAGTATTGTATATATTTATCATCGTTGATTTCCGAGTAAGTGCGTTATTGTGATCGTGTACCTACCTTTGAATATTAATTATATAAAGACTGTGTTTTCAGTAATGCAGTGTGTGGACATTCCTTTGTGGGGGCTCGGGGACTACACTGTACTTAAGAACCAGCCTGCATCACCTCCTGAGAAGCTAGGCCTTGATTGGTCGACTACGTTACCAATAATAGAGAATCTTGGCTGGGGTCCTCTGTGCCTCTCCTCTACCATATAGAGAGCGGAAGTACAGACCCCCCCTCCAGTCTTTACACTGGTGGCAGCGGTGGCACGCTTATGGTTTTAAGAATCAGTGTATAACCGTGCCACTTACAAAATATCTGCTCTTTATTAAATTAAGGTTTGGTTGTGTACAAAATAACTGCATTACAAGCAATGGAGTCTATTGCAAATGGTAAATTGACTAGGATGAGCTTAGAGGCTCTCCAGAGTGCTTATGAAGCCGGGGAGTTAGACTTTGTGGATAAGTCTAAGGCTGAGCTGATAGCTGCCCTGGTGGACTACCAGACCAATGGTGAAACTCTTGATGAGGGGGGAATGCAACAAATGAGGACACTGCCCCTGGGGGTTCTACTGAATCTGTTTCTGGGAATGCCACCATTCCTGCTGCCTCAGTTCCGAACCCCAGAAATTCCTTGGAGCTTGAGTTATTAAGGATGAAATTGGCCTTTGAATATCGCAAGTTGGAAATAGATGCTGAGCTTAAGAGTTGGCTCAACAAGTGGAGCTCAAGAATAGGGATCTTGAACTCAGAAATAAGGACCTTGAACTCAAGAACCAGGACACTGAATGTCAGAGAATCCAGCTAGGGAAAGCTAGAGTGGAGACTTCAGGGAAACCCAGTGAGAGTGTCAGGTCCCCAGCAACTACATTTATGAATGATTTGGTTGGTGTGTTTGTGGAGGGTTCTGATATCCTCCAATGGATTGAAGCATTTGAAATGGCTTGTGCAATTAATGATGTTGACAAAAGAGATTGGGCTAAGTGTTTGTTAAGCTGAGTGCCTCAGACTGGGTATGACTGTATTCTGAAGCTGAGTGTGGTAGAAAGGGGTCAGTATGAGTGTATGAAATCTGCTTCGATTGCCAAGTTTGGCAAGACACCTACCCAATACCTTAAAAGGTTCAGGGATTTTAAGAAAAGAGAGAATGTGTCTTGGGTTGACTGGGTGAGTGCTGCGCACATGAACATGATGGGGTGGATTGATTGTTACAAGGTGAAAACTTTGTTGAATTGTCCCACCTGTTGTTTTTTGAGCATTTTTCTGAAACCTGTTCACCGGATCTGCGTCAGTATGTTGCTGACCAGAATATTTTGGATCCCTTTAAGCTGGCTAGGCTGGCTGACAAGTGTGTCTCCCACCGGGTGTCCCCTAAGGACTCCTGTGGGAAGGACAAGGACAAAGAAAAGGGGGCCTCTCAGAATGCTGAGGAGTCCCAAAATCAGTCACAGTCGAGTAAACTTTAACCCTCCTATCCTAAGACCCAAAATTCTAGTGGGGATAAGTCATCTGTGGGTGGGAATAAGAGTAGTGGTCCACCTGCTGCAAAGCAGGCTCCCAGTGGTTCCAGTACCGTACCCCGCACTCCCGGCACTTGTTGGGATTGTGGGGCTCTGGATCACAAGAGGGGTGACTCCAAGTGTAAAGGTAAGGCACTTGGAGTACAGGCTGTCAGCCTGACCTACCCTTACCCCATGTCTGAGGTGGTGGCCACTGTCCTCCCTTCCTCTACAGGGATCACATTTGGTGCTCCTGTAGAGATTTCCTTAGTGTCCCTTGGGGCCTGGGACCAGTACGCGGAAGTACGGGCGACTATCCCACAGAACACCCATAGATTTTTTAGACGTGTTCTCCTGAATGGCCAGCCTTCTACTGGTTTGAGAGACACTGGGGCAAGCATGACAGTGGTGGACAGGGCCCTGCTCAAGCCAGAGGACTATGTAGGTGCTCCTCTGAGAACCACCAGGTTAGCTGGTGGGCCTCCCAAATTATCGCCTGTAGCCTTAGTCACACTCGTAATTGGAGACAAGACAGCAAAGCTTCCTGTCCTGCTTCAGGACAATGTCTCTGCTAACATTCTGTTAGGTAATGATCTAGTAGAGTTGGGATTGATCTCGGATGGTCTTCTCATGACTGCTGCTGCGGTCACTAGGTCACAGGTGACCCCGGGTCTGGCTGTGATTCAGGTACCCGAGTTAAAAGCGCAGCCTAAGGCAAGACAAAGGAAGAACAAGAAGGCCACCTCTGTGGAGGGAGCTCCTTCTCTTCCTGCTGTTCCTACAGCACCCATTGGGATCCATGCTCTGGACGGGCTCGGTCCAGTAGTCAACCCTGTCTCAACTCCCGTGGGAGAAGAGCCAGAAGACTCTCCTGTGGGAGAGGTTAAAAACGCAGAGGATCATCCCGATCTTCAATGCTTGTTAGCTGAAGGGGGACCCTCCTGGGCAGACTTCTGTAAAGGACATAGAGAGTGCCACTGTCTCGAGGGTCTGGGGAAACAGGCCCTGTCCCAGGCACAAGGAGAAGTGCCTAGGATATTCCAGATGTATTGGGAGGGTGAGCTCCTTGTTAGTGAGCCCACTAAGCCTGAACCTGGTGCCCTCAAGAGGTTGGTGGTACCCCAGGTTTACAGGCCCTTCCTACTGCAGTTTGCGCATGATGTGCCCTTAGCTGGTCATCTTGGTACCAAGAAGACTAAGCAGGGGCTCTCTGCCCATTTCTACTGGCCTCGGATGGGAGTAGAAGTGGAGCGCCACTGCAGGACCTGCCCAACTTGTCAGTTGTCTGGCAAAACTGGAGGCAGTGTCATTGCCCCACTGCAGCCATTGCCGGTGGTGGGCACACCATTTGAGAGGGTGGGCATCGACATTGTCGTTCCCCTGGACCCTCCCACTTCAGGTGGACATCGGTTCATCCTGGTCTTGGTAGATCATGCCGCCAGGTACCCTGAGGCTATACCCCTTCGGACTATAACTGCCAAGGTGGTTACCAGGGCTCTCCTGGGCATTTTTTTTTTTTTATTTGCATTTGGTTCAAAATACATAACAATTCATGTAGAACCTTTACAAAATTTAAAATCTTACAGATAATCATTTAATCAATCATTGCAATTTAGAAAAATAGCTCTAATTCATTCTCAATGTGCTTACAAAAACTTGCCAATTCATATATTAAGGGTTTATGTAATCCCTGCATCATTCTGGACCACAAAACATCAAGGCAGTCCTCAAATTCAATTTCCACGAATTTCCTCAATTTAAGTGTCCTTATGTTCTTAAAATGCGGACAATACAATATAAGGTGTTTCAATGTTTCATACGATTTATTACATTCAACAAATCAACATCCCACACAATTATTTGATTTATTCATTTCCCAGTTCTTAGTTCTTCCCCTTGTATGGTATAGGTTTAGTCTAAAACGAATATATACCTTTCGGATATTTTCACAGGGGAATAACAAGACATGATCATAATGTGGAATGCGCTGTTTAACATGTATACCATATTCTTTATATAGCCCATAGGTCTTAATTAAATCAATTGTTATACACCAATCCATTTCAAAGAGTTTTTTCTTAGCAAAACCAGGACGATATTTTATATCCTCAACAGTTATATTTACATTGTCCAAGATTTGTTGCATTTTCAATTGATAATTAGAAAAGGATTTTGGAGTTTGAGAACCCAACATTTTGTTTAATTCGATATACAATGAATTTATTGGAGGATAATGAATCTTAACGTAATTGGACAGCTGTCTCCATTTCCACCGAGATGATAGTGAAACCAGCCCCAATTCGTGTCGAATAATGGCATTTGGAATTGACATGGGGAGAAACAATGCAGATTTCAAAAGAGAGCCCTGTAAGCTATCAAGCGCGCTTGTCATGTCACATAGACAAATATCTAATGTATACAATATGACACTTTCAATTTTTAATGTCATAAAATCTATTAGCGGGATTAAAGAGAATTTGCAATATTGGCTATAGATCCTTTTCATTTGAGATAATAGTGGTCGGGTTTTGTTTCTAATGATAATTGACCAAGCGTTAATGGAGTTGAGGGCTGATATATAATACCCTAGATAGATAGCATTATTCACACGACAAATTTGTGTATTCAATATTTGCCATCTAAAATTTGCTCTTTTTGATTTAACTCCAAAGGTCATAATGGCAGTTTTCGCTGGGTTAGGTGTCAAGTTATTAGCTTTTGCAAAAGTCTCAAATAATGAGAGTTTAGTTTGAAGTCCTACCGGGGTAGGGTCAAACAAGATGATATCGTCAGCGAATGCAATCCATTTCAAATGAATACTCCCCACTTTGACAGAAAACAAATTCCATTTTTCCCAGGTTTCACCCAGGTCAGATAGGTATAAATTAAATAAGGTAGCCGCCAGGTTACAACCCTGTTTCACACCAATTCTTATACATATGGGGGCAGTGGTTCCACCTTCTGGCGAGATTCTTATTCTATACGAAGTATTCGTGTGCAACTTAATGATCCAATACATCAACACAGTTGGAATCCCTATCTTCATCATTTTCTTCCACAATAAATTGCGGACCACCGTGTCGAAAGCTGAACTCATATCGATCATTGCTGTATAAACAGGATTAGAATTCTTTTCTTTTGCTCCAGCAATAACATGCGACATGCTGAAAGCGTTTAAGGTTGTACTCATGCTCTTCCTAAATCCATTTTGGTATTTCGAGTACATGTCATTCGCCCCAATTACTTTCTCCAATTCGTTTAAGAGAAGGATAGAAAAAATCTTAGCCTCAGTATCAATTAAAGATATTGGACGATAATTTTCTGGGAGAGATGGATCACCCTTTTTAAATATGGGTACTATATTAGCGGTTAGCCATGAGGGTGGAACCTCCCCGGACCTAACGATAGAGTCGAACTTATAGTTTATAATGCCAGCCCACAACACGGGATCCGCCTTATAAAGACATGGGGGAAGGCCATCAGGTCCTGCAGCTTTTGAATATGTCAACCTGGAAATTTCCCACATAATGTCAATGCAATCCCACTTCAGCCTTGGGATATTAGAATATTCAAGAGAAACATCTGGGACAAAACGAAATTTGCAAGGCAGTTGGTATTTAACCTTTATAAATGTTTGCCATGTCTGCTCAGGAATACAGTTTAACGAGAACAATGCCACACATTTTTTATCAGCTTTCAAGGTACGCCAGATCACTCGTGTGTCATGAGCCAAAATGGCACAAATTAATGTGCAATTCACGTCGTTATATCTTGAAATACGAGCAGATCTCAAATTGTTTTTATAGGCTGATAATATTCTATTCCTCCTTGCCTTGCTATCTTCAATGCCCATGTTGCTTTTCTTTAAATATCTCAGCGCCCTATTCTTCTCCCTTTTTAATAGTTTACATGTATGATCATATAAATGTGTATGTTGGACGTTACTTTGTATTTTGCCAAACCACTCGAGTGCTGTGGCAACTATATCAGAATAATGCATACACAATGTATATTCATAATTTCCCCCTGCTCGTCTGATCCTCTCAATCTCTGAGGAAATTTGTTTAACAACAAAGTTGCAGGTCCCTCAATTCCATCTGATGGAATGCAGAGGACGATCAATTTCAACCACTGTCAAGGTTATATTTGGCATAAGCGAATGACATTTTAGTTGAAAAAAGGTAGAAAGTTGTGCATGTTCTCCTATCTCAATCTGTCCTATTACTAGGGGTGCCATATGCATGATAAGATTATGAGATACAAATATATAATCTATCATTGAATGCATTGTTCCTCTTGCCCATGTATTTCCTAGATTCATGTCATTTCTGACCATTAAATCCATATCCCACTCTGTGAGGAGTTCTCTAAATTTAACTCCTCTACTATGAGAAAGAGTGGACGATTTAAGTTTATGGGTTTCAGTCAAATCTCTACAGTCACAATTAAAGTCACCGCCTATAATGATTTCACAAGTCTGGTATCTACCAGATATATATAATAAGCATGCATCTAATTCGTCCAACATCTCGTCGACTGACAAGGCAGCTGGATTCCAGTATAGGGAAATTATCATGAGTGAGGAATATCTAAATGAGGGTATTGTAAGATGAATCCCCAGTATACTGGCAGATTCCCAAGCTAATTCCGCTTGAGCCTGCAAGGATATCTTAACTCCAACCAACAGACCCCCAGATGGATGTCCTAGCAGAGATCTCCTTGAAGGTGAGGTAAAAGTTAAGTACCCAGGAATCACAAATGGCTCAGTTTTCATCGTTTCTTGTACCATTATTATTGTTGGTTGGTCTACATAGGTTAAAGCAGAGTGCCACTTCATTAAGTTTACATGTCCGCAAGAATTCCAAGATATAATTTGCATACTCATATCATTGCATGGCTATTTAGCAGGGATAGGTAATTTTGGACATAGGATTGCCGAAAGCATAGGTTCCAACCATGGTAGTCCTTTTGTGTTGGCTACAAATTTCAATATTTCCAACATTCCTCCATCCAGCCCTGCTTCAGATTGCGTACAAGACCTACCTGCTTCTTCAATCTTTTTAATACATTTGCCCGGTGTTTCTAGAAATATTAAAGCCTCCGACTCACAGTCAAACGTAAACAGCGTCAAACCCTCCTTTTTTATTTCCTCGCGATTAAACCAGATAAATTTCATTATAGCCTCAGAGGTAAGATAACAAATAGCCCTGTGATTATTTACACTTGCCAAAGAAACCCTTGTAATATCTTCAGATTTGATTATTCTCAATTGAGGTATTTTTGAGAATACGGAGAATGTATAGGATCAATTAATGCGATTATCCGCCAATATCCTTTCAACCCCCTTAAATCCAATAATCTACTGTGTTTCCAATTCACTTTGTTGTGGCCCAGTGGGAGGTGTGTTTTTTCCTGTATTTATTAATGTTACAGCCAATGGGGATGCCCTAGTAACCACACAGGGATTTGACTCAAGTGAAAATGTACTCTTGCTATCGGATACATCGTATTCCTTATTTGAGTTATTCATGTTAGTTTGATTCTCAGATAAGGACCTTCTTAATGGAGGACCATGGATAGATATATGGCTCGGTGCAAAAAGGGTACCCACATTATTTACTTCATTTATTGATAAATTCCCAGGCTGGGTCCTCAGAAGTGCCTCAACCATTTCCGCTTTTTTTCCTTGGCCATTTACCATCACTACATTTTTCTTTTGGTCCAATAAACAATTTTCAAGCCTTATTGAATCATCACATATTACATTCATTTTATTACTATTTCTATTTCCTACTTCTAATTGTATTTCATTACTCAGTATGCATACATTATTTACATCTGTTCGATTATTAGGGACATTAGTACATATCTCGCCATAGGATTTCCTCATAGGTATTTTTAGGGGGACGCTGATTCCTCCGTCCTGATGTTTTATTTGACTTTTCGACGTACAGCATCTGCCTACTATAGGGAAATATTCACTTAAGGTGGCTTTTGCCGAGTTTTGAATAATGAGATCTGTGTTAGACTTTACATTTTCCTTTCCCTGGGTTGAGTGGTCTTTTGGAATAATCGTGGCTATTTTTTGATGTAACACAGTTTTGGAAGTTGAGGTTTTCTGAGAGTTTAATTTTGCCAATTGTGTGGTACTAGTTTTTATCATTCCCGTATTGGTGTGCACATCTTCCTTCAATAGCGAAGAGGTGCCAAGGCCTCCACCTCCTTTTTCCACTCTTACATCAGTTGCAGATTTGAGGGCGTACTGACTCTCTTTGGACAACTGGTCCAAGTCAATGTGCTCCTCATCTGCAATTTCTAGGATAGAAGTTGATTTTATGACCTTTGCCTCCCTCCTTCTTTTCTCAAGTCTTTTCACAGCACGCATATGCATCCTTTTAGCCCGGCGAGACATAAAGGTTGGGGTTACTTCGGTGTGAATATTTTCAATCTCTGCCTTTTTTTGTTTTTCAATTTCATCCAACAAGACAGAAGGGCTATCTGGCAGATCTAAAATCGGAACTTTGGCAATAGGACTACGCAGCATATCAAAAGGCTGTGCTTTATTAAATAGTTGTGAAAGTATTGTATTGTTTAATGCAATTATCGATGCTTTAATCTCACTCAGATCATTCTCACAATTGCACTTCAGCGGCTCGGATGATACCCCATGTGATTGTCTAGAATTGTTACATTCTAGGTGAGCAGGTAGAGAACATTGTATACTTTTCTAATGACACTCATTTGTAGCCTCTCTTGATCTTTGGCCACCTATTTCATATTGCAAAGATCTCAGGGTATCAATTGCGGTTATAAAGCCCTCAATTTTATCCATCTTGGAACAGAGATAATGCATAATTGCCTTTAATTCCTTTAATTCCAAGTGGGTAAGTTCGTGGCCCTTGTCGAGAAGATCTAATATTTTTGTGATCACTGGAAGGGGGCTAGGAGATTGATGTTCAACACTACCCCTATCAGATATGTTACCCTCAGGATCATCATTTATGAACCTTCTTTGATCTTTGATTTGCTCAGGAGAGTACAATAGAGCATGTGAAATCCCTTCAGAGCCTCCTTCGCCTGTTATTTCATTGTGAGTTTTCATGATGTCCTTTCTGCAAGTTGGTTTAAAAATCTCCTTGTTAGATGATCTATGAACAAGTGGGGTCATCATATCAATGGATTGACTAACCTGTTCATCTAATTCAGCCATTTTCCTCATAGTTATCCTAAACAGGTCTTCATTTAAAGTGCAAGGTAGCAGTGGGGTCATGCAACTCCCTCAAACTCACCCTGGCATCATTATTTACTTCCTCTTTTATGGAATTGTACAAAGTGGCAGTTGGGTCGGCATGAATCTGAGGCAAATAAGTAGTTTGTGTTGGAGTATCAGTATGATTCAAATTATCGTCATTAGCTACCTCAGCTAGAGTGTTATTATCAAATAGCTCATTATCAAAAGTACTCCTTTTGTGACCTAAGGAGTCATTATTAGTTTCAGTACAAGCTTTCAATATTGCCTCAGTGCACCGCCCGCTACGCAATCCATTAGCCATAGTTAAAATGCAAGATTTAGCACTTGTGCAATGTATTAATGAAGCGACAGAGTTCTCAGCCTGCTAGATAAATGTCAGGATAAAACAATGGTGGATAGAGATTAATCTAGCTTTACACCCAAAATCTGATAAAATACGAATTAGCACGGTGTAAGGTGACAAGCACCTAGCACTTTATAATAAAATGTCAGCAATTTATTAGAATAGAGCCTCACCCTCGCTCACCAGCGCATATAAAAAAATCATAGGATCTTCGTGTTCTAGCAATATATAATTGGGTTCACTACTTTCAGCACGAACCTGAGCGTTAACACTATTAAAAATAGAGCCTCAGGGATCAAAGTGACTAATCACTGCAGTCTCCCTTCTGAATGTGCCGCCAAACAGCCGCACAACAGCCAGTGGGCTTTTCACCGTCGGGCTTAACGCCGCAAGGGTGGGTTGAGCGTAGTTTTCAACACGCTGCCAGTCACGTGATCACACACGTGGTCCGACTGACTCCGCCTCCTCCAGGAAGCGGTATGGGACAGGCAAGAGCAGCGCTCGCAGTGCCTGGATGATGGCAGCTAAAAACAAGGTCGGACACAGTAGTTCACTGCTCACACGCTCTTTGATTCCGAAATAAAGCGCCGCTCAGGCGGCTCGAGCGCAGTTTTCAACACGCTGCCAGTCACGTGATCACACACATGGTCTGACTGACTCCGCCTCCTCCAGGAAGCGGTATGGGACAGGCAAGAGCAGCGCTCGCAGTGCCTGGATGATGGCAGCTAAAAACAAGGCCAGACACAGTAGTTCACTGCTCACACGCTCTTTGATTCCGAAATAAAGCGCCGCTCAGACGGCTCGAGCGCAGTTTTCAACACGCTGCCAGTCACGTGATCACACACGTGGTCCGACTGACTCCGCCTCCTCCAGGAAGCGGTATGGGACAGGCAAGAGCAGCCCTCGCGGTGCCTGGATGATGGCAGCTAAAAACAAGGTCAGACACAGTAGTTCACTGCTCACACGCTCTTTGATTCCGAAATAAAGCGCCGCTCAGGCGGCTCGAGCGCAGTTTTCAACACGCTGCCAGTCACGTGATCACACATGTGGTCCGACTGACTCCGCCTCCTCCAGGAAGCGGTATGGAAGGGGTCAAGGAATCATTCAAAGAGCACTGTTTTCAGTCATTTCTTAAAATTCAGAGGGTTTCTGTCAGCGCATAGATCCTTTGGAAGGCTATTCCATAGTCGTCCTGCCTGCGCTTGAAACAACCTTCCAAAACCCTTCACCCGTTTGCTCTTTGGGATGACCCAACAAATAGAGTCACTGGATCTTGTTACTCTCTTAGAGCAGGGGATACTAATAGAGTCCTTCAGATAAGTTGGTGCATTGCCATAAAGGAATTTGTGCACCAGAGTGCAAACTTTAAAACAAATCGTGGCTTCCAACAAAAGCCAGTGTAGATATTTGCGGTGAGTTGAAATTTGTTTTCTCCTAGAAATGTTTTTTATGATGCACACTGCATCATTTTGCAATATTTGGAGTTTTCAAACGCAGCCCTTACCTGCACCAGCCAATAATGCACTACAGTAGTCTATGTGTGGCATAATCAAGGCACGAACCATGGTTGTGCTGTTTGCCTCTGAGACTAAGGGTTTCACTAGCCTAATTAGCCTCAAGTGATATTGTGCTTTGCTTTGTGCGTCAGCATTTTGAGAAGCTTCAAACACAACTCCCAAGATCTTGACCTTCGTGACATTACAAACTAGGTGGTTTTGAATCAAAATGCTTGAGTATTAATCATCAAGTTTTGAGTGTGCCTGAGCAGAACCAAAAATGTATAGCTCCGTTTTGGCCGCATTAAGGCACATGCCATTGTTGGTCATCCAGTTATGAATGGTACCATAGATGATTGAGATTTTATGAGTGTCTTTGTCATGGTCACCACTAATATTTATAATCAGCTGGGTGTCATCAGCATAATTAGAAAAGTGAACTCCTAATGTGTCTAGGAGATTGCAGAGCGGACAACAGTATACATTAAAAAGGGCTGGTAAGAGACATGTGCCCTGTAGCACACTGTACTCTAGCCTCTCTGGTTCAGATCAGGCTTCACCCCAGAACATTTTTGACATTCTGTTTTGCAAGAAAGATTAATTTCAGAGAGCTGCCTTGTCACAGCAGCCAGCAAGGTTCTTCAAGCGGTCTATAAGTCTTCCATGGTCGACAAGGTCAAAGGCTGCTGAGAGATCTAATAACATCAGCAGCACGACCTTGCTTTTGTCCATAATTTTGGGAATTTCACTCTAAGTCTAGCAGGGAGCTTTCTGTGTCGTGATGTCACCTGTACCCAGACTGGGGTGGAAAACTTGTGATTTCTTCAGGTGCTCTTGTAGCTGAAGGGTGGTGGCTTTATCGACCACCTTCAGTTGAAACAACACATAAGTAATGGGTCTATAATTAGTATGGACCTTGTAGTCCAGCCCTGGCTTTTTTGGTAAGGGAGTCAACACCAGGTATTTTAGAGAATCAGGGATGCAACTATCCCTAAGCCTGTCATTGGTGAAGTGGACTAGGAAAGGGAGAAAAATTCCAAGATTTTCCAAGATTATTTTAGAAGGGAGAAGCTCACCCTGACAGGTTATGGGCTTCATTTTGCTTAAGGCCTTGGCCAAAGGTTCTTCAGAGATAATTTAATAATTTAATTTAATACCCTCCAAGGGAAATTCAAACACTGGATTGGTAAGACTTTCCTTAATTTGGACATGTGTGGCAGTAATCTTATCTGCAAATCCCTTTTAAACTGCTTCACAATCTTCAGTGTTAGGAGAGATTTGATGAAATGTCGATTTGCGTTTTTCCAAATCTTGGAGGATTTCAAATAGCTTCCTCAAGTACTTTTTGAGGCTGATAACTGTGAGTCAAAGAAAGATTTCTTCACTGATAACATTTCCTCACAATATAGTTTGCCCAGGGTCTTTCTTGCCTGCCTTGTCTCCTGTGACTGATCTTTTTGGCAAATTCATTCTGCTTTCCTCTTTTCTTTTTAATGGGCGGACAGAGCTGGAGAGTATAATTTCTTATTGTTAGACTTCTTTCTGGTGAGCTGACTTTTGAAAGGTGCTACTTTAACTAAGCATCTTACTAATCCTTTTCATATTCAGCCACTAAGAAAAAAGATGAATCGTCATTTGTAGTGGAGTTCATGAGTTCTCTGAGACATTGCTCCAGATCAACGCTATTCATTCTGTTAAAATTTCTACCCACCACCCTTGTTATGGGATTATTTTTCTGAACTGGGGGAAATGGGAGAGTCATAGCAAAGGTCACCAAAAACTGATCGTACCAGATGCATGGATCCACATAAATCGGGAGAATCAGATTTCTTGCTACAACCCAATCAAGTACATTGCCTAGTTTATGGGTTGGTTCCTTGCTATGGATGATCAAATCAATTGCTCCAAATAGCTGCTCTAAGTGAAGCGCTTCCGGGTCTTGAGGGCTGCCAAGCCACCTATTAAAGTCCCCTAGCACCAGTGTGTCCAAAGGTGGACGGTGAAAGAGTACAATATTCAAACAATTATTAGAAGAGGTCTTTAGAAGAAACATCTCACAACCTGTACAGATTATGGGTACTTGAAAGAATTTCAATTATTCTCATACCACGCATGACACTCCTCCCCCCTTCCATTATCCCTATTTTTACCAAACAAAGCATAGCCGGCAGGTATTACCAAGTGGATGTTGAACCACTGGAGTCCTGTAGCCACGTTTTGGTAAGGCACATAATGTCGATGTCATGTTCTTGTATGACGTCCCTGACATCTGCAGCATGTCTATTCGGAGATCTAGTGTTCAACAGAGCTGTTTTAACATGTTTTGTGATTGGCTTCTACAGCCCTATGTGCATCCGACTTAATATTCTGCTCGAGAGGCATCATATCCTCATAAGCCAATATATTTAGGCAAGAAACACACCTACCGTTCATAACAAGCCATACCTTGCGACCAACGCTAGAGAGTGTAGAGAAAGCAATCAGCGCTGGCGCGTCATGCGCAGACTTGCGCAGACTTGCTAGTCCCTCATGTGCCGGCGCTGACACACCTGAAAATATGCTAAGTAGGCACAAAAACTACAAGTCTGCTGGGAATTGTAGGTTACATCCTGTGAGTTCGCAAACAGGGACCAGCTGTGTCTCCCGAGGTAAGAAAGCCTTGTTACACACAGAGGGTCACATAGAAACAAGAAGCAGGATTATATATATATATATATATATATATATATATATATATATATATATATATATATATATATATATATATATATATATAGAAACTTAGGACCTTCCCTATAATTCTGGCCCTCCCGGGCTGGAACTTCACAAAACCATTTTTTTTAATTTTATTTTTTTAAGGAAGAGGTACTTTTTTTGCTTGGCATCCTGCAGATCTGCAGAATGGTGCCAAAGTCATGAGCATCTCAAAATTGTCTCTTCCTTTCTTCACTGTATATTTGATATAAATGAGTGGCAGGGGGTGCCTATGTCCAAAAAGGGTTCTTTTATTACATAAGAAGCGTGAAACCGTGACAGATGAGGAGGCAATAAGATGTTGTGTAATGGTTCAGAACGTTTTCTCAAGGATAGCGCTCTTTCTTTTTACTTGATAACAATGTCACGCCTTGTGTGTAGGCGCGTTATAAATGCCTTATCATATCATATCATAGAGCCTTCAAAAACGGCGTTAATTTCAGCAATTTTGGATCTTGGTAGGGTTTCCTAATTCCTTAATCACTGAAGCAAATAGTATTCGCTGAGAGCGAAACGACATATTGCTTTTGAAGTGCAGTTCTTTCTGATTTCAAACCCCATTTCCCACCATTTGTGTAGCAAATGATGTATGAAATCAAAAGCATGGTGGCTTAAGCTCAGATGCCCAACACTGCCTTGAGAAAAGCAGCCAAGAAATGCTTAAACAAAGGATGAGTGTCTGCCTCATGAATATTGCAAATCAGAATCAAAACATGGTGAACCTGTGGCTCTGAATATATGAAAATGCAAACTCTGGAAAGACAGCAATTTCCCGATGTTTATTAAGGTACTCACCCAAATAAAAGACTGTAAATCTCCATGGACTCGCGTTTTCATTAAACCCATACCGGCTATTATGATAGTTCTTCCCATTTTATTTCTCTGTGTTCATCATTCACGTTTGCCGTTACTAACACTGACGCATGAGCATCACGAATATACGTCACATTATTGCAATTCATGTTAAGGTCATTTCTATCTATATACAGAAAGCACAATGAATTGATAGCAGCCATAGCATCCGCATAACAGACATATGCTCTCCTTATTGTGCAAGTGCAATTACATTCATATTTGTGTCAGTGCTTCTTGCAGATGTGTTTATCTTTATGTATGGGGCACAGATGTGAAGAACTGTCGTACACTGTCTGGATCAAGGGTACTGGAAAGCAGAGGAAGTAAGTATGGTCCAGATGGTTGCTGCACATCTTGCACCCCATGACATGTTATGGGTTGCTGTGTTTTTCAGTGATTTCCTACATTCCCCAAGTGTCACTTATAATTTGTTGGCCATTTCAAGCCTGTTCTATGATTGAAAGCAGCTGCTCTGCAGGCTTTAGACAATAGGAAGGACCATGGAGGAGGGGGCCCTGGTTGATGCCAGGTAGCAGATGCTTAGTAGTGGGCCTCAATCTGCTTGTTTTGGGCTTCTTTTACTTCTGACGTGACAATACTGTTAGAAAAACAGGGCATGCCTTGGATAGACTTTGACGAGGAAGGGCACATATTACCGAGCTCAGATGGCCTAAGCAGTGAGAACATAACATGCATTTTGTAGGTGGAATAGTAGGTCAACAAAGTCTCAAACAAGCAGGAATGTCTAGGCGTGGGAATACACCAAAACAGTCTTAGCCAAATGTGAATTGTGCAGATGAGGGGCATTTCCAGTAGCAAATTTGTTTATTGGTTATTTATAATGCGCCTATACTGCAAATGGTGTTTCATGGTGGCACAAGACATTAAAGTGTGGGGGGTGGAGGGTAAGGGTGGAGAAAGGAGCAGAGGTTAACAGGTTAGAGGGAGCCAGAAGGAGGAAGAGAAGAGGAAGGTCTTGAGGAGTTTCCGGAATTTAAGGTGCTCCGGCTCAAGACGAAGAGAGGCAGGTAGGCTGTTCCAGAGGGAGGCACCTGTAGAGGATAACGATCTACCCCCAAATCTCTGTTTGTGGAAGCGGCTCACCCACAGAGAGTTGGAGGAGGACAAACAGAGGGCTCTAGAGGGAGAGTGTGTACAGGACTTCTGGTTACCATTGACTTGAACCATGCATGCTTCCAAATCCTTTAACCAGGACATCAGGGCAGCCTTGTTTACAGGATTAACTGCATTTATCTACATTGTACAATGCCAATCCTCTCCCTCCATCAATACACTGGGTTTTCTTGGTCATGGTCTCAGACACCGAGTTCACCTTTGGGCCGGCTCCTCTGTTGGCATAGGAAATATGCAGCTTCAAAGGGAAATTATTTTAAATACACCCTTCTCTGGCTGACTCCTTTGAGTTGCCTTGCTACCATTTAGGATCCTACAGCTAATATATTTAGCCCACAGGATTATTTATTGAAGGGATAGACACTATGCCTGAGCAAAGAAGCTGAAAATGCCCCAGATCCAGCTCATAAATTTCACTGCAATTAAAGATACTGTGTCCGAGGTGCAGGATGCCCACTGTGCTGCGTGATTATTGTAGTTTGCGGTCCTACATGCCAGGGAAGTGGTACAGGCTGTGTCCTGCAGACACTACCAACACATGCAGAGCATACTTGTAGCGCCCTACAGGGCTCACAAGGCAGGACCACTCTCTGTCAGTAGCACTAGTAGCGTCATTGTACTTGGAGCATAACCTATAAGTCATTTCTCCAAACAGGGACCACATAGCATGGTGTGGAACAGACCATGCCCTGGGTAATGTGCCCATTCCCCTGGATCACTGCAGGTAGCAACCGCACCCCATAACGGGCACTGAAGATATTACAACTAATGTGAAGACACATTTCTGTCAAAAAAGAACACATATGTAAACCATTAGCTTTGTATGTTTGCACTTTTTTAAACAGAATTTGAATTCTAAATATAATAGAATGTTAAAGGATACTTCATATTCATTAACACATTTGAAGCCCTACAAACACATGGGGATGAATCTTTAGATAAACAAATATCACACACACTAAAACAACGAATGGTCTGATCTAGAACTCCCGAAAAACACTTCATGACTTCACCAAAACCACCTATAATTACCGTTTCATGTTTACTCTTTTATTTATAACCCAACAAATCCATAAAAGATTCAGTTAGCAAGCAGGGCCTTGTATATGCACTCAGGCCTATTTTTGAATGCTCCAGGCCTCTGATTGGCTCATTGAAAGATCCACCGCATTCTCAGGCCTCATGAATGCATGGTGGCGCTTTAACCCCAATCAAGAAACTGAACATGGTGTCTGACCCTGGTTAAAAGCCACAACATTTCCAATGGATGGGTCAATCCCCCCGGAAAGTGTTGACATTCCTACATTTTGGTTTTTGTTGGGATTGCACACCCACAATATGACATTACTTCAGACACATCCTTGACCATTACACGCTTCTATATATATATTTACAAAACGGCTGAGTAGAGCTCAGTAAAGTTGCAAAACTTCCTAATTTCTAACAACAGGTACATAGTACAAAGGCACATAGAGGATCAGGCATATCATACTATATAAGCAAAGGCCAGATGTATGTTTGTCTGAAGCTGACTGTCCGCTTCACCTGTTATCATTGCTAGAGTGAGCTGTTGCCTTACGCATACAATTATAAGATTTCAAGTTCATCTTCCAGGTGAACAAAATGTGTATTTCAACAATAACATACAATTAGCTGCAGAAAAGGCCCAAGAAAGGGACACCACTTTTACAGCATACTTCAAGTTGCATGAAGAGAATCATGCTGTACGTGAATTGTATTACTCTGGCATCCCTCAACATTATATATTTGCGTCCAAAATCCATAACTGGAATCCAAGACAATGAGGAGCAGATACAACAATTGGCTGTATGTACTATGTACTTGGTTGAACTCTGTGAGATTTTGTTTGAGGTTACTACTCCGCCAGGTAAAAGGAGCAAGATCCATTTTGTTTTATTTTAACATAAATTACGTTAAAATACACTACATAATATATTTACACTAAGAACATGTCTTCCTGTATGCACATTAGCCCGTGATCACACGCTTTTCCACTAGTTTCAAATGAAATAAACAGGATAAGAATGCATAAAGAATAAATACAAAAAGGAAAGGATGCTTAAGGATATAGTTTGAAAGCAAACATTCAGTAAAGAATCAGTAATCAGTAAAAAATCATGCTATTATTAAAAGTCGATTGATACAGTACTGGAATGTTAAAATTGCTAATGGAATGAAGCAACACCTTCTAACAACATACACACATGTCTAAGACATAGCCAGCACTAGTTTGTAATCAAAACAAAGCAAAAAATAGACTTATTTTTAAATGGTTATGAATGTCATAAAACCACAAATAAACAATGCAATAGGGATGCTCTTGCTACTCGTGTTAATTTTGAAAAACATTTAAGTTGAAAAAACAACACACATTTCATCACAGTGTGGGTGTTTCGTTATACTCTGTATGACACATACATATGGCTGATCAATAGCTTTGACATTTTGTTGGGATTTATACAGGAAGGACAACCTGAAGTCTTTATATTTTACATTTGTATAGTTCTGATTTCTAGTATTTTATTAAAGAGCTGTGATATAGCTTACCCATCCTAGCAGAATAGCAATATATGCCCACCATGTTTACAGTTCAGGACATATTTATGAAGGATGCACAAATTGCAGCTCGTTTACCTTTACCTAAGCACTCTGTAAAATGTGCGAGTGTTTGTGTCATGATGCAATGGGGGGGGGATTTAGCTCTTCTTGAATGCCAGTTTGATGGTCAAAGGAGTGTGCACCCTTCCTACTCTTGGAGTAACCACTAGTTTGTTCTTCCTGTACCATGCTAATGCAGAGAGATATAAGAGTTGTTAAAGAGCTTGAAGCAGTGGATTCTGGACTCGGCAAACTTTGACCTCCACCATGCAAGCTTTGTTAAACAAGTTGGAACTGCCCTGAATGTGTTTTTATTGAACATCTTAAAAACCAAGGCCCTGGGGCGTGGCTCGGAGCCACCACGAGTGGAATGGCTTCTTAGGAGCTCCTGAAAGGCCCACCGTGCCGCGGCTACAAACGCCGCTTCCAGTCCCCGTTATGGAGTGAAACTAAAATGACCTTTGCATGAATACCGCCAGCAGCTGTCTACCGACTGGGACCCTGCGCCATGGCCGGAGTGTGAAGTTTCGGCAAACTTTTTCACACGGCGCTCTGCTCATATCCAAGATGGCTGCCGCGGTGCTCAAACAGAGGAGTTTCTCCGTGCGGGGGTGGGGTGGGCGCACTAATGCAAACAAAGCCGCCTAACACACACAGCTCTCCAGCCCGCACTGACTCCAGCTTTCTCACACCCTGAAGCCGGTTCAACCCCAATAATCCCGCACAGCCCCGGAAGCAGACCATTGCACGCAAGACTGTGGGCCGGCATAGAACTGAGCCAACTTTACCAGAAGCTGTTTCGGCTCCCATCACCACCGCCTCCCTTCTATCCCGCACGGGGGGCACTGGCTGCGGTCTACCGGGACGGAGCTGCTCCTCATCTGGGAATTGGGGAAACGGCAAGCGGAGAACATCTAATCACCTCACCCCTAGGGACCACTCCGGCGGCGACTGCCCCTCTACCAGCCTAATCTCCAGGCCCGGCCAGAAGGATACACCACTACGCTTTTTCCGCCTTGCCCCACAAGCCACGACCGGACTGTACCCAAACCCTCAGCCCGGCGTTCCTCGACACGCAGTGAATCTACGCCAGCACAGATCACCCGGATCATATCTCACTGGGCCTGTAAAGCCGCAAACTTGCGGGTCGACACGGAGTCCTCATACCTCTCGGAAAAACACAGCAGAACAGCACCGACATCTTTAAGGTGAGGAGAGGGGAGGACTTCCCGCCCATTTAATTATTAACAGCCCCCCCCGAACACTGCAGAACGAGAGGGGCATCTCCCGCCTAGCCGCGGCCTCATTCACCTCCACCGCTCCTTCTCAGGTCTTTGGGTCCCTTCTTACGGCACATCAAGGTCCGCCGCACTTTCCCCCCGTGGTATACTAGTAATAACCCCACGCAGCAAGTCTTGCCACAGTGACCCGGCAGCTCCAGGATGTCAAGAAACAGCAAGCACTCTAGGCAAGCTGACATTGCCTCCCTATTAGCGAACACTACTACGGAGAAATCCAGAAAGGGGGACCCACCGGAAGATCCCACCAACATCTCCGTGGCTGCAGCACCGGCAGCAACCCAGGGCCCATCTCAATCGGTCACTAAAGCCGACCTGCAAGATGTACTATCAGCCCTGATGAAAGAAATCCAAAAAAGCACAGAAGAGGTCACTAAGAAAATTAAATCTCTAGACGGGCGAATGGGAGAAGTAGAACACCGAACAGCTGAGCTCGAAGCGGAGGTCTGTGACCATAAATTTGAGACCGAGCAGGACAGGGACAGGATTGCGGCCATAGAAGCAAGATGCAACCTTCTAGAGGCAAAACAGGAGGACACAGAGAACCGCTCTCGGAGGAATAACATCCGCTTACGAGGAATACCATCCTCCATCCCAGATACAGAATTGAAAAGCTATGTCTCAAATCTACTCAGATTTATAATTACACTTCCAGACAGCGCACCCCTGGAGCTGGATCGGGTGCACAGAACCTCCCCAAGAAGGGAATCAACATTCCCACCGGATGTTCTAGTCAGAATCCATTTCTTTCAAATGAAGGAAGAAATTATGCGCGAGGCGAGGCAAATGCGCCAGATCACGTTCCAGATCTCCACAATCTCGCTCTACCAGGATCTAGCCGTCTCCACCTTACAAAAGTGGAAAATCATGTGACCTCTAATGGAATGGATACGAGACAAAAAGATCCCGTATCAATGGGGTTTCCCAACATCAGTCAAATTTAAATGGGAAGGACCCCTGAGGCAAATTCACACGCCTAAAGAGGCAGATAAATTCATGGGCCTCAGAAAGTCTGACGGGGAGTCGGAATCAGAAGAACCGTCCCGACCACCTCCGGAAAAACCTCCCACAGGAGAATGGTCAAAAGCCGACAGAAGACGAAGACTCCGGGGTCCCCCTAAGAAAGACACCTCGCTGGGATGACCAACCTGACAAGAACTTACACAAGTCCTAGCAATCCCATCTCATGGGGAGAAAGCCTTCAGAATCATTAACTCTCATTTACGCCACCAGTACGGGAGCCAGGATGAACTCCAAAAGAATTCAGATCAGCGGCCCAGTTGGCCATCGTTAGGCGCCTTGGTGCCACCAGTTCCCCAGTGGCAGCAGGACAATGGTTCTACTTCCAGTTCAAGTTGGGGGGGAGGGGGTAAGGGGGGGAGATAAACCATCATGGCAGCCAGCCTGGAGAGGAACATTCCGTACCCCTCAGGTTCTGGCCTCACAGTCATCCTCACAGCATATCGCACCAGCAACTAAGCTTCCACCAGACCAACACAGCAAGCGATCTCCACTAGCAAACTCTGGGCCTAGGAGCGAGAGCAAGACCAACGACACACCGGACCCTAAATTGTATGCCAATGACCGATACAAGTGAAATAGTGCTACTCACATGGAATGTCCAGGGCCTGAATTTGCCAAGAAAGCGTAAATCAGTAGAACACAGGCTGGGACAGTTATCAGGCGACATAGTAATGCTCCAAGAACTCACCTATTACAGTAGGACGAATCCCGAGTAAGGTTCAATAGATATAAGCACAGAACATACTTTGCCTCATCCGGACAGAAGAAGAGAGGAGTTGCAATCCTATTAAGCGACAAAGTCCCACTATCACAAATCACCATAAAAAGAGACCCGGAAGGCCGCTTCATCCTTCTAAAGGGCCTGTTTGAAGAACTTCCTATAACCATCGTCTCAGTTTACGGCCCCAATGCATCTCAGGCCAACTTCATCGCAAAGCTAATTCTGACCATTCTAGCCTTCCGTGAAGGCCATCTGATCATAAGTGGTGATTTCAACTGCATGCCAAACCCACAATTAGATAAAACTCTGCCCCCTACGAACACAGACTTCGTGCAAGCACTAGCAATAGCCAAGTTGCTAAGAGAAACCGAATCTGTTGATGCATGGAGACTATTCAATAGCACTGCAAGGGACTAAACTCACTACTCATGCGTGCATAAAGGCTTATCAAGAATTGATATCATACTCCTATCAGGGGTCCTGTTCCCTTGGCTTAACAATGCAGAAATCCACACCTGCATGATATCGGACCACGCCCCAGTTTCAGCGAATCTAGTGATCTCAGGCCAAAAACAACCCATTCAAAGGCACTGGAAACTTAACGACTCATTGTTATTAGACGAATGCATCCGAACGGAAACCGAAGAAACTATCTCTAATTATTTCAAAGAAAACACAACGGAGCATGCTTCCATCAACGTTATCTGGGATGCCTTGAAAGCGGTCGTCAGAGGCACTTTAGCGCTGGAGCAGAACAGAGAAGAGTTTCGAACATCATGGCTGCCAAGCTGGAAGGAAAAGTAAAGCAATTAGAGACCGAACTGAAATCACGCAACTCCAGGAAAACGGAGAGAGCCCTGAGGAAAGCAAAAACAGCGCTGGAGATGCACTGTGCCGACCGCACAGCAAAAGCATTAGCATTTACAAAGCAATTCTACATAGCAAAAACAAAGAGGTGATGGCTGGAAGGTTTAGACTTAATCTTAACCACTGGCAATGCTCTGGGCAACCCTCCAGACCACCGTTCTTCGCCTGCCAAGCCATTACAGAAGGGAAAGACCATATGCAAATCAGGCTTGGCCCCACCCCAAAAGGGGCAGTCCAGCCCGAACTGCTAGGCCACATCCCTTCTGCACGAGACCACAAGCATCCCCAAACATGTTTCGCCCTTGTTGGGGCTCATCAGTGAGGAGTAGCTTGGATCTCTAGGCCCAGCAGGCACGGGACCCACGTCTGGGCATACCCGTCTCACTCGGGGTGACATAGCAAAAACAAAGAGGTGATGGCTGGAAGGTTTAGACTTAATCTTAACCACTGGCAATGCTCTGGGCAACCCTCCAGACCACCGTTCTTCGCCTGCCAAGCCATTACAGAAGGGAAAGACCATATGCAAATCAGGCTTGGCCCCACCCCAAAAGGGGCAGTCCAGCCCGAACTGCTAGGCCACATCCCTTCTGCACGAGACCACAAGCATCCCCAAACATGTTTCGCCCTTGTTGGGGCTCATCAGTGAGGAGTAGCTTGGATCTCTAGGCCCAGCAGGCACGGGACCCACGTCTGGGCATACCCGTCCCACTCGGGGTGACATAGCAAAAACAAAGAGGTGATGGCTGGAAGGTTTAGACTTAATCTTAACCACTGGCAATGCTCTGGGCAACCCTCCAGACCACAGTTCTTCGCCTGCCAAGCCATTACAGAAGGGAAAGACCATATGCAAATCAGGCTTGGCCCCACCCCAAAAGGGGCAGTCCAGCCCGAACTGCTAGGCCACATCCCTTCTGCACGAGACCACAAGCATCCCCAAACATGTTTCGCCCTTGTTGGGGCTCATCAGTGAGGAGTAGCTTGGATCTCTAGGCCCAGCAGGCACGGGACCCACGTCTGGGCATACCCGTCCCACTCGGGGTGACATAGCAAAAACAAAGAGGTGATGGCTGGAAGGTTTAGACTTAATCTTAACCACTGGCAATGCTCTGGGCAACCCTCCAGACCACCGTTCTTCGCCTGCCAAGCCATTACAGAAGGGAAAGACCATATGCAAATCAGGCTTGGCCCCACCCCAAAAGGGGCAGTCCAGCCCGAACTGCTAGGCCACATCCCTTCTGCACGAGACCACAAGCATCCCCAAACATGTTTCGCCCTTGTTGGGGCTCATCAGTGAGGAGTAGCTTGGATCTCTAGGCCCAGCAGGCACGGGACCCACGTCTGGGCATACCCGTCCCACTCGGGGTGACATAGCAAAAACAAAGAGGTGATGGCTGGAAGGTTTAGACTTAATCTTAACCACTGGCAATGCTCTGGGCAACCCTCCAGACCACCGTTCTTCGCCTGCCAAGCCATTACAGAAGGGAAAGACCATATGCAAATCAGGCTTGGCCCCACCCCAAAAGGGGCAGTCCAGCCCGAACTGCTAGGCCACATCCCTTCTGCACGAGACCACAAGCATCCCCAAACATGTTTCGCCCTTGTTGGGGCTCATCAGTGAGGAGTAGCTTGGATCTCTAGGCCCAGCAGGCACGGGACCCACGTCTGGGCATACCCGTCGCACTCGGGGTGACATAGCAAAAACAAAGAGGTGATGGCTGGAAGGTTTAGACTTAATCCTAACCACTGGCAATGCTCTGGGCAACCCTCCAGACCACCGTTCTTCGCCTGCCAAGCCATTACAGAAGGGAAAGACCATATGCAAATCAGGCTTGGCCCCACCCCAAAAGGGGCAGTCCAGCCCGAACTGCTAGGCCACATCCCTTCTGCACGAGACCACAAGCATCCCCAAACATGTTTCGCCCTTGTTGGGGCTCATCAGTGAGGAGTAGCTTGGATCTCTAGGCCCAGCAGGCACGGGACCCACGTCTGGGCATACCCGTCCCACTCGGGGTGACATAGCAAAAACAAAGAGGTGATGGCTGGAAGGTTTAGACTTAATCTTAACCACTGGCAATGCTCTGGGCAACCCTCCAGACCACCGTTCTTCGCCTGCCAAGCCATTACAGAAGGGAAAGACCATATGCAAATCAGGCTTGGCCCCACCCCAAAAGGGGCAGTCCAGCCCGAACTGCTAGGCCACATCCCTTCTGCACGAGACCACAAGCATCCCCAAACATGTTTCGCCCTTGTTGGGGCTCATCAGTGAGGAGTAGCTTGGATCTCTAGGCCCAGCAGGCACGGGACCCACGTCTGGGCATACCCGTCCCACTCGGGGTGACATAGCAAAAACAAAGAGGTGATGGCTGGAAGGTTTAGACTTAATCTTAACCACTGGCAATGCTCTGGGCAACCCTCCAGACCACCGTTCTTCGCCTGCCAAGCCATTACAGAAGGGAAAGACCATATGCAAATCAGGCTTGGCCCCACCCCAAAAGGAGCAGTCCAGCCCGAACTGCTAGGCCACATCCCTTCTGCACGAGACCACAAGCATCCCCAAACATGTTTCGCCCTTGTTGGGGCTCATCAGTGAGGAGTAGCTTGGATCTCTAGGCCCAGCAGGCACGGGACCCACGTCTGGGCATACCCGTCCCACTCGGGGTGACATAGCAAAAACAAAGAGGTGATGGCTGGAAGGTTTAGACTTAATCTTAACCACTGGCAATGCTCTGGGCAACCCTCCAGACCACCGTTCTTCGCCTGCCAAGCCATTACAGAAGGGAAAGACCATATGCAAATCAGGCTTGGCCCCACCCCAAAAGGGGCAGTCCAGCCCGAACTGCTAGGCCACATCCCTTCTGCACGAGACCACAAGCATCCCCAAACATGTTTCGCCCTTGTTGGGGCTCATCAGTGAGGAGTAGCTTGGATCTCTAGGCCCAGCAGGCACGGGACCCACGTCTGGGCATACCCGTCCCACTCGGGGTGACATAGCAAAAACAAAGAGGTGATGGCTGGAAGGTTTAGACTTAATCTTAACCACTGGCAATGCTCTGGGCAACCCTCCAGACCACCGTTCTTCGCCTGCCAAGCCATTACAGAAGGGAAAGACCATATGCAAATCAGGCTTGGCCCCACCCCAAAAGGGGCAGTCCAGCCCGAACTGCTAGGCCACATCCCTTCTGCACGAGACCACAAGCATCCCCAAACATGTTTCGCCCTTGTTGGGGCTCATCAGTGAGGAGTAGCTTGGATCTCTAGGCCCAGCAGGCACGGGACCCACGTCTGGGCATACCCGTCCCACTCGGGGTGACATAGCAAAAACAAAGAGGTGATGGCTGGAAGGTTTAGACTTAATCTTAACCACTGGCAATGCTCTGGGCAACCCTCCAGACCACCGTTCTTCGCCTGCCAAGCCATTACAGAAGGGAAAGACCATATGCAAATCAGGCTTGGCCCCACCCCAAAAGGGGCAGTCCAGCCCGAACTGCTAGGCCACATCCCTTCTGCACGAGACCACAAGCATCCCCAAACATGTTTCGCCCTTGTTGGGGCTCATCAGTGAGGAGTAGCTTGGATCTCTAGGCCCAGCAGGCACGGGACCCACGTCTGGGCATACCCGTCCCACTCGGGGTGACATAGCAAAAACAAAGAGGTGATGGCTGGAAGGTTTAGACTTAATCTTAACCACTGGCAATGCTCTGGGCAACCCTCCAGACCACCGTTCTTCGCCTGCCAAGCCATTACAGAAGGGAAAGACCATATGCAAATCAGGCTTGGCCCCACCCCAAAAGGGGCAGTCCAGCCCGAACTGCTAGGCCACATCCCTTCTGCACGAGACCACAAGCATCCCCAAACATGTTTCGCCCTTGTTGGGGCTCATCAGTGAGGAGTAGCTTGGATCTCTAGGCCCAGCAGGCACGGGACCCACGTCTGGGCATACCCGTCCCACTCGGGGTGACATAGCAAAAACAAAGAGGTGATGGCTGGAAGGTTTAGACTTAATCTTAACCACTGGCAATGCTCTGGGCAACCCTCCAGACCACCGTTCTTCGCCTGCCAAGCCATTACAGAAGGGAAAGACCATATGCAAATCAGGCTTGGCCCCACCCCAAAAGGGGCAGTCCAGCCCGAACTGCTAGGCCACATCCCTTCTGCACGAGACCACAAGCATCCCCAAACATGTTTCGCCCTTGTTGGGGCTCATCAGTGAGGAGTAGCTTGGATCTCTAGGCCCAGCAGGCACGGGACCCACGTCTGGGCATACCCGTCCCACTCGGGGTGACATAGCAAAAACAAAGAGGTGATGGCTGGAAGGTTTAGACTTAATCTTAACCACTGGCAATGCTCTGGGCAACCCTCCAGACCACCGTTCTTCGCCTGCCAAGCCATTACAGAAGGGAAAGACCATATGCAAATCAGGCTTGGCCCCACCCCAAAAGGGGCAGTCCAGCCCGAACTGCTAGGCCACATCCCTTCTGCACGAGACCACAAGCATCCCCAAACATGTTTCGCCCTTGTTGGGGCTCATCAGTGAGGAGTAGCTTGGATCTCTAGGCCCAGCAGGCACGGGACCCACGTCTGGGCATACCCGTCCCACTCGGGGTGACATAGCAAAAACAAAGAGGTGATGGCTGGAAGGTTTAGACTTAATCTTAACCACTGGCAATGCTCTGGGCAACCCTCCAGACCACCGTTCTTCGCCTGCCAAGCCATTACAGAAGGGAAAGACCATATGCAAATCAGGCTTGGCCCCACCCCAAAAGGGGCAGTCCAGCCCGAACTGCTAGGCCACATCCCTTCTGCACGAGACCACAAGCATCCCCAAACATGTTTCGCCCTTGTTGGGGCTCATCAGTGAGGAGTAGCTTGGGTCTCTAGGCCCAGCAGGCACGGGACCCACGTCTGGGCATACCCGTCCCACTCGGGGTGACATAGCAAAAACAAAGAGGTGATGGCTGGAAGGTTTAGACTTAATCTTAACCACTGGCAATGCTCTGGGCAACCCTCCAGACCACCGTTCTTCGCCTGCCAAGCCATTACAGAAGGGAAAGACCATATGCAAATCAGGCTTGGCCCCACCCCAAAAGGGGCAGTCCAGCCCGAACTGCTAGGCCACATCCCTTCTGCACGAGACCACAAGCATCCCCAAACATGTTTCGCCCTTGTTGGGGCTCATCAGTGAGGAGTAGCTTGGGTCTCTAGGCCCAGCAGGCACGGGACCCACGTCTGGGCATACCCGTCCCACTCGGGGTGACATAGCAAAAACAAAGAGGTGATGGCTGGAAGGTTTAGACTTAATCTTAACCACTGGCAATGCTCTGGGCAACCCTCCAGACCACCGTTCTTCGCCTGCCAAGCCATTACAGAAGGGAAAGACCATATGCAAATCAGGCTTGGCCCCACCCCAAAAGGGGCAGTCCAGCCCGAACTGCTAGGCCACATCCCTTCTGCACGAGACCACAAGCATCCCCAAACATGTTTCGCCCTTGTTGGGGCTCATCAGTGAGGAGTAGCTTGGATCTCTAGGCCCAGCAGGCACGGGACCCACGTCTGGGCATACCCGTCCCACTCGGGGTGACATAGCAAAAACAAAGAGGTGATGGCTGGAAGGTTTAGACTTAATCTTAACCACTGGCAATGCTCTGGGCAACCCTCCAGACCACCGTTCTTCGCCTGCCAAGCCATTACAGAAGGGAAAGACCATATGCAAATCAGGCTTGGCCCCACCCCAAAAGGGGCAGTCCAGCCCGAACTGCTAGGCCACATCCCTTCTGCACGAGACCACAAGCATCCCCAAACATGTTTCGCCCTTGTTGGGGCTCATCAGTGAGGAGTAGCTTGGATCTCTAGGCCCAGCAGGCACGGGACCCACGTCTGGGCATACCCGTCCCACTCGGGGTGACATAGCAAAAACAAAGAGGTGATGGCTGGAAGGTTTAGACTTAATCTTAACCACTGGCAATGCTCTGGGCAACCCTCCAGACCACCGTTCTTCGCCTGCCAAGCCATTACAGAAGGGAAAGACCATATGCAAATCAGGCTTGGCCCCACCCCAAAAGGGGCAGTCCAGCCCGAACTGCTAGGCCACATCCCTTCTGCACGAGACCACAAGCATCCCCAAACATGTTTCGCCCTTGTTGGGGCTCATCAGTGAGGAGTAGCTTGGATCTCTAGGCCCAGCAGGCACGGGACCCACGTCTGGGCATACCCGTCCCACTCGGGGTGACATAGCAAAAACAAAGAGGTGATGGCTGGAAGGTTTAGACTTAATCTTAACCACTGGCAATGCTCTGGGCAACCCTCCAGACCACCGTTCTTCGCCTGCCAAGCCATTACAGAAGGGAAAGACCATATGCAAATCAGGCTTGGCCCCACCCCAAAAGGGGCAGTCCAGCCCGAACTGCTAGGCCACATCCCTTCTGCACGAGACCACAAGCATCCCCAAACATGTTTCGCCCTTGTTGGGGCTCATCAGTGAGGAGTAGCTTGGATCTCTAAGCTACTCCTCACTGATGAGCCCCAACAAGGGCGAAACATGTTTGGGGATGCTTGTGGTCTCGTGCAGAAGGGATGTGGCCTAGCAGTTCGGGCTGGACTGCCCCTTTTGGGGTGGGGCCAAGCCTGATTTGCATATGGTCTTTCCCTTCTGTAATGGCTTGGCAGGCGAAGAACGGTGGTCTGGAGGGTTGCCCAGAGCATTGCCAGTGGTTAAGATTAAGTCTAAACCTTCCAGCCATCACCTCTTTGTTTTTGCTATGTCACCCCGAGTGGGACGGGTATGCCCAGACGTGGGTCCCGTGCCTGCTGGGCCTAGAGACCCAAGCTACTCCTCACTGATGAGCCCCAACAAGGGCGAAACATGTTTGGGGATGCTTGTGGTCTCGTGCAGAAGGGATGTGGCCTAGCAGTTCGGGCTGGACTGCCCCTTTTGGGGTGGGGCCAAGCCTGATTTGCATATGGTCTTTCCCTTCTGTAATGGCTTGGCAGGCGAAGAACGGTGGTCTGGAGGGTTGCCCAGAGCATTGCCAGTGGTTAAGATTAAGTCTAAACCTTCCAGCCATCACCTCTTTGTTTTTGCTATGTCACCCCGAGTGGGACGGGTATGCCCAGACGTGGGTCCCGTGCCTGCTGGGCCTAGAGACCCAAGCTACTCCTCACTGATGAGCCCCAACAAGGGCGAAACATGTTTGGGGATGCTTGTGGTCTCGTGCAGAAGGGATGTGGCCTAGCAGTTCGGGCTGGACTGCCCCTTTTGGGGTGGGGCCAAGCCTGATTTGCATATGGTCTTTCCCTTCTGTAATGGCTTGGCAGGCGAAGAACGGTGGTCTGGAGGGTTGCCCAGAGCATTGCCAGTGGTTAAGATTAAGTCTAAACCTTCCAGCCATCACCTCTTTGTTTTTGCTATGTCACCCCGAGTGGGACGGGTATGCCCAGACGTGGGTCCCGTGCCTGCTGGGCCTAGAGACCCAAGCTACTCCTCACTGATGAGCCCCAACAAGGGCGAAACATGTTTGGGGATGCTTGTGGTCTCGTGCAGAAGGGATGTGGCCTAGCAGTTCGGGCTGGACTGCCCCTTTTGGGGTGGGGCCAAGCCTGATTTGCATATGGTCTTTCCCTTCTGTAATGGCTTGGCAGGCGAAGAACGGTGGTCTGGAGGGTTGCCCAGAGCATTGCCAGTGGTTAAGATTAAGTCTAAACCTTCCAGCCATCACCTCTTTGTTTTTGCTATGTCACCCCGAGTGGGACGGGTATGCCCAGACGTGGGTCCCGTGCCTGCTGGGCCTAGAGACCCAAGCTACTCCTCACTGATGAGCCCCAACAAGGGCGAAACATGTTTGGGGATGCTTGTGGTCTCGTGCAGAAGGGATGTGGCCTAGCAGTTCGGGCTGGACTGCCCCTTTTGGGGTGGGGCCAAGCCTGATTTGCATATGGTCTTTCCCTTCTGTAATGGCTTGGCAGGCGAAGAACGGTGGTCTGGAGGGTTGCCCAGAGCATTGCCAGTGGTTAAGATTAAGTCTAAACCTTCCAGCCATCACCTCTTTGTTTTTGCAAAGCAATTCTACTACAGCAAAGGGAACAAAGCAAACAAGATCCTAGCACAAAAACTGAAAAAAGCCCGCACCCGAAACAACATTTTAAAACTAAGAAGGGAAAATGGACAAATGCTCTACTGTGACTCAGAGAAAAACGATGAACTACTGAAGCACCACAAATCAATCATGTCCGGAGAACCCACAGCACTAGATAATCTAGCAGACTATCTAAGCACCATGCCCTCCCGGGACACTACCCTGTTGGACTCCCTCGAACTACCCATCTCTACTGAAGAAATCATAGACGCCATCAAATCGCTCAAATCAGCCGCACTGGGCCCCGACGGACTATCCGCTAACTTCTACAAAAAATACGCCGGAAAGTCTTGTACCTCAGATGTCGGGCCTATTTAACTCTTTCCTAACCTCGAAGTCAACAACCGATTCGATGGCTGAATCCATCACAATCCTGCTACACAAACCGGGAAAAGACCCCGAACTAGCTGCCTCGTATCGGCCCATCTCACTCCTAAACATCGACGGGAAGATTTTTGCCAAAGTATTGGCCAACAGACTAGCTCCAGCCCTACCAACCCTAATTGATCAAGACCAAACGGGATTCATCCCTCGGAGAAGTACCCATGACAATATGAGAAGAACGATCGACATTATCGAGAGTGCCCACAAACTAAAGGTAGGAATGGCCGCCATATCCTTAGACGCACACAAGGCCTTTGACCTGGTTGATTGGGGTTACAACCGGGCAGTTCTGACACACATGGGCTTTGGGCCGAACTTTACCACATGGGTAATGGCTAACTATCATTCTCCCACCACATAGTGGGGGTCAACGGCACAAGATCCAGCAAAATCCACATATCCAGGGGTACTAAACAGGGTTGCCCACACTCCCCCCTAATCTTCGTTCTCTCTTTGGGGCCCTTTGCAGCAAGAATTAGGCAAAATACGAACATAAGTGGGTTGTCTGTGGGAGGCCATGAATATAAAATTGCGCTGTACGCTGACGATGTTCTAATAACAGCAACAAACCTGGCATCGTCCCTGGTGCTATATGGGATGAAATTTCAGAATTCGGGACTCTATCAGGGTTCAGGGTAAACCTATCCAAATCCGTAGCATTACCGGTGAATCTCTCTAAACAGGAAAAAGACAATCTCAGCCCCCTAATGCCGATCCCATGGTCATCAGGCCCAATCGACTATCTCGGTGTTCGCATCCCCAACGACCCACTGCACCTATACTCATGCAACTTCCCACAACTGATCAAAGATCTTCAAAAAGATCTCAAAAGGTGGAAGCCACAGGAAATATCATGGTTTGGCAGAATCACAGCCATCAAAATTAACCTGATCCCCAGATGGCTATACCATTGTACAGCACTCCCAATCAACATTCCTGGTCCAGCCCTAGCAGCCTTGCAAAAGCAAATCCAAGCATTCGTATGGGGGGGGGTAAAAAACCTCATATAGCCAAACGAATAATGATGAGAGGAATTCCACAGGGTGGTTTGGGAGTTCCAGATCTTGCTAGATACACCCTGGCAGCGCAACTCTCTCACGCCTTCACATGGGCCCAAGAAACAGATAAACCGAAGTGGACACACATCGAAGAATCTTGGTGTCCGGTAGCGCCATCATCCCTCCCACACCTTCCACCCGTAAAACCACAACCAAATAGTGGCCCGCTGCTGCCAACAATATCGACAGCCCACTGCTGGAAGGAAGCTGCCCAGAAATGGCACATCCGCGTCTCGCTAGGCCCTCTGACTCCCATCTGGAACAACCCTGATTTCTCCCCAGGTCTATCGGCTCATGGCTTCCAACCCTGGATAGCAGGTGGCTTACATAAAACCAGTGACTTCCTGTAGGCAGGAGCACCTATCTCATTTGAAAGATGCAAAGAGAAAATTGATGTGGG
Source organism: Ambystoma mexicanum (assembly GCF_040938575.1). Lineage (NCBI taxonomy): Eukaryota > Metazoa > Chordata > Amphibia > Caudata > Ambystomatidae > Ambystoma > Ambystoma mexicanum. Next base: position 205,708,376 of record NC_090941.1, on the reverse strand, counting down.
CGAAGGGGAGAGATTCCACTACGCCCAAATCCGACACTGGATATCCAACAGAGTAACCAGGGAGAAATGCTCCAGAGAATGAACAGCGTTAGAACTATCATTAACAACCCCTACAAGCAAGGGCAGAATCTCAACCCTGTATCGGCTCCTAGACAGGGCAGACTCTGCGAAAAAGGAAAGATACATGATCGAATGGGAAAAGGACCTGGGAAAAGAAATTGAAGTCGAGGAATGGGGGAAAATCTGGGCCAGGTTACACAAAAGCTCTCAAAGCATCACAAATAGAGAAGGGGGCTATAAACTCTGCTACAGGTACTATATAACCCCCGCCCAAATCAACAAGACCAACCCAACCATTCCCGGAACTTGTTGGCGTGGGTGTCCGACTACCGGATCTCTGCTACACATGGTGTGGTCATGCCCGAAAGCGGAAATCTATTGGAAAGAGATACTCAAACACATCAAGGAAATATCAGGCCTAACCATCCCATGGGACCCTGGAATCGTCCTTCTTGGAGACACGGGCGATGGAGCACTCCCAATGTCAGGCCAAATCCCCAGACTATGCACGTAACTACTACTAGCAGCAAAAATAGCAATGGCACGTGTGTGGAAAAATAAAGAGGGCCCCTCCGTTGCACTTTGGTGGGCGAAATGCTGGGGTATAGTGGTGGCCGAAAGAATCACTGCGATCCGGGCAGGCTCCCTGAATAGAATTTTAAACATATGGGACCCATTCATGGACTATGCCGCCAGGTTCCCGGCCCTCACCAGGAGGCCTCCGTTAACAAGATGGCTCCAAAGCAGCCCACTGTATTGAACCAAGACCTCACACCATAGCTATCCAGCGCCCCACAACCTGCCCGGCGGAAAAGGACAATCCATGATCAGTTCCGGCCATTCTAACACTTTTGCTCCCTGCACTCCGGCTCTCCCGTGAGTCGCTTTTGCTAAAACTCACATTGTATGATTGCTGTTCTGCAATTGCTGTTGTGATATATACATTGCTTATATGTAAAACCAAAAAACATTTTTGTTATGAAAGAAAAAAAAACAAAGCCCTTTCGAGCAAAAAAAATATATACCTGCATTCGTCGATCTTGAGAAAGCTTTTGACTCGATCGATCATCAGTTGCTCTGGGACAAATTAAGGCAGGTGGGTGTCCTGGGGCTCTACTCTCTGTAATACAATCTTTTTATTCTGGCACTAGCTTGAGAGTTAGAGTCGACAACACAGGACTTATTTCTGACTGTATTGAGGCAAAGCTTGGCCTTAAACAAGGCTTTCCCTTGGCAGCGGAGCTATTTAACTTTTTTATCTCAGATATGGGAGCCTTGTTGGCCGAGATAAGATCTTTCCCGACAAGGTTTAATGGTGGCAAGTGGGACATCTGCTTTATGCTGATGACCTAATCTTAATCGACCAGACCCCCGTTGGGGTACGGCGACAGCTAAATAAGATGCAAAACTATGTTCAACCGAATACATTTAGGATTAATGTACCTAAAACAAACCTAAAACAAAAATCCTAATTTTGGAGCCTGCTGCTGGGAGAAGAAAATCTAAATTGGCATGGCAGCTAAATGGGGAGCGAATAGAGAAGGTCACCTCCTTTGTGTACCTGAGGATGCTGATGAACACCAGTTTGAATGATGCCCCAAGGATTGCTCATTTAAAAACAAGGGTGACATGCCTGGCATCCCAGGCGAGTATTCTGATAAAAAGATTTGGCCATTTTTCCATGACCCCGGTTATCTTATTTTATAAGGCCAAAGTGATGGCTATTGTTACTGTGTTGCCAAGATTTTCCTAGCCACGGACCGAGTTTGTGGATTACATTGGAGGGTAGGTTTTGGAGAACAGTGTTAGACCTACCAAAGAGCTCTCCAATACCCGCAATCGGGTACGAACTTAGATTAACCTCCTTATGTGCACTGTTGGATTGGAAATCTCTGTCCTTGTACAAGCCGTGCCAAGCTGATTCTCCAATTCGAGGGTTCGAGATATTGAAAGATACTTTAGAGGGTAAAATTGAACCTACCATACACACCTGGGCCCAAGCATGCATTAAAATGTTGAAGGCGCTGGGTTCCTCTGAATTAGATCTGCAGAGTAAGCCCAAGGCTATCAAAATCAGGCTATGGAGAAAAGATTTGGTTGACACCATTGCAGCAAGGGAACAGTATAAATCTTTCTGTAACTTTAAAGTGGACTGTAGATTAAGAAACTTGACCCCAAGTTACCTTCAAAAATGTCCTCGCTGCTCAATGCGAGCAACATTTCTGAGATTTAGGCAAAATGTATTTCCGACAAAGGAAGTCTTGTTAAACAGGAAACAGTGGCTCAAACCGGATGTCAATTGTAGATTCTGTAAAAAAACAGATACTAAAGAATCATTGTACCATCTAGCGTTGTGTTGCCAGGGGTTGACCGAAAAAAGAACTATATATCTGGGAAAAAAACTTAATAGCTTCCCCTCTCTGTCTCCGGACAGATGGTGGTACAGGCTCATAAGTGGTGAAAGTGTGAGTCAAATCACTGCCTTGCTTAGATTTATGGAAGTCAACCTCCTGGAGCCAGCCAAGTTATGAACACTAATTAAATGTAAGCAGCCCCTAACGTGAAATTAGGGTCACGTTAACAGACCCGTATTCCAGAGAATGCCCTCCTTAAGTGAGAGTTAAAAAAAGGCTGTGGTTGCTATGATCATGTAATGCGAGATAACGGATGTATACGAATTGACCTTTTCACAATTGATCACAGGAGAATTGACCTTTTCACAATTGATTGTGAAATTAAGGCCAATTAGGACATATGTGCGGGACGAACCCCCCGCAACCCCTCTCCCAATGCAAAAAGACCTGCAACCTCCTACCCAATCCCATTATATTAATTATTACCCCAAACCCACCCCACACATATATATAAAAGTAAAATAAAGGTAAAGGCCAATTGTGCAGAAGGTCATTTAGGACCACTATTATTAGGTCAATTAGGACAAAAGGTCAATTGTAAAAGGTCAATTTGGGTAATACCGAGATAACTACTAAGATCACAATTGTCACGAGAAGCCATGGGCTTCACAAATGTTTTTCTTGTGTGTTTGATAGCCATATATTTTAGATTGTTGATCTTGTTTCAACCTGATTTAATGTCTTTACTTGTGTGAAACCTGGATCTTTCGAATAATTATCACGCTTTATCTTGATTAATTTTTTCTTTTTCTTTCTGTATGCAAGTGAAAGGTTTCTTGTAAGTCAAAGATCAGCCGTCACCAAGTTTAACAAATACCCTGAAGTAGAGAAGTACATGGATTGATATTCCACACCTCATAGACTCTACCCTTCAGTGTACTAGGCACACCCATCACAAACTCACCAAGTTAGTCCTGGCCACCAACCGCATCTACCAAAGCTACTTTGAACACTGAATCCAGTCTCGGGATGCCCTCTAGGCCATGAGCTCTGGGTCATAATAAATACAAACAAATAAATAATGCATACTTAAGGAAAAAAGGATGATACCAAAACCATTTAAATCTACCAATGCTATGCCATTGGTTGGTTACAGTCCTGGCAGCTGTATGATGTGTGCAGGAGTACATATGGTTTGTGCCACCATAGAGCATCCCCAGTTGTTTTTCTGCCCTTTTGGTTGGTGACAATGTCCACCCTGTGGGAATAGGCGGGCCTGAGGTACTGTTCTATGGTGGCATGGGTGGCAAAATGAAGTATAGTGAGATTATGATGGGGATGTTGAAATGCTGCTATGCAGCTATTCGCAGGGTTGTGTATGTACTGTAAGATGGAAATGATGGAAAATGCATATTGTATTGTGTATTTAATTGGAGAACAGGTTTGCCAATCATGATCAGAAACGACTTACAATGGGACATTTACGGATGGCGGACGCATTTGCAGGTAGTGTTCCTGTACAATAGGGAAATTTACATACATGGCAACATATATATTTATACATTAAATATAGTACACCTAGATATTACTAAAACTGTTTAGGAGACAGTACTATATGATGCAGTGATGATACGCACAGGTAAGGGTAAAATACATTGTACTACCTTACTTCATGTCAGCTAGGCTCAGATTTTTGTCAAGACGATCTACGAGTGTATGGAGACGCTGAATGTCTTCCAGAGCAAGACCCACACAAATGAATTCATCCATTGACCCAACAGGACAAGCCAACTAAGAAGACTATAAAACTCCAAGCCCTGGGTCACCTTTCCCTGCACAAATGCAGAGTCAGGATGGCAAAGGCATTCGAAAAGTGCACTCACTGACAGCATCTGCAAATGTGGATGGCAAATTATATCTGTGCAAAGCTGTATGTGGACATGTACCCACTGCACCCCTATGCCACCAGTGGGTTCATCTTCTTGCTCATGCTGTATTCATGCGATCTGCTTAATTGCTGATGTGTAACCAGGGGACTCGTAGACCACCACTCTGGCCACTTGAACTTCAGGACCCACTTCAAAACCGTTGCCACAGACTTAACTCTACTGTGGTGTTAAGGACTATCTTTCCTGAATATAATTGGAAACAACCCACCACAATTGGCCCATCCATCAAATTACCATGAAAAGAAAGCATTCTTCAACTAAAGGGATACCTCATATCAGCATGAGCCTGGATATGAATATATTCACCAAAGACAGTGCTTCATTTGAAATATTTATGCTATCTCATTTAAGAAGTAAATTGAATAGTAATTAAAAAGAAATGAACGCATCATCTTTTCAAAACAGCCATAATTTAGAGCACAATGTCAGCTTCGGTGAACAAAAATATGTGCGAATAATACATTACTGATCTTTTTATTTTTTTTATTACTTCAAAGGAAAAGAAAAATAGACAACCTATCGAAACATCCAGAATCTAAGTAGCGCATTTAATGTGTATGTAATTCTAACGTGCAAGACCAGTCTTGCTTTAGCATTTGAATGGATAATTCACTCACATGAAGCTATAATGTCGTTTTGTGGCACATATGTCAATTTAGTATGTAGATAAGCACATCATGAATTTCTTTTGCATTCCTTGGTGAAAAGGTATTCTGCGGTAAATAATTATATTTTTTATTCAACAATCTTCAATCACGAGCCTTGTTCGGACTCCTTAATTTCAGGTATCTGGAATTAAATATGTATTATTATTATTATTATTATTATTATTATTATTATTATTATTATTATTATTATTATTATTATTAATATTACTAATAATAATAATAATAATAATAATAATAATAATAATAATAATAATAATAATAACTGGATACAGCATCTCAAGAAGCATAAAATAAAATACTATTCCATAGAAAGCCCTTGTGTTATAGACAGCATCAGACCATAACAGATTACATCAGTAGTGATTGTGTGGGACTTTATTGTTGACACATTCTGTTTTAATGAATGTGAAATAATGTTAATCAGAAAATATTTTGAGTACACGTGTTTGACAGGATTCATAATTGGCATTATGTTTCAATTTTATTTTGCATTTTTTTTTCATTTTCTGTCCAACTAATGGTAATGATTTGATTTTGGATGTTTGGATTGGTTGTCTTTTTTCTTTTCTTTTGGAATATTATATTTATCAGTAATGTATTATTTATTTTTGTTCACCGGAACTGGCCATGTGTATGTAGCTACATTACGGTTGTTTAGAGAGATGGTGAGATCATTGCTTTTCAGTACAATTCAAATTAAGACGAAAAAATGAGGTGATGGAAATATTTCAAAAACTATTTTTTGTGAGCATTCAGAACAAAACAACTGCTACATTTGACCTGGTATCTAAGATGTGGTCAGAAACGACAACTGTCTGACAACAATATGACAATCAGCACGTATGGGTGTGGTTTCCTTGAAACATTTGGGATGAATGCTGTCCACACACCCTAGTAAATGCAGACAGGAGTGACCAAGAGAATGGTGCCACGCATGGAATGCTGCATGGAATCCTGGGTATTTTGTCTATGTGCTAATAGTGCCATGTTGATCCTGTGAGCTGATGGATGCATGGACTGGTACACTGTCATGTAATCTGAAGAATATCAAATAATAAACTGACACCTGATTCTACACTTAACAGCCTCCAGCTTCGGCGTTATACCCACTTCCTCATTATAACAATGTCCCTTCTATCTTTACTAACAATGCAGGTAACATATTCTATTTGATAACTTTGTGTGAGCACTCTGTTTGTTCAGAGTAATAATGTTGTACACTGATTTTTGACAACTCCAATCGCCTGCTAAGAATGTTGCCTGGGGGGTTTGACCTCTGTTCCACAAGGTGAGCAGGAAATACCAGGGGAACGAAATGCTTGACCAGTGTATTAAGAAAAGTTTCCTAGAGAACCAAGAGATGGCAGGAGATTCTCCTTCCATAACCTAATGGCAGCAACTGGATTACGTTCAGGTCTCTAGTGATATCCAATTTGGCAGATAAGCAGCACAGTACAAGAAAAGATGCAGCAGATGCAGGTGAAAAACCTGTCCCCACAAGAATTTAGAACATGGGCAACTGGGAACGATAAGAAAATAAAGAATAACAGCATGAACACACATCATTAGCTACCTTTGATTTACAAGTGTTGTAAGAATCAACATAGGGCTCATGCTTATTAAGATTAAGATTCAGAAGGACTCGATTAGACAGAGAACCATTTACTTAGCTTCCTATTTGGAACACTACCTGTTACAGCATCAGAGAACAATGGCTCAACTGCATCACCTGAATTGGAAGCACTCATGATGATGACTTTGACAATGAATGCAATGCTATTGCGTGGCATCTAAGGCACCTGGCAACCCATCTGACAAGGTCTCTCTTCAAGCAGCTTATGAAAATTACAGGAGAGAATTATAAATTGCACTTGTCAGTATATTGTACTCTTTATCTGGCTAATACCCATATCATTAATCTGGGGTGGGCACGCTGAGAATGTGAGCCGTAAAGTGCACCTCTTGTGGGAGAGATTTGGACTTTTCTAATTCTTTCTGGACGTGTTTGGAAGGTTGTTTCTTTCCCTAATGAGTCCTCTTATACGGCTTCATTAGGAACACAATTCCTGAATGAGACCCATAAAGGCAGAGCTGATCAAGGTTATGGTGACTCCAAAAGCAGCGTATTGCCTGGGTGAGTCTTCTCACATAGTTGGCAGAGCGGGCTCCACTTATTGGTTGCAGCTTTTCAGAACTATAGGGCCTCATTACACGTTGTCCGGTAAAAATCGGAATTTAACGGCATGGCGCTATCAGAGTGTCCGCCCTCGCAAGAGGCCGCTAATAACGTCCGATCACGAGTACGCAGACACGAGCATAGCGCCATGCCGTAAATGACCGTACCGCCCTGCCACTAAATTCCCCAAAATGCCCCTTACCGGCGTCGTCCAAACCGTCGATAGCGCCTCCGCCCTCCCGCCACCTGTAAATAGCGGTCACCGCTATTACCGGTCACCATTAAAAAGCGGAACCGGAAATGACGCCATCACACAGGAACGGGAAAGAGCACGGCGGCCATCTTTAAAAACACAATCCATTGCCATCCTCTGCATCCAGGACATATATCCAGGGAACTCCGACCAGGAACCATACCGGATAGCCCGAAGATGCCTAATGCCCTAAAGAAAACAGCTGATCGCCAGCGCAAAGAAAAATGTTCCAATGAGGAGCTTGTGATGCTGACCACCATACTTGCTGCCAATGCAGAAGTAGTGTTTGTGAATGACATGCGGAGGGAGGCCCTCCTTAAGAAAAAGGCCATCTGGGCCGAAGTCGCACAAAAAGTCAGTGCGTTGGGCACTACCACCCGGAGTGTCAAGGACTGCCGCAAGAGGTGGGACGACCTCCGGGTCCGTGTGCGGAATATATTATCAGTGAACCGCAACATGGCAATGGGCACAGGAGGTGGCGCAGAGTCCCCATTGAAGTTGAAGGAGTGGGAGGAGATATGTGCCTCCACGATTGGAGTTGAATCGATCAAAGGGGTCGGAGATATTGAGCTTTCATCCAATGGAGGTGAGTGTATACACCAAACAATGCACAGTGAAGGGTGAGGGGTCCCCCAATCATGTGTCCATATGAATGCCGTGGATCCAGCCACAAACAGACATCACCACATACCCGTCCAAAACAGGGCCAACCATGCATGAGCCAGCCAACATCCCCATTACCTGCCTCCACACTGAAGAGCCCCAAATGCATTGGATGGCATGACGTATGCAACCTGCATAAGGCAGGTCGACCCATAGATGATGATTTATCCCTTTTCTCACCCCTGCAGGATCATACAGGGAAACTGAGGAGCCACACACTTCAACACCTGCTCCCGCACCCACCCAGGAAAAAAGCCAGGAGGGATGCCATGGGGGACACCGCCACATCCTCTAGGGGACCCAGGAGGAGTGACCATGATCACAGGGACAAAGGCAGCAGGAGCAGCAGTTCAACGCAGCCAGAGGCCATGCCTGCTGCCGTTGTGGCACCCACGGGAGTGTGTCTCCCAGCAAGTGAAGGCAGCATTGAGGGAGTGCACTCTGCTGCCACCAGCTAAACGGGTGAGGCAGCAGCCACTGCCCCACTTTCGGATGCAGAGGTAGAACCTGGCATTGAGGATCTGAGTCAGAGCCCCATACCGACACGCCCCTTACTGTCAAGCCCGATGTTCTCACCAGGTCCGTTTAGCCAAGGCGGATCACCCACCCACAACCAAGATGTGTCATGGAGCCCCCAGGTATCCTCACCTGATGCCAGTGCAATGGATCCAGGCACATCAGCCATCCCACCGGCAGCCATCATGCAACATGACCTCCCAGCCATCTTTCTGCGGCAGACCGAAATCACTGGTCTAGTAGGGCAACATGTGGCTGAGACAGGGCGCCTGAGGGAGGACATTGGTGCATTTGCACAGCAGACAAGGGAGTGCATGGAGGCATGCACCACCCGGATCTGCAATGAAATGGCCCAACTAAGGCAGGCCATGAACCGCATTGCAGATGCAATTGAGCGCAGATGCCCACTCCCAACCCAGGAAGAACAGAGCCCCGCCTCCTCAGGGAGTTCACGGCAAACTAGCCCCCTACGCCGGTCTATGCGCAACCTGAGGCGTACCACATCGCAACCACCCAAAGACGGAGCAGGCACTGACAAATAGGGCCATCAAGGACTATCTGCCACATGTGGAGAGGGACACGTTCACGCCTTGAGGCTCACGTCGGAGTGTTGTGGGGGGAGAGGGGTAAGGGTGTATTCGGGGTTGTTGTGGGGGAAGGGGGGTAAGGGTGTATTCGGGGGTGTTGTGGGGGGAGGGGGGTAAGTTGGGGTCATGCACTTTCTGGTCACATTATGTTCGAAATACACTGTTCTGAGGTTGAAACACAGGCATGGCCTCCATCATTGTGTATGTGTGATTTTCTTTGGGACAGGGGCCTTTGTGGGCCTCAAAATGGGCACAAGGGCAACAATGCACATCTCTCCATCCATGATATCCCACCTTTGTACATGATGCTATTACTGATTCAGATGCTGACGCAGATCCTGTCCCGCGTGCCATCGCCTCTTGCATGTCCTGGTGGAGCATTTCATCCATACTCATTCACATCCACATCATGCTCATATGGTGGTTGCATAGTGGCATGGGTACATTCTATCAGATGCACATTTAGTTGTGCCTTACACATGCCATGGTCATCTTCGCCTTGAATCCGGGGGTTTGTTGGCTACCCTTGTGGTATTTCTGGGTGCCCTGGTGGTGCTTGCTGCGCCAGTCTTGCCCTCCTACTCGTCCTCCTCCTTCGTCTCATCTGTGCTGCCTGTTGTTGTTGGTGCTGCACTGCAATCATGTACACAGGCCCATGTCATGCTGCTGGTATTGGGACCATCTTGCTGTGGGAAGGGGTGTGGGAAGGGGTGTGGTGTGCTCTTTAGTGCTGCCTATCTTCATTGCTTCCACCTGTGCTGATTGTGTCCACCTGTGGCAGATGGGAACACTGCTCAGGTCTGTTAACGTGTGGTTTTCGTTGCTGTTATTAGCGCCATGCCGCTAACTGCTTTTTGGGTCTTTGGGATGCCGGTATTGCCATGTACGCATGGGTTGTGATTGCGTGCTATTAGCGCCATGGCGCTATTTACAGTGTGGGGGTCGAGCGCACGTGGCCCCGCCGCTATTAGTGGCACCGTACTTTACGGTCCACTAATAGCGGTGGGTCCGGGTCGTGATCGGCTTGGGAGAATAACGTTGCCGGTATTTCGTTACCGGTAACGGTATTCCCTTACCGGACAACGTGTAATGAGGCCCATAGTGTACTATGGTCTGCACTAACTGTGAGGTGTCCCGATAACTAGCCCCTGTTTAAATCCAATATTGGGCTCAACAACTTAATGATGTTTCCTTTGCAGGGTTGACAGGGAAATGTATGTTGAAACCTAAGGCCATGGCCTCTGCCTAGCTCAAAGAGTGAGAAAGTTGTTTCCAGAGCATATAAAACAACGTTTGTGAATGATGTATGGATTCAATCTGTACCCAATACCTGCAGTGAAAGCCTGGGAACATTCATGTGAAAGTTTAAAGTGGCAGACCCAAATTAGTTGATGACCACCAACTGTTTTTGAATGGATGCTTGTCTATCACGGATACCTACGTTTGCATACAGCTTTCACAGTTTCTACGTAAACTGACGGTCTGCATTCTTTTCTGGTGAATTCTGATGGAGAGTCCTTAATTACGGACTAAGAAGCCAAACAAAAGTTGAGGACCTCTCCTGCCCCCTGTATCATATCAAGACCCATATGGATAGCAATCTGGAAACAAAGTTCTGCCACTGTCCATTAACACCAAAATGATTTCAGTGACCAGAGAAAGGATCAGGCTATGTGACTTATTTCCATCACCAGCTGAACAAAGTGGTGTCTTTATCCCTCACTACTCCCTAGAGTGAGATTTCTGACTGTTATCCAGTGGCAGGTTCTTACTTAAGAAGGTGCTGATTTTGGTGGTTGGGGGTTGGGAAGAGAGGGCCGGTGGAGAGGGGACAGGTGGGCCGGAGAGGGGGAACATGGGTGGTGCACTAACATGTCATTTTTAATGGGCATAGCAGATAAATCAAGCATGATAAGTGTTATTACCTTGCTAGACTGGCATTTGGGTAGTCAGTCTAGCCAATTCATACTGTGGCATGACATTTTTTACTGGTCATCTGTAATAAAGTGAGAATGATACGGGTTATTACCTGGCTAGACTGTCATTGTCATTTTGGTGCAGCCAATTTAGCTATTTCCTACTGTGGCATGGCATTGTTTACTGGCCATTATCAAGGGTAACTCAAACATGATCATTGACATTACGTGTCTAGACTGGCATACATTGCGCAGCCTGTTTAGACATGTTTTCTTATTGAGGCATGACATTTCTAAAGCAAATTCAACAGGAGTATGTCCTTAATTGGAAATACTGCCAAATATATCGAAAGAGACAGCATGGGCAAGTTTTCTTATAGTATAATTACTGGCATTATGTGCAAAGCAAGCATGAGTATGTTGTTACATGGAAATATTCCTCTCCTTACCCCAGAAGCTCTAAGTCTCTCGAGCACGGGTTCTGTCTATGTTGGATTATTGTAATAGCCTCTTTCTAAATCTACCTGCTTCTACTCTTCGCCCTTTGCAACTTATCCAGAACAGGACTGCAAGATATGTCCTTTGCTTCAAGCCCTGGGATGGTATCTCTCCAGCCCAAAAAACTCTCCATTGCCCCCCAGTGGCAGCAAGGATTAAATTCAAAATCATTTGAATTGTCCACAAGGCTTTCTGGGGCCTGGGTCCAAAATACCTTCAGCTGTCCCTCCATAAATACCTTCCCTCCCAAGATCTTTGCTCCTCTACCTCTAACTCCCTCAAGATCAGTCGTTTCTCAAAAAAACAAGCTAGGGGTAGATCTCTGTCTTCGCGGGGTCTGCCTCTGGAACAGCCTCCCTGCCACTTTGAAACTTGAGGAGACCCATCTCCAGTTCTGGAATCACCTCAAGACTTTCCTCTATGCTTCTGCCTTTGCTCCTCCTCTCCCCTGCTGATCTTCTCTGTTTTGGCACAGCGCAACTGGCTTACCCTCTGACTTTTGGACCCAGGTACCTGCTCACCTTGCCACCCACCCGCATTGCCTCCTGGTGATCCCTTGCACTTTGGTCTGTAACTGTAACAATGCAACCCCCCCTTTTTCTGCACTTATCTGACACACCCTGTCTGTTGCCTTATACCAAGCACTTGTCACATGCTGAATGCACTACCATTGTTTGTTGCCTTTTTACTATTTATGTATGTATGTACTATGTATATGTAGTCCTTTGCTCAGCACTTTCCACTTCCCCTATGCACTTTCCACTTTCCTTCTCCCATGCACTTTTGCCTTCTCAATGTCACTGGGCCTAGTAAGATCGTTGTTTGTGTACCCCCTTGCCTTGTCGTGCTCTGAAACACATGTATATGAGTGCAACACAAATAAAATATCAATTCAATTCAAATTCTGAGCTATGGTAAAGCCAGAATGGAAACGAGAATCTCTATCAAAAAAAAAAGTCATTGGGCCTCATTACGACCCAGGCGGTAAGGGGTTAACGGCGCCGTAAAAAGTGGCAGCGCCGTTAACCCCTTACCGCCTAATTACGAGGTCTCTTTGCGGGTCCCTACCTTAACGGATGGTTTTTACCAGCCGTTAAGGATTGGACCCGCAAAGGGACCTTGGAGGTAATTACGGTACCGCAATTTGTGGTACCGTAACTACCGCCTTCCCTATTTCCATTGAGCCCTATGGGGGCAAAAATGGGAATGGGGAAGGGCCAATGGTGAATGGGGAATTACCGCCCCGCCAACCTTGGAATGGGGCAGTAATTCCGCCATTCACCATGGCGCAATCAGTAAAATACCGGCGGAAACCATGGCGCTACTAGCGCCATGGTTACCGCCTGGGTCGTAATGACCCCCATTATATTGATTCAGTGTTTGCTGCAGATCTGGGCACAGTAAATGTGAACATGTGTTCATGCTGGCTTATATTTCGGACAAAGGCCACATAGAAATGTGTTGGGAACTTCTCATGTGGTGGTGACTTGAATCTATTGGATTTGTGGTTTTGAGTTACACTAGAAAACCAATTTCAAATTGTCTATCTTTTTACCCAATTTATTGGAGAAAGAATGATCTATAATGCAACATTTTACCCATTATTCAAAAAATGTTCATGGGGGGCACCCCTGAATCCCCTTTGGTTAGTTTGGGCTCCCTCGCTGGGCTCGGTCACTCTGACATATTTGTGGGCAATGATTACGCCGCTCCAACTAAATATCTATCCATCCGCCTCTGGGTGGGTGACTGCTTCATGGATGGTTATGAAAGTGTGTGTTCAAGGTTGGGATCCAGGCAAGAGATATTAGAAAATTGACATTTTCGTAAATGCATTACTGCCATTTTTCGACAAAGCCAACTTAATGAATTTTATTACATGGATGAGGTTCTAGGTTGGGAAGTTTATAGAACAAGCTGGCAGGCAGGCTGGACATTTTTTGTGGTATAAAATTTTTTACTCACATAAGTGACAAGGCAAGTATGACGTGCATTCTTACATGGGGAAGGACGGGGCACTTGTGCAGTCAACAAGTGAATGTTTTCTTACTGTGGCATTTTATGTTTTACTGGTGTTAAGGGCAACGTCAGAATGATAATTGTTCTAACATGGTGGGGTGGAGAAAGTTGTGCGGACAAACAAGGACCTGTTTCCTTACTGTTTCAATGCATGTTTTACTGGCGTTGAGGGCAAAGGCAATATAACGAGTATTCATACATGATGGTGCGGGAGTTGGGCAGCAATAGCATAGTTTCTTCCTGTAGCTGGATATTTTAAATGGCATTAAGGGCAAAGCCAAAACAGGAATATTCATACTTAGGGATACTGGCATCGACTGGTAGAGCCAGCATTAACATGCTTTCTATTGGTATCAAAACTGTGCATACAATTATTGGGCAAAAACAGATTTGACTTATAGATGAGGGTACCCGTTTGGGAGCCAGGCACAGCCCCCATGTTTCTACGCTAGGTGAAAGATTGAAGGTTTGATTAAAACATGTACTTATATCAGTCACCTAGTACATTCATGGCATGCACTTGTAGCATTATGATCAGCATGTACTTTCCTCATGCATGGTGGTCTGGCATAGACAAGAATGTGGCATGGCCCACACTTTGTTGCAGAGTGTGGGGGGTGTGGCACTCAGCAATGCATTCATGGCGGTCCTCACATTTCTTGTTCCAGCACTGCTACAGTCAGAAGTGCCTATGGCACCTGACAGAGGAATTAATTAACACTTTCACACTGGATGATGAACCTTCTAGCTTCTGTTGCACCCCTAGGGCATGCTCCTTTGTCAAAGTGTTGTAGACTAGTACTAACAATGATGTATCTGGAACCATTTCAAAGGTTAAGTCTAGAACTCATTGCCACGGCAGTGGCGAAAACTATCCACATGTGAGAATGGAACTAGAAATAACAAGGACAACTAACAATAATGTTTCTAGTTCCTGGCACTTTGCCTTTTCTCCAACCGGGTCCACCCATCAAATTGTGGCACAGATCATTTAAAAAAAAAAAAAAATCTACTTTTACATTTGTTTTTTAATCAAATAAATGTCCAGTGACAACGAGGATCCCCAATTGAATGTCTGCATTGTAGCATAAGACAACAAGCAACTGTTTCTATTGCTGAATATTTTGTATTGTAAACCTCCTACACAAGAAAATATACCTGATCACAAATTATAACAAACAAGAGCAAAGACAGAAACATCTTGTCACCACAAATTAACATTTGTGAATATTTGAACTATTGGGAAATCACATAGCTAAACTGAAGACGCTTAGATTCCAAACATGTCCTACTTTGATCAGATATCCAAGTATGAGAAACAATGAATGCATAGAGACTAAACCTATGTGTGTGGCTTAAGTTAATTTTTTTCTGTAACAACTCCATACTACTCCGGAAACCTATTTTAATGTTGTACTAGAGCATATATTTTCTTGATACAGTGCATTATCGGTCAATGTTTTATTTTCTCAAATACTTCATGAGGAATAGTACCCATTATAACATCAAGAAGAGCACAGAATGAAAAGTCTTTCTTTATTGACTATTGTCATGTGATATTGCAACAGCACCATTTTTGAAAGAATTGGCTGATAGAGAAAAAAATAAATTAGTCATCATCAGCAAGTGGAATGGGATTCCTAAGCACAGTATCATGGGGATATGAGCATGGAGGTAGAGGAGAAGTAAAGCAAATGGTCTTAGCTAAAGAGAGTATTAAAAATGTCACTCACAGAGATTCCCAACAGAAGCAAGTCTGAGATGGCCGTTTATTAAAATTAGATTGGGTTGGTATATGTATACCAATAGTGAGTGGGAAAATCTAGAGAGAAGACTACAGGACACAGGGAAATCCTTCAAGGCCACACCCACGAACAGCTGACCGTAAAGCAACATAAGGAGACACTGTGCATGCTGGAACTTCAATAGGACTACGAGAAAGTGAACATATGGAGATTTACTGAATTTGAGGACTCGAGGTCAGGTATCCTATACCACAATGAGTAGATGAACATAATCACTAATATTGCATGCTGGAATTGTGGACCTTGCAGGCAGCGTTCCCAAGGAACATTGGGAAAATGAGCATTTGGAGAATTGCTACAGAATGGTACTTTGGATCACAGTTCCTAGAGCACATTGAGAAAGTGGATATGAGGAAAATTGTTACATGTTGGATCTTGGTCTCAGGGTTATGCTATTTAGAAAAGTGTTTATAAGGAAACATGTGGTATGCTGGAAGCAGGAGTTATGGTTTCAAAAGCCCATTGAGAATATGAACATAGGAAGAAATGAAGTATTCTGGATTTTAGAGTCATGGTTCCACAAAATATTGAGATAGTGATTGCAAAACTAAGCATTGCATATGGAAATCAGACATTAAAATCTCCAGAGAACATTGAAAAAAAGATTTGTATGCATGCTCTTGAAGTACAAGGTCCCAAAAGATATTATATAAGTCAGTGTTTTTATACAGTATGAAGTAATTGAAGAAATTAGCATAAAAAGCTGAAGTTGACATTCAAGCACCCATGACATATTGAAAAAGGGAGTACCAAGACAAATGTCACTGACAGACCTGAAGTGGATCAGGACAAGTGTCAATGTGGAGGAGCATTTTGGGCCAATGTGAAGACAAACTCTAGTGTTAAGACCACTTTACAATGGGCCTCAATACGAGTTGGACAGTACAGTAAAATAAGATAAATGAAACAGTGATAATTCCAATACTACGACTTTTTTGGAGGAAACACAATTACTGATGTTTTATTGCATCACTAAATTCCAAATTTCATCGTTTACCTCCAGCATTATGTTGAAGGTAGATACTCTGTTATAAGGCCAAACATCGATGGAATTACCACAGTGGATTTTCTCTCATAGAGGTGCTGCCAAAATACCCATGGAGTCTGATGGATTGAAAAAACTGGGACTTGTAACACCCTTCCACAATCCCGTGGTAAACCCATAGGACTGAGTGTCAATAACAGTAAATGAGTTTGGTGGCAATCCAGCAGATTTACTAGCACATTTCTGGCAAACTTGTAATGAGGCCTAGTGTCTGCTAATTTCATTCAAAGTAAGATCTTTAAACTCTATGCCTTGATTTACATCATCATTGTTTAAAGATCATCACGCTGGACATTGCCTATTGTTGCACGCAAGTAGCAAAACAACTCAATACCAAATTGGGCTATAGATCGAGATACAGATGTTTCACTCACATACACTCATTATGGATTTCAGTTCACTTCCCAACTGACACTTGGCAAGCAGTGAAATCCCCCCAGCTCCTTCACTTTGGTCATTGAGATGTAGAGTTTATGACTTAGTCTAGTTAGCAGATCAGTGTCTTTAAATTATTTTACCCTATCTGCTGTCTGATAACTGATTGGCAATGTAATACTCTTGTGGGTTTGACAAAAAATGAAATAGTTGGTGTTCACGTGTTAAAAGGAAACTCTCACTCCTCCTTATAACCAACAAATGCATTCACCAAAGCCTGAAGTGTCATTGGAGATTAGGCAAGGAGAATATAAGAGTGTATGCATGGTAGCTGGGTCATGTAGCTGACCACTAACTTGGAAGTAGGTCAAGGCATCACACAATCTAGAAAAGAACATATATTTAACTTATAATGGGACATAACACACCCATGCATGATGCCTGACCTCCCTCTTGCAATACTAAATGTAAGAAACAACACTGCATACAATGATGGGGGTGTCTTTAAGAAAACCCTTTAACATATTTCGGGGGTATGGACTAACCAAGACTTGAATCAGGATAGACACAATATTTCAAGGTATTCCATAATATGATAGATGCTGGCAACATTTTGTAAATATGTATGAGAGAACATCCGTGAAACAGGTATCACAATTTCTAAAAATGTTGGACGATGATCCGTTGAAAATTGTAGGTAAACCCAGTCTTCAGTCAAACCTGTCATTGTACTGGCTACCAGGTAGCATCCACAAGACATAATAAAAATGTGATAAGTCATTTGAATTGCATGTAAACAATACATACATGTATTATTTTTAACACAACCAATGTACTTCGAGTTCCTGATTTAAATGTTTGTGTGTTTTGGATATACCATTAAGGAAGGCATTGTTTTCCATTAACACATATGATAATATTTATTCTCCAAATCATTATGGTATGGCAGAAATGGACACTGACTCTCAGAAACACTATGGGCCTCATTACAAATTTGGTAGTATTCGGTGGCAAATCTGCCACAATACCATCAAACAGAATTACCATTACCACCACTTGTAGTGGTATGGTTTGGTTAGTCCCCATATATGGTGTCCATAGGACTCCATAGGGATTTCAGCAGAATTACTGATGGTGGTAATTCTGCCGATTTTGCAGATTTCTGGTGTTAATCAGACCGGATTACCTCCAACATTTTGCTTGAAATTTTTCCCCTGCCACCCCACTGAAGTTGTAGTACTGTGATACAGTAATTCAGCGGTAAAGTAGTGGTAAGAGAGTTAATACTGCATTACCACATTTTTTTCCCGCAACACTGTACTTGCAATGAGGCCACATATGGGCTATTTTTCCAAATTTTCATGGATATATTTTTTAACCATTTAGCCACTATCCCACTCATTTTAAGAACGTTCATTGACTGTCCAGTATTTAATCATACTGCTACTGAATATTGTTTACTAATTCTCATGGGAGTCAGTGCTGACCCTTCTCTAGTTGATTCTTTGACTAATGGGATAATGCATACAGTAAATACCCCATACCATATCATTTGCAGGGTGATAAAAACAGGAATTATTCAAAATATTGCTTGTTTTACCTGCAACAATAGAGTCTTAATGAGGGCCCTAGTGCTTGTCTGTAGTTTAACTACTTTTAAAGGCTAAAAAGTGAGGGGGAGCTGTTGAGCAGCCCAGAAAATGGCTGCCTAGCTGTTTTGCTCTGTGTAGCACCGACACAAATCCTACAGCATCTGCGGGATCCTCCATCATTTCCCGATTGCTATCACACCAGCTGATAATCTGAGGACACTCTGCTCTCAACCCTGGCAAAAAACGGAGCCCCAGAACTTGGATACGGCTGTTGTGTCCTGATTGTGTGTGCGGCCCTGTTTGTGGCTGATGCGGCCCGAGCTGCGTGGAACTCCCGATCATTCTTCCTGGAGCTGAAGCTGAGCTCGATCTTCACCTGCTGGGTGCACGAGTACTGACCGCATATCGTGGTCGAGTGACTGGCCCTGACCGCACTGTTGCTGGTGGGAGTGGGCCCTGCAGACGTGCCGTGCCTGGTCCTCTGCGCCTGTTCTTGTCCTGCATCTGGTGAGCGGCCCTCAGCTGCCTACTCCACCGCCTGCTGTGCCCGCTGCACTGCCGGCTCGCCATCTGGTGTGGCCCCCAGGGGCGCCGTGGACTGCCAGCACTCCCCCCTGGCTCAGAAACTCCTCCAGCACTAGCGTGAAGCCTCTGGCGGGGACACAGACGTGCTCCTCGCGTCTACTGTGGTGTCCCCACTTGGTCTCGGTGGGTCGCTGGTGGCTTGCAGGTGACAACTAGCCCCAAGCCGAAGCGGGCCTACTGTGGATCCAGGTGAGGAGTGGGGGGCGCGCCCCTGGGAGAATTTGTGAGCCTGGTGATACTAGACCATTGTGGGTCCCCTCTCCGCTCCTGTATCCCCACCCCTGGTTGAACTTTGCTGTGCTTGCTGTATGCGGCCCTTACCGATGATAAGATCTGGACTGAGCGCGGTCCGGTGCGGGGGCCCTCCTCTGCATTGGGATTCATATCTTTGGGATCAGCGCTGCTCCATCACACCAGGTTGGTTGGACCACACGCACCCTGTCAAATTGTCGAGGTATCATTTCCCATGGCTCTGTGAAGTTCTGGCTGGATGCTATTTACTGCGGTGGTCTGGTGTCAGTGATCAGAGCGCATACAAAATTGCCCCTGCTATGACCACCTGCTCCGCTTACGCTACCGAGAACTGCCTCCTCCCAACTCCTGCGTACCTTGTGATGCGCACGGTCCGACCTCAACACTACAGTGAAAAGCTCCTGACAGCATTCGGGCAGGCCTATCTCAGCAATTGGGTGTGCCTGGACCTTACTTCTCATGGCGAACTTTCTGCAGTGACCAGTGCATATACACATTCTACCACCTGCCCCACTCCTACCACTGCAGACTGCTTTATCCTTGTCTCTGTTATCCTGGTGACCGGCTGCTGACTTGCCCACACCACAACTGCACTGCCCCAGCTGATATATTGTCTTGTCTATCCCAGTGGCCTGGAGGACCCTGGTCCATCGCACCTCCAATCTTGGTCCTCCCCATCCTCCAGTGACACCCCCCATCATAGACTGATTCTCTCCTGGGATGCGGCAGCGAATACCATGGCCAACCGCCATCTACCTGGCACAGTCACACTCTTCACTGCATAGGCATGTCAAACAGATCCCGTGGCGCCAATAAAGTGGGGGCAATGGACAAGTTCGCCAAGGTGACACCAAGGCCAGAATCAGAGCATGTATCCCCCAAGCAGGAGGAACTTGACTCACGCCCAGGTACGCCGACTCCTGAACTCACTAACTAATGGAGTCCATGGCTAAAAACATTGCCTCCTTGCATGAAAAGCTAGACGATATAAATGCCAATGTCGCATCGCTCAAATCTCAAATCGATCAGGGGGGCACCAGGATCACTAAAGCTGAATCCAGAATTGGGGCCAACGAAGATGGACTGCACACCCTCCGAGACACAGTTGCATCCCTTACCCGTGACATGAAGTCTGTGAAAGGTAAATGCGATGACTTGGAATCCAGGTCACGTAGAAACAACATACGGATCGTTGCTGTCCCTGAAAATTCTCTTAAGGGTCGTACGGAGTTGGCAGTCGAGAACTTGCTCAAGGAACTTCTGGACAACCCTGATTTGTCCCCTTTCTTCACGGTAGAGCGAGCCCGTTGTGCCCTACCACCACGACCCAAACCTGGTGACTTCCCTAGGCCTGTCATCGCTAAAATTCTTTATTATAGAGACAGGGGATCTCATCCTCCGTCTGGCGCGCAAGAATGGTGAACTGCGCCTTGGCTGCCAAATCATTAGGATCTTCCCCGACTTCTCTGTGGGAGTACAGCAGGAGAGGCGCCACTTCCTTGGTGTAAAAAAGCTGCTGAGAGAGCGGAATATTCCTTACGCAATATTGTTCCCAGTGCGACTCAAGTTCGCCTTTCAAGAAAAACTGTACTTCTTTACTGTGCCTGGTGAGGCAGTGAAATTTATAGAGGCATGGATTCCACTTCATAACCCACATGCAGACCCCGTGGATAATGATTGAGTCGTGACCTGCTTGCCTTAGCACCATCTGGAGGTCGATGAGCGGGATCCATTAGCCTCTGGGTTGTTAGTAGTATCAAGCATGTTGACTCTTCATAACATTGCGCACCGTCTGTTGTTGTGTTATGCCTCATCATCTGTGTTTAACCCAATTATCCTTGCGACCTACTGCATCTGGCGTCACTGTGATGCTAACTGAGGCTTACACCTGTTACCAAATCACCGTGTCCACTGGCGTCTTGGTATTCCACTCCCTTGCCACATATGCTGGCGTGATAAACCTGTGTCATATTGACGTATACCCCCATAACATGTACCAAATCTGGTACTTTATTGCTCCTGTTTGGTTGTCTGCACGGCAACAGCGCACCCCACTGCAGTTGCAATGGGAATGTTAGAGGTATTGTTGGGTATTGGTCCCGGTTGGGCCTATGGTTGCACTGGCTCATGTTGGAGCAAGTCTGCTGACCTTCTGTTGGGGGGAAATGTTGACATTTGTGGGAGGGCGGTGGGAGGGGACACTATCAGCCATTTTTGGATGGTGAGGGGTGCACATGTTGGGGATGATAACATCAAAAATGGCGGGGGCTGGGCGGCATTTCATGTCATGGTAGAGCGACACAATGGAAAAGACCATATCTATAGGTACAAACTGAATCATACTAGCTGGGATGTACCCTAATGCCCACTAAGATAATGTCCTGGAATGTCTGTGGCCTAAGTAACTTCTCCAAGACACTTAAGATTATCGCTTATTCCCAGAGACACAGTGTCAAAATACTCATGCTGCAGGAGACGCATGCCCATAGCTGCCTTGCTTCGAGTGTTGCACCTTCATTGGGACCTAACAGATTCTATTCAACTTATTCTACACAGGCCAGGGGCGTGCTGACTTTGGTCCACAAATCTATCAAATTCACACTCTTAAAACGTCACGTAGATCCCGAGGGCAGATATGTCATACTGCATTGCACGTTATTGAACAGAGATTAACTCCTGGTGATCACGTATGGCCCCAATGCGGACTCACCTGATTTCTTTGACACTGTCGCCTCGATCTTGTTGGGTTACGTGGGTATCCAGATCAACTGGGGGGGTGATGTGAAGTTAATACTGGATATGGGCCTGGACAGAACAGGGTCGGCGCCAAGGGCACCTTCCCGGGCAGCGAATAGACTACACGCACACAGTGTTACACTTGATATCCACGACGTCTGGAGAGCCCTCCACCCTCAGTTACCTGAATACACCTATTACTCGACCGTACATGATAGCTCGTCCAGGATTGACCTCTTCTTGGTGTCCAGTGATTTAATAGGGAAAATAGGCGAGGCTCAGATACTGATCCGGACACTATCCGACCATGCACTGATTACCTTGTTGTTGGAACTTGAACCACCTGCACCTACATGTAGCACTTGGCACTTTAAATGAGCAGCCCTCCTAGATATAGTATTCAAAGCTGACATTTTGGCAGATATCACAACCTTCTTCGAATGTAATTCCTTTCAGGCCACCACTGCCGGAGTCCGCTGGGACGCATTCAAGGTTTACATTCAGGGATGTCCATCTTGAGGGAGGCGGGAGTGTTGAAAGCGATAAGGTATGACCTCAGCCGTTCTAAATCTAAGCTGCGGGAGCTGGAGTGGGACTGCACGTCTGAATCAGACCCCGCTAAACTGGCACTAATCAGTGAGGAACTTAAGTTCTTCGAATCACATGCCGCTAGGGAGGTTCGCTATTTCAGCCGCCCGCAAGCGGCATGGAAATATGGGGAGAGCGATAGACCGGGCAAGACACTAGCTAGGTTAATGAGAGGGAATGGGGCCAAACCCAGATCATATCTGTTAAAGATTCGCAAGGTATGCCTCAGTGGTCGGACCAGAAAATATTGAAGGTTTTCACTGACTTTTACACCAGTCTTTACGAACAGGCCCCGGAACACGAGGAACAACACATGAGAGATCTCCTCACCCAGATCCCCATGGCGTATGTCTCCGACGCAACAGGGGACCTGCTGGATTCCCCTATCCTGTTGGAAGAGATTGTCAAAGCCATCCTTTCCTCTTATTCCCCCAGAAGCTCACTGTCTCCCAAGCTCTGGTTCTCTCTAAGCTGGACTATTGCAACAGCCCCTTTTTTAATCTACCTGCCTCTACTCTCCGCCCTTTACAACTTATCCAGAACAGGACTGCGAGACTTGTCCTTGGCCTCAAGCCCTGGGATCGTATCTCTCCAGCTCTGAAATCTCTCCATTGGCTCCCAGTGGATGCACGGATTAAATTCAAAACCCTCTGCATTGTCCACAAGGCTTTCTGGGGCCTGGGTCCAACATACCTTCAGCTATCCCTCCGCAAATACCTCCCATCTCGAGCACTCTGCTCCTCTACCTCTAACTCCCTCAGGGTCAGTTGTTTCTCAAAGAAACGAGCTGGGGGTAGTTCTCTGTCTTCGGCTGGGGCCTCCCTCTGGAACAGCCTCCCTGCCACTTTAAAACTTGAGGAGAACCATCTCCGGTTCTGGAAGCACTTCAAAACCTTCCTCTTTGCTTCTGCCTTCTCCTCCCCTCTCGCCTGTTGATTCTACTCTCCCTCGGCACCATGCAGCTAGCCACCCTCTGTCCTCTGGGCCCAGGTACCTGCTCATCTTGCCACCCTCACGCACTGCCTCCGGGCAACCCCCTGCACTGGGGTCTGTATCTGTACCCATGCAGCCCTCCCCTTTTCTTCCTGCACTTTCAGACCTACACAGCCTGCTGCCATAAACCCAGCACTTGCCACTTGCTGGCTGCACTCCCATTGTTTGTTGCCTTTTTATTTATTATTTTATTATTATTTTTGTTTTTTTTCCTTCTCGCTCCGCACTCTCCTTTTGTTCCCCCTTCCATGCACTTCTCCCCCTTCTCCCTCTACCCTGCACTTGCACGTTCTCAATGTCACTGGGCCTAGTAAGATCGTTGTTTTTGTTCTCCCCTGTTCCCTTTCCCTGCCTGGTCGTGCTCTGAAACACTTGTGTATGAGCGCGATAGAAATAAAATATCAATCAATCAGTCAATCTCAGACCCCTCGAAATGCAGGGCCCTGGCCCTGACGGCTCACTCCCGAATTTTACCAGGAGCATGTTGCTATCCTAGCACCCAAATTGTTAGAGGTCTGGGATGAATCCCTCCGACTGGCAGTCCTCCCTCCCTCCCTGCACGAGGCTGTCATCACAGTACTGCTCAAGCCCGACAAACCAAGCGATGACTGTGGCTCGTACAGGCCACTATCGCTTATGAACATCGACACTAAGATCTTTGCAAAGGTGATAGCCAATCGATTCCTCCCAATACTGACACACCTGGTCCACGAAGACCAAGGGGGTTTTGTACCGAGGAGATCCACCTCACACAACATCCAGCTACTTTTCAATGTACTTGCCAGAATCGACCGAGACGCAAACGCCATTGCTGTGACCCTTGATGCTCAAAAAGCATTTGACATGGTCTCGTGGAAATATATGTGGCTGGTCTTGGAGATAATGGGGATTGGTCCCAATATGATCAGATACATTGAGCTACTGTATACCACCCCATTGGCTCGAGTTTGAGTTAATTCCCTAACATCCATGCTATTCACCTTATTTAGGGGCACTCGGCAAGGCTGCCCATTCTCCCCAATTCTTTTTGCACTAGTAATAGAGCCAATAGCTGACCATGTCCGGGCACGGCACGCCCACGGAGGTGTACGATTGAGGGACACCCCTGAAATAATATCCCTATATGCCGATGATGTGCTCTTGTACATCAGGGACCCTGCAACTCACCTTGATCCCATTTTGCGAGATATCACACACATAGGAACCTGCTCTGGCTTTGCAATTAATTACTCCAAGTCGGAAATGTTCC
Source organism: Ambystoma mexicanum (assembly GCF_040938575.1). Classification (NCBI taxonomy): domain Eukaryota; kingdom Metazoa; phylum Chordata; class Amphibia; order Caudata; family Ambystomatidae; genus Ambystoma; species Ambystoma mexicanum. The sequence continues at coordinate 205,683,497 of NC_090941.1, read as the reverse complement.
CACTTACTACTAGGACCCAACAACCAGTCTCTGAATATCTGCTGTGCTGGTCGCCCGGTGGTATTAGATACTTGGGGGTCCGGATATCCCTGTCTAGATCCACTTTTCTAGCGGATAATTATACAGCCGTGGCACAACTAGCTGAGTCAAAAATTACTAGGTGGCGTTCTCTCCCATTGTCACTTGCTGGGAAACTCTCCCTTATTAAAATGGTTCTGGTCCACAAACTGCTTTATGCCTTTAGTAATGTACCAACCTGGCCTGGGAGACAATACTTTACGAAACTGCATACCATATGTGCACAGTTCCTATGGCACTCGGGTGCAGTCCGAAAGAAATGGTCGGTCATGGTGCTTCCATATGATAAGGGAGGATTTACTGTACCCGACTTAACGTTGTATTGGATAGCTGCACAAGCCCATTATGCCACATACTGGTACCCGAACAACCTGACTCGCCTGCACGTCAAGTTGGAAAATCTAGCTGTGGACAAGATTAATATTATGACCTTGATACTCGATCGGGACTATATACCGGATTCTCCGCTAGACCCAGTGGCAGCTACTCTGCTGGCTTGGGGCCGACCACTGAACAAAACAACTGAAACATACCCCTACTATAAATGGCTTTCTGTTTGGGGCTTCCCTGGGCTAGAACCCACACATGATGCAGCCCTGGTGCGACACTGGGAAGCTCTGGGTTACCAAGCACTCACTGATTTCTTTCCCAACGGGAAGTTCATTGACCCACATTCATGGAGGCATGGTCACTCTGGGTCTGCACTCGAGATGTTACAATACTACAGGCTCCGTGTTGCTTTCCGTGCCAGGTGGCCCACCTTTCTGGACAGAACCCCCTGATGATCCCGAGGTCACCTGCATAGCTAATTCAAGTGTCACCCGCTGTGTCGTCTCCTCTCTATATAAACCACTGCTAACAGCAACTCCAACCCAACCCTCCAGAGCATACACTGAATGGGCGGATGAACTGGGTCTTGAGATTTCTGACCACCTGTGGGAAAAGATGTGCTCACATACCAAGAGAGTATCCCTTAATTGCCGCTACTGTCTCATGCAGTTTAAACTGCTCAATAGGCTGTATTATATCCCCAGTAAGATCTCTAGATTTGCACGCACTGATACACATATTTGTGCACGTTGCAAGTTGGAGGGTACGGACCATTTACACATGTTTTGGACATGCCACACTCTAGGGGATTTCTGGGATAGGATATTGAGAACCCTTGCTGATATCACAGGCACCACTGTTGGCCCTTGCCCGTTGGGAATCCTTTTTGGGGTTTGGGGAATGGATAATACCAGACGGATGGCTACATTTTTAAATATAAGTTGTATGGTTGCCAACAAATCTTACTTCAGTGCTGGAAAAGCCCTTCTCCTCCAACTTTTCAGAAATGGCTTAGTGCACTTACCTGGGCCCAGTCTTGCGAGGAAGAGTACCTGACTATGCTCCCAGAACACTCTCGCCCCAGGAATATATGGGCTGCCTTTAACAGTTCAGTTATCTTATTAATCAGGCTGAAAGTGTGTCCGACGATGACTCACCTGGAGCCTCGCAAAGATGCACCGGAGCGACATAATGCCTTATGAGTTACTGTTTTCTCTTTCTGTTGGGCTTGTACCTGTTTCTATGTATACTGTGTACCAGTAATGCATCTACTACATAATTTGCTCCGTCATGCATGACTGCTGTACCCCTGCCTTAAATAAAAATTAGAAAATAAATAAAACAAATGCTAAAAAGTAATTAAGGTTAGCATCAAATCAATGCTATTTAAATAATATCATGTAGTATAGGGTTCAGCAAATGGATGAATGCTTGTCCCACTTTCCGCTCCTAGCAAACACGTGGGTATGTTCTAAATGTGCTTTTTACTAAAGTTTTCAATATAGGCAGACAGATCAGTAGAGATTCTCTGACCTTGTACTGCTGCCACCAGTGATATTGGCACCGCCAGCCCAGCTTCATGCTCATACTTGAGAGCAATCATTCCATAATAGTTCACAGGTGTATACATTTTAAGTAATTTCAATTCCTGTACTTCAATTTGAAATATAAATAAATCAACTGTGGCAAATGCCCACATGTCGTCACTTCTACGCTAGTGGGAGCCCCTTTCCATGATGCCCGGGAGGTGAGGCCGCTACCCAACAGTCCCCTTGGGCATGGTACTCGGTGGTTAAATCTCATGTGGAGGGAGACCCCCTATGGGATTAGTGACAACTTGTAGAGAATGTGGTATCCCCACCAATGACCTTAGCCTACCCTCCTGCAACCCTAATATCAACCCATACCCTAACATATCAATGTGTTATTGTCCCCCTAACATCTTGGAGAATACTAGGAAGAGGAAGAGCAAGGACTACCCAAATATAGTTCCTCTTCCTCTTCCTAATACCAAAAATAGGATAATCTCGGGAGACCGATCCCTTTAGTACTGAGACAAGGAAGAGGGAGGGAGTGCTAAAGAGGAACCTGCAGAACCAAAGTGAGCAGTCTAGTCAATATGGAGCTGGTTGGTGTATAAAAAGTGAAGGAGGACTCTGATGTCAAGCCCTCCCTGGAGGACCCTAGAGTCCAGAGAAGGAAGCGCTGGAGACAAGGCAGACTGGGACGCCACGAAGGGAGCATTCTGCCACAAGGACGGTTCAGTGTCAAGGGCCTGCTGCGCAATTGAAGAGAAGCAGCAGCTCCTGGTGCCCCATTGGGTCGACGCATCACGGAAGTCCTGAGAGTATTGTATAACATAGAGAAAGGTACGCAAGCATGAGGGGAGTTGAAAGGGGACCAAGGCAATGGTGTAGAAGCTGGGGACCTTGAGGGAAATAAGAGTCATGGGTTTCAGACCCCAAACCCAAGAGATCTGAAACAGGGACGTCATTTCACCAAAATGCCAGCGGTAGCAGAAGTGATATTGCACAACCCTTGACCTCTGATGACATCAGAGGAAGTGATGTAATTTCACCCCACCCCCAGGTCACATCACAGAAAGTGATGGCATGCAAACTTTCACCCCTTGACAAAAGAGGAAGTGACATCACATAGCATTGTTCCTCAATACAGTAAGAAAAATATGTTTACAATATCACTGTAATATGATCTACATTTCATATAAGAATGGATAACCATATCTAGCATTAACATCAGTATGTATAGGCCCATGTTACCAAATTACTGTGAATGTAAGCATTTGCACTTATTTTGGCTTGCCTGCAGTTATGGTCATCTCGTGGTTCCGGACAAGGCAATGCAAGCTGCTCCTGCTTTGTGTTGGTGTGCTCTGGCCATCCTGCTACCAGTCCTGTGCCACAGGATGCAGAAACCTGGCATAGAAGAAAATGACAATGTGTGATCACTGTGCACAAATACATTTAAATTAATGCAACATGCACCTAATGAAGAATGGAAGCAAAGCAGCATGCAGAAAAAGCGACAACAAATCTTCACTTTCTGTAATTCCCTTTTATTTGGTAGGGAATTCTGAAAAAACAATGCTGTCAAGAAAATATTAAGGTCAAGTTTGTAGAGGCAATACACTCAATCACGTTTTAAATAACAAATTCATACACAATCTGAAATGGTACACGTTCATGGTTCATCATCAGGCAGACCAAGAGGTTGACATCACAACATTGTACTCCTATATGCCATTGACCTTACATGTTATTAACCATGCATGCTGTGCTGAGAACTAATACCGATATTACACTTAGAGCATGCTCATTGTTACCTGCTGACATAGGCACCCTATGCAATTCCCTCATCACCTCCACCGAAAACTATACCTCCACATGTGTTAATAGAGGGCCAGTGCCTGGCAGAGTGCATGGGTGAAAGGGTGCAGTGTGGACCACCAATGCAGTGCAATCACTGGATGAATCACGATCACTGCAACAACATGGGGCATTGTATGTCACCAGCCACACTAGAAAATCATGCATACTGCACATATGTTCAAAAAGACCATCAACCTATTGTTACCTGCACATGTTATCCTGTTGTTATCAAGTCACCCAACCAGTTCACACCACTGTGCATAGCTGCATTTCCAGTGCTGCACTCATTATTCCTTTGAGAGGTCAACAGCACATCTCTCAAGATCAGAAGAAATAAATAAAAACAGTCCATCTCGGACAGGGGGAAAAAAACATATGACTCCATCCTGGACACAGGTATGAAAATATCAGAAGGCTGTGGCCATACCGACTAAGGGGGCCACAAAAGAAATATCAGGCCACACTGGTCAGGTTCACATCATACAGTACTATGCACACAGCAACCCCATCGCCACCATGCACACTGTTAGCTGCACAAAACACTGTGCATCATCTGCCCTAATACTATTAGCTGTTAGCAGAAACATGGTCAGTCATCTCAACAGCACTGTACCCACTGGATACCCTTATACAGCACACCCTTTACAATTTGGATGTTTCACAATGGTGCAGCACTTCAAGGCTCCATGAGCCCTCTGTGTGCATGGTTACATTATGTACAGGGGTGGACTTGGAACAGAAAGAGGCCCTGGAAATAATTTTCAAAGTGACCCCATATTACACATTTTCAGCAAGTCAACCCTTTTCCTATGAGAACATTTTTTGAATAAAATTAGTTACCACACAAATGAGGCCCCTGAGGCAGAGGCCTAACAGGTAATCTCCAGAGTTCCCTATAGGTTAGCCCCCCGCCCCCATCTACACATCATGCCCCATGGGATTTTAATGTGGGTGCACATTTTATAAATTCTTGAAAACAAATTTGGGTGTATTTAATTATTTGTAGAGTGCCAAGCTCGCAAGCATCAGGGCATTACGAATACACAAGGGACTAAGAAATACAGGACAAAAACACTGATGTCCAGAAAAACTGGTTAACCAATCGGCTCCTAATCAGAGAATGGTCAGTCAATTAACTATGTCGTTAGACTCTTCAAAACTCTAAATAGTGTGATTCCAAATAAAGTACCAAAGGTAATGTGTTCCAAGCCTGAGCAGTAAGGACAGGAACATTGTTTACAAAGCCTCTGTTTTTGTTGGCAATTGGAACGGTCAGTATTTCACCTGAACTGGAACGAAGTTGCCAAGGGGGAACATAAGGTTTCATTGGGTCCTTTTGGTAAACAAGAGCATTTCCGTGGACACATCCAAGGTCAGAGAAAGGGCCTTCACACATATTCTTGCCGACACAATCAGCCAATGGAGTTTCTTCCTTGCATGTGAAACGTGCTCCGTCTTGGGGATATCATACATGATGCGAACAGCTTCATTTTGAAGTACTTGCAAATATCCTTAATCAGCTGTTACTCACACCAACCAGGAGGGCATTACAGTAATCTGGGCGACAGTTACACTTTTTTTTTAAACGGGGGTTTAGCATTTCTTGACACCTTCAGATAGTATTGTGAGCTAGCAACTCCTCCATTAACATGAGCATTGGAGATGAGCGATGCCCTGGGGGGAGAGTTCAAACTTATTTTGGGACCACAGGAGTCCTTCAGCCAGGTTTCACACATCAAACCCTCTTCCTGGATATATTCATGTATGTTAATAGCATGCCATTCATGTGCACACCCATCATTTTTACTTTATCCATGATCTTGATATGGTTGTGCTTGATGTTCATGTGTGAATATTCAAAACCTAGCTTGGCTCTGGCCTACGTAGAGCCGAATGTCATTAGTTCCGTTTGAGCTGGATTCAAGCAGATCGAATTAAAGGACATCCAACCTTTCACAAGGGCGTAGATGTTATTAAGCCAGCTGAGTCAGACTTGTAATCTCCACTTAACTCCATAAGGTGGGAGGAATGCCACAGAGTGGCTTGTTGTACAGATTAAACAATGTTGGAGACATGCAAGCTCCCTGTGGAACTCTGCAGTGTATTTGCTCAATACTAGAAGAACCATTGCCCCAACACACTTGTTATTTCCTATTGCTCAGAAAAGAGCAGATTCAATTTGTCGCTACTCTGGAGCATTCACCAAAAGTAGATAAGGAGTCCAGCAAGCACTTGTGATCAAACAAATCGAACGTGGCAGACACATCTAAAAGTATTAGCAGTCCTGATTTGCTTTCATCCATGATATCAAGCATGTGTGTCTGGAGATCTAGCAGAGCACTTTCTGTGCCATGGTGAGCATGAAAGCCAAATGGTTTTGAATGGAAAATGTTTGTGTTTTCCACGTGTTGTCAGAGCTGCAATGTTGCGATTTTATCAATGATTTTCAATAGAAAAAGCATGTTGGTTAATGGGGCGCAAATTGCTTGGATCTTATGGGGTGAGGCCAGATTTATTTGGTACGGGGGTGACCACTACATGTTTGATAATGCCTGGGACATTACCATGACTAAAAGAGGAATTTGCAAAGTGTACCAAAAAGGGAATGAAGATGTTAGGATTTCGTAAAATGAATTAGGGAGGAAGGCTCTCACCTGATCAAGACGTAGGGCGCATAGAGTTAAGAATCCTTTGCAACTCCTCTTCCGATACATGTGTAAATGAGAAAGCAGAGTTCGGAGCAACTTCACTTCAGGAGGTCAAAGCCGAGAAATTAGGGTTGTGATTCAGGAAATCAGAGATCTCTGCAAGCAGATGCAATTTTATTTGCAAAGGCCTGCTGCACCATGTTACAGTCCTTGCCAGTTGGCACAAACAGCTGAGACTGTAATTTTGGTTTCTCAAATAGTTTCTTTGAGTTGTTCCCTACACACTCAATTTAGTTATTGTAAACTTTCCTTTTTGCCTCATAGATTTGTTGTTTATAAGCTTTTTGTAATGATTTCCATGTTTCCTTGTTTTCACTAGTTTTATTTATTTCCCATATCCGTTCAACCCGTCTCTTTTCACTTTTTAACTCAGTCAGGGAGAGAGTATACCAATACTGTTGGCATGCCGTGTCTCTGATCGACATACCCTGTCTCTATCCAAAAAACAGTATAATTCAGTATTATAAACACTCATCAAAGTCTCTGGCGAGTCAGATTCACGAGTGTAGTCCATTACATGCTTGAGGCATTATTCTAGTTCCCCCAGATTGATCCTTTTTAGGTTCCTACTGCCTATTCATTTCGGCAATGTGTGCACTTTCAGAGGTTTACAGGGGGATATATACAACACTCTACAAAAGAGTGGTCGGATCAGGGACAGGCTCTACTATTGGTAATTTCCATAGAGATGTTTGTAGAGGTGACCCAGTCTAGGATATTACCTCTGGAGTGGCTTGGCTCGGTGTTAAGAATTGTGAAGTCCACACTTATAAGGAATCTTTCTAGCTCACAAGCATCCTTATATTCGGGGTTACCCAGCCAGCGATTTATGCCCCCAAGTATAATAGTAGAACTGTTAAGTTTGTTGAGGGAGGCAAGTAGGAGTTTCAAGTTCTCATTAAAGCTTGCCATGGTCTCAGGTGGACTGTACATCAAAATAAAATTATTTGCAACAGTTTTCATTTGGAAAAAAACTTAAGATGGGTGATTTCACAGCTAGCACAATCAATGGAGGATTGAAAGAAGTGGATGTTAGATTTTACCAGGAAAAGGACACCGCTACCAATTACATATTCATGATTTTTGCCCAAAAAGTTGAAGCCGCGGGGGGAGAGGCCAAACTTATTTTGGGACCACGGGAGTCCTTCATCCAGGTTTCACACTTCATGTCTAAACCCTCTTCCTTGAATTAGCCATGTATGTTAATAGCATGCCAATTTAATGAGTGGGTATTTAATAAAGACATTTTAATGATGGCACAGTCTAAGGATTTAGCTATAGGCCTAATTTGCTACTTATCCTTTATTTCCACATTGGTAAAGTCACCAGACAGCTGTGTAAGGGGAGGGATCCTTGCACCCTCTAAAAACTAGTCTTTAATATGCATAGGGTTCCATTTGTCACTGCATGCTTTTTTGTGAGAATCTGATTGGGGACAGTGCTTGAAGGCTCTGAAAATTGAGGGCCAGCCAAACAAGCTGTACAGGCAGGAGTGGCCACTGTAATAAAAGGGGACAATGTGGGTAAAACATCTGTGAGGGCCAAACAAGCCCTGGGGCTTTAAACATGTTAAACTCCTCTTGAAAATTGGGCACAGCATCATGATGCGAGTCACAGCAATATACTTTTCTACTAATCTCTTGTGCTGCAATTTCTGGGCAGTGAGTAACAAGGCAAGCTAAGGGTGATGACCCATAGTTAGGCGGAGTAGGCAGTAGACAAACCGAAGGTATAGTCCCACCTAATGCAAGCCACACATATGGCATAAACCGGCTTGAGTTTGAAGTGCCGGCGCTGAAGCACTTGATGTTTCGATGAAGCCTCAGTGGAGCCTAGGAATTGATGTCCTGCTACCAAGCGTTCAGCTCTGATCACAAGATGCCAAAAAGTGAGAGTGCTTTATCTCTCTGCAGTCAGCTCATGGCAATGTAGATATCAATAATGCAGTACAGTAAGACACACTCACAGTCGAGGCTCAGAACACTCAATACACTTGAGCAATTCAATACACTGAATTTACATAAGAAGAACACATCATGCATTACATAAGAAGAACACATCATGCATTCAGTCAAGAGCATTAGTACCTATGTGAGAATGTAAAACTTGCTTATACCTCTTATACAATTAATTTTCCAAGTAAGGCTATGGTGATAATTGAGCTTGTTGGGAGCGTGAAGAATTGTCTGGGGGAGGGGCTATTAAAGGGTTCCATGTAATAATGTCCCCGCAGAAATGTCCCCTGGAAAAAAGTAACCAAATAATGGCCTCTGAGGCTTTTCCATATGTGTACCAACCAGTTCTCGGACCATTTTCATGTGTTCTCGCATTCTGGTGGCGGTTTGTGAGATGGGAATGGGAGCCTCCTCTCTTTCTTCCCAGGTCTCCCAGAGCATGTCTAGGACATCTCTGGGATCTCACGCATAGAGCAGCTCGAATAAAGAGAACCCAGTGGAAGTTTGAGGGGTTTTCTTCTCTACAAATAGTGCCCATGGCATCATTTTATCCCAGTCTTTCCCATCATTGTCTACCAATTTTCGTAAAATAATTTTTAGGGTCTTATTGAATCTTCCTACCAGGCCATCGATTTGGGGATGGTACACAGAAGTTTGTAGAGTTGAAATGTGGAGTAGCTCTTTGACTTCGGTCATAAGCTTAATCATAAAGATTGAACCCTAGTCTGTTAGTATTTCCTTTGGAAAACCGACTATGGAGAAATACAGTAGAAACTTTTTGAGGATCTGCTGTGTAGTGTTATCTCGCATCAGGAAGGCCTTGGGATATCTAGTTGAATAACCCACAATCACAAGGACATATTTATTGCCTAATTGGGATGTCTCTAGAGGACCAATTATGTCCATGTCGATTCTTGAAAAGGGGAATTCTATGATTGGTAAGGGGTTTAGAGGGAAAGTTAATGGGATGTGTGTGCTACTCTTTTGACAGATTTTGCATGTTTGGATGAAGGTTTTGATACCCATGTGAATACCGGGGCCAGTAAAACCTCCCACTAATATGCGCCTGCGTTTTAGATTTTCCCAAATGCCCCCCAGTAAGGTGAGTATGGCCAATCTCCAGTACAACCTTTCCATGGTTCTTGGGTATTACCAATTGTGTTTTTACTAGACCTTCCATGGTTTTCTCTCTTCTATAAAGCAATCCTTGTTTTATGGAAAAAAGGGACTTCCCTTTGCTAAATATTCTCCCTCTGAGATTGCTTGTAGAAATGCTTCAGCAAGAGCTGGATCATTTTGCTGGGCGAAGGGTAGGTTGGGATAGATGGTGGGCTCTTCTCCTATTTTCTCTTTGATATTAAGAGATTTATCAGCTTCCCCGAAGCTTAAGTTGCCTCTGTTTGTTTCATCTGGTTCACTTTCTTTAATCTGAGGGAATAACACTCTCTTTAAAATTCCCTGGGCAATTTGATCTCCTCGACATATCTCTAAAGGAAACACTTGTGTATAGGCGTGTTACAAATACCATATCATATCATATCATATAAGGGATCCCACCATGATTCTGTAAGATAACCTTCACATCTCCCCCAAAGTCAGGATCAATAACGCCTGCTAAAATGTCTATCTCAAATTTCCATGCTAGTCCAGATTTTGGGGCCAATTGTATGTAACATCGCCGAGGGGGAATCAAGACCAAGTATGTAGGAATCATTCCTCATTTTCCAGGGGGTATAATAGCTTCCGTACTACTGCAGATATGAAACCCTATTGATTCCTTGGTGGTAATGGAAAGGTTAGAGGCTCTCTGATTAGGTTTATTAAACTGTAGGGTTCCCCAATTTGTTGCAATTGAGTCACATCCCACTTCTAACACCATATATAAGGAACTCATGATGGCAACAGTAAAGACAGACACAAGTGATCAAAGTTCAAGGGTATTTATTAAACTTTATAGTTAGGTTGGGAAAACACCTAATCTAAACCTAAATCTAAGATTGGAGCAAGGTTCAACCATCAAACAATAATAAGGCAGTCCAAGTGGCGTCTTGTCAAAATAAAAGGGCCTATGCTATAAAAACCTATTGCCAATCCTTACGCTTAACACAAATAGAATTGTGGGATAATATTCTTTAGAAAGAAGGAAGTGCTCACAAATAATAAGTCAGGATGCGGTAGTCAGAGATTCCTTTCCCCCTATTTGAAGCACAGAACAAGGTAAGAATCTGGAGCCTGCATATGCTCAAGCTTTCCCCAGCACAAGCCAACAGTTCCGCTCTCACGAATCAGGGCCTTCAGTGGTTAAGTCTCTTTTCTACAAACTGTCTCTTGATGCGGTAGGCCTGATGGATTCAAAATAATAAACAAAAGTTATTTTCTATTTGCATTTTGGTTGATGTCTTTCACCCCTTGGATCCCCTCTTCCGGGCACAGATCCCTAAAAAGTTTCTTAAAGATACCAAGGTCTACGATAACTATGTTTTCTTGCTTTTCGAGGGCCTCACAGGTTCAAAGTATCAGAACAAAGGTTCAACAATCTCTGCTGTGATATTTACAAATCTTAATACCCTCTTGAACAGTTCACTGTGGACACCCCTCGGCTGAGTTCACTCTTGTCAACCCACTGTATAGGGGGACTTTAGACTTCACCTCTCTTTATCGGCATCCCTCTTTCAGGTTCACTCGTGCCTTTTTCATTCAACTTTTACGATGGAGGATTAATTTCCCTTAGCTTCACAATCATCTGTCGATCAAAGACTTTCAACTGTACAGAGGATTTTACAAGACCCCTGTATGACCACTTTGAATCTTTTACCTTGCCTTTCCCAAGGTCTTCTGGCACTGATAGTTTTAACAATCGGGTAATCGGCCAGAGTTTTCTTGAGTGAGCACCCACTTGGGTCTGACTCCTCTGTTGCTACTTTTTACCCTTCTAGCATCAATAGCTCTTTATGCTTTTATAGTTCAACTTGCTGTATGCTACTTTTTGTTCAACACAGTTCAGTTTCTTATCGACTCTCACCTTGACTTACCAGCTGTGATGAACAGATTGGCTTACACTCTCTTTTGAGTTAAGGTTGGTACTACTAAGAAAAGCATCTCTCCCTTGCTTGGTTATGAGCGGAAAATGGTCTTGTATACCTTTGACATCTGCTGCAACACACGCTGGCTATTTATTTTTTGTTTTAGGATTCCTTCTGCAGTGGTTTCACTGTTCTTGAGCTGCAACGGACAAGGTGGCATCTCTCCTTGTCACCCTCTCGGTATGTGCTGTCTTTCTCTTCCTCTTGAACTGCTATGCTGAGTTAGCTGTCGTGCGGACTGCCTTGCTCGTATTTCACTCTTGTGCTTCACATTTTATTCCTGTGGGGAAGGGAAAGGGCCGTTGGGTGTGTGCGGTTCTGGTCAATTGCCTGACTTTGCCTGACTCTTGTGTTGGAACATGTCAGGTAAATGTCTCAAGTGTTAGTCCATCGTCCATCGTAATATGAAAAAGTGTTTGCGTCGGAAACGGGTGATGGTAACGTGTTTGTATATTCTATGTGGTAGGTTGGGGAAAATGCGTCATAAAAACGGGGATACCACATCTCACCTATTGGTGCCCCACTTCCACTCCTCACTGGTCCACCTCCAGGAACTGGATCCAATAGCGATGGCTGTGTCCTAGCCACTTGGATGACAGACCCCGGTGGACTAGTCAGGGCGACAACTTCAGGTTTCTCACAATACATACCCATTACCTGTGCACATGGGTACCAGAGCTTATACTCAACAGCCCATCATGCCTGTCTTACTTCATCCTATGCTGCTCAGATCAGACTTTCCAGATGTCAACAAATGGTTCCAAAATAGTCAAAGCAGTAGTCATCAAGCCACACTAGAAGAGAGGGCTAATGGTGTCCCGGTTCTGACATTTGGGAGGATTTGGGAGTGGCCCCAACATTTCAAACACTGCTGGAAAGCACCAAGTGAAGAGCAAGGATTGGGGAGTTGTGACAAAACCCCCAGACTCCTTCTAAGGGTAGTGGATGGGCTGTGGATTGCCATGTGATGCTAGAACCAGGGCATGTGGAGGATCCCATACAACCCTACTTACAAAATATGTGCAGGGCAGGTATCAACACATTGCCAACCCAATGCACATTGGTACTTTAAGATAAGGACTTAGTAGTCTAGACAATCCTGCTCGCCCTTGGTCTCAGGCAGATCAGCTATTTTGTAACATTGTTTACCTCTCCCAACATCAAGAGATATCATTCTCTGCTACATTATTGAATTGGGCAAAGAGAATGGGAGTTGTGGTGCACCAGAAGAAGGACTCAGACTACAATGGGTCATGTTTCAATGTGGTTTATTTGAATTAAAAGAAAATCGTCTATCGAACCCTATCACTATGAGTGAAGTAACTTACCTTCTAAAATAAAAACTAAGGGTGCCTGTCGAAGTCCAAAAATAAAGAGTCCTGAGTCCAAATCCTAAGTAACTAACTGGCCCTACCACTTTAGAAAATCTGACTAAAAGTATAAAGGTAGGCTTGCACAACATCCACATCATGGGTTTCTACCAGGCCCAACTTGAATGTGACACCATCTCAAAATTCCTATTGAGGTATATTTATAAAGTTCACAGTTGGTTAAAAACAGAAATATCTTCTCTCTTGCTTTCTCTTCCCCTGCTTGGAAGCATATTCTTCTCACAGTACTTTTGCCCACATGTAGATCAGTGGTCAAATCCCTCCAGGATTATTTGAAACACACTTCTCTGTATCCCATCCTTCTTGGCTTTGGGACTCCCCAAAGTCCTCTGACACTTTGGCAGGGTGATTGGTTCACAGTTCAATTTAATAAACGTAGGGCTTCTGCCCACTCGGTTCCCGTTACCTGGTTGGCTTGGCCAGCCTTCTTCTAGAGTGTTTGTACTCCTTCCACCTGTTCCATGTGGGACATATCTCCATCCAATTTGATTAATTCATCATGTGTGGGTCATTTTCCCAGCCGTAGAAAAAAGCACAAATATCAATTTCAGGCGAGTTTACATAACGCCTGTGCCCATTTGGTTCTCTTAGGCTCTCATACTGTAGGCTGCTTCTCCAGCCTTTACATACAATGTTCACATCTCTTTCACTTTGTTTATCTGGGTTGTGAGCTTGTTCCATTTTCTTAGGTTCTTGTACTGTTGGCAGCTTCTCCAGCCTTGATATGTAATCTTCGTATCTCTTTCACGCGGTTGTATCTGTGTTGTGTGTCTGTTCCGTTTTCTCAGACTCCCATACTGTTGTTGGTTTCAGAAATCTCAGAAATGAAAGTTCGTAGCGCTCACTGGCATCCTCTCTTTGGGAGCGTTCTCTTCCCTGTTGGTACTGGTCTCGTAGACAAAGGTGCTTGCTTTGTGGCACTCAGGGACCCAGTCTCTCTTCCTATCACTGGTCTTGGTGCTGGTTGCCGTGCACCAGGCCCACCACTGTTCTCCAGTGTTTGTGCCACTAGGGAAGATGGTTGTCTTTCCCTATTCATTCCTCTCCTGACCAGAGCCGCTTGTCAGTCAGAGGATCCGTTTCTCAGACTTCAGTTAGAAGGTTTCGCGTCTCCCATGACGTTGCTGGCTCTGTGGCTTGGAGTAGCTCCACCCCTTAGGACAGCGGCACAGTGCTTGCCTCTCTGCAGCAATGATTCTACTCCCTCTGTAGGAGCCACAACCCCATCCGAAGTCTGAGCTGCACTTAAGCACGTCATCAGAACAAAGAAAATGGTGTCCATCTTCTTTGATTATGGGCTCCATATGGTTTTCAGGATGACCTGAAGCCAAAAGAGTGAATAAGGGTCTTTGTTGGTTATAGTCGTAGCAGGAGATATCAAAATCTTTCCAACACCCATATAAGCAGAAAGTGTGTTTTTCAAATTGGGAATTCCTTATTGGAATGGGAGTCCTTGTCGCCAAAGCGGGAGTCACTCCCAGTGAGGTCCCACTTGCCCAGACCTCTAGGGTGGGTCTTGCTGAGCAGGCTCACCTCCCTAGCCTCAAAGGGGGTGGCTACTCTTTGGGGAAAATCACCAAACTGTCTGATTCATCACAGAGTCCAGTAGAACGAGGTGACTCCACTAGCAGGCCCTGGTGTGTGTTTGTTAACATACATGCACAGGTTTGACAGTTGACACATGGCATCCTGGTCCACAATCGGTTCATTCCACATCTCAATACACAATAATCAGGGACTAAAGCGTAGAATGTCTCTGAGTGCTGTGGAAAGCACTGAGAGCTTCCTACAGAAATGACAACTACACTATAGGCCGCCTTACCATTTGGAAGTCATTTCATGCTAATTCAGCAAAATTACCACCTTAATTGTTTACTGTTACCACCACTTGGTCCAACAGAATGACTCCTGAAGTACAAGGGGTGGTTAAGTAGTATGAATCCCCATCACTGGGATTCATATGACTCCATGGGGAATTTCTTTAGAATTACTGCGAGAGGTAATTTTGCTGACATTAAAATGGAAGATTTACCTCCTGCATGTTGCCAGAGGTAAATGTTCAACTTGAAGGTCAGAATTTGGGATTCAGAAGTACAGTAAATATGGCAGTAATTCTGTTACTGCTTAAAGAAAAGTGTAACAGAATTACCACCAGTTTTTTACCATGCCACAAGACATTTGTAATTATGCCCTCTGTGTCTTTTCCTCTTACAGAGGTAGCCTGAAAGACGTTTTAGTTGTTTTGTCTGTATGTTTTACCCTTACTTGATTAACCCACAGATATTTCCTTTTTCTTGCCCAGCTGGAGGGAAAGGTGCAATTGTTCCTTCCCTTTTGTCCTAGTGAAGCATCAGAGTCTTGTTCTTCTTGTTCTTTTTGTTGTTTTTGTTGTTGTTGTTGTTGTTGTTGTTGTTGTTCTTTTTTTTCTTCTTCTTCTTCTTCTTGGAAGTAGTAGTAGTATTAGTAGTAGAAGTAGTAGTAGCAGTAATAAGAGTAGTGATAGTAGCAGCCGTAGCAGAAGTAGTTGTATTAAAATAAACCAATTTCTTAGACATCCACAACCTTTGAGACCCACTAC
Source organism: Ambystoma mexicanum (assembly GCF_040938575.1). Lineage (NCBI taxonomy): Eukaryota > Metazoa > Chordata > Amphibia > Caudata > Ambystomatidae > Ambystoma > Ambystoma mexicanum. The sequence continues at coordinate 205,667,985 of NC_090941.1, read as the reverse complement.
AAGCAGGTTTCTGCTCCTGTCATTCCACGGAAACTGCACTCAAGAATGTGTCGAACTTCATCAACTCTGCTAAGTACTCAAACCTATCCTCAATTCTTATTCTCCTTGACCTAACTGCTTCCTTTGATGCTGTCAATCAATCTGATTTCCTTAATACTCTGTTTCATTTGTGGATTGCGATAAAGCCCTTGCCTGCATTGAATCTGACCGTGCACCTCACCAATTTACTGTCTCCTAGAGCAACAATACCTCTCAACTCACTCATATTACTGTTGGTGTTCCACAAGACTCTGGGCCTCATTACGAGCATGCTGGTTCGGTAACAATGGTGCCGGTAAACCAACCTGCACCGTTGTTACCGGACCGGCACTCTCTGAGCCTGCTTGGGGCTGCTGTCCCATCTGAATCCGGTGCCTGAATTCCCGGACCGGCAGTGTTAGACTCCCCCGCTATTACTGACAAGCCAGGCGCCAGAAAAATTCACAAGTCCGCGACAGCCTGCTGGTTTTACCGGCACAGCTACCGCCAGACTTGTAATGAGGCCCTTTGTGTTGGGTCCACTCCTCCTTACACTCAACACTTCTGCTCTTGGGGCACTAATATCCCCCTTTGGGTTCTTGTACCAACCCTTTGCGGATGACACCAACATCTTCTTCTCTTTTCCTGAATTCTCCTCTGATCTCTCTATCAAAATATCCAACTTTCTGCCATTAAATATTGATTGTCTTAGAACTCTCTGATGTTAAACTCTACCAAAACAGAGGTACTCTTCTCCCCCGCCAAAAGCTCTCTTATCTCTACGTCTGCCTATCAAGTCCCCCCTGATACTCTCCCCTACTCTTCTTCAGCTTGGAACCTCAGCTTCAACTATGACCCTTCTCACACTTTCTCTACTTTCATCTCCAAATGTGGAACAGCAGCTTGCCTCAACCTCCTAAATATTACAAATGTCAGGCACTTCCTTCCTTTCAATACTGCCAAACAGCACCTAACCACTCTTGTTGTCTCTAAATTGGACTACCGGGCCAGTATTATCTTTGGTTCGCCCAACTGTGCTTTCTGTCCTCTCAACAAGATCATTAACTTCGCTACCAGGACTCTCTTTGAACTCCCTCACTTCACAGCTACTTGCTCGAACTGTCACCAAATCTATCCATGGTAAGGCACCATTGTATCTATCCTCCTCTATCCAACTCTGTAAGCCTTCTTGTAATCTCTGCTCTGCCTCCTCGACTGCCCTTGGGGCTCCTCACCCTCCCTGTGCTTCCTCTTGCTTCTGCTCTTTCTCTCTTCTTGCTCCACTTGCATGGAATTCTCTTTCTCTGGACATCCGAAAAACAATCCACATGGAATTGTTTAAAATCAAACTAAAAGCCTACCTCCTCGCCTCTGAGTAACCCTTTAAACCTACCTGTCATCTGCCTGCAAGCTAACATTTTTGCCTTGCATCTAACCTGCCTGTCTCTTTTTTCCTCTGCCTCCATTCTATCACTTCTCCCATCTTGGTCACCTCCGGAGCATATCTGGCAGTACTGCCTACTTGCACTTAAAAATTTCCAATTTTGATTCTCCCCAATCTATGTATGTCCACTTATGTATTGTCCCCGGTGACTGTTCCATGTATTCCCCTTCCCAACCTGATCAGAATGTCCCTCAAACTCGCCCCATTGTAAGAAGCTTAGTGCTTTTTCAATGACAGCCCTGTTCCTTTCCCTTTTTGTCAATCGCCTGCTAATGCAGGCAACATGTTGCTCTACCCCTTGAGAGTTCAGCTGCACTAACACTGTTCCATTCCCAAAATCACAGGCGTCTGTCTGGATAATGAACTCCTGAATGCAGTCTGGCACTTTCAGAACTGGGGCCCTGCACAATCCATCCTTTAAATCCTAAAAGGAGGTTTGACAGGCCGGGGTCCAAGTTACCTTCTTCTGCATCTTCTTGAAAGTTACATCATTCAGGGGCATGGCAATGGTCCCCTACCCCTTGATGTATGACCGGTAGTACCCAGTGAGACCTAGAAAGGCTCTCACCTATGCCTGTGTGGTGGGGATATGCCACTACTTCACAACCCGTACCTTCGCTTTGAGAGGTTGTTTCTTACCTCCACCAACCAGGTGGCGTAGGTAAGTCACTTTGCCGTGTGCTATCTGGCCCTTTGTGGCCTTGATAGTTAGACGTGCATTCTGTAATAGTTTTATGTCTGCTGTTAGGCAGAGAGCAGACTCACAACATTCCCAACAGAGTATCACAGCAATACAGTCAGTACATCATCAGTACCAGGAAAAGCCCTAACTGCATGACATTGTTTCAGTGAAGACAGGGTTCCCGAAAATGACTTTTATTAATAAATGTTGAACACTTGCATGAATATTGGAACATTTCAAGGTATGCATTCAACATTTGTTAATATGTTACATTGACATCTTATTAAACAGCTTTTAACATGTTTTTTTTCTGAGCAAACTTCTTAAAATTGGCCACATATACTTTCCCATTTGTTGTCATGCTTCTAGATTTCCCCAGCAATTGGAGCACTGAAAAATAAAATATGTAAATCAACTTTGCCATTTGGACATATTGATGATTTAAGATGTATCTGTATTTGACACTTGTGTAGAATGGATGAGCATCTTTCATACAAAATGTGCTTGGAGGCGTATGAGTTTCACAGTTCATATGTTATGCAATTGAGGTATGAAAACTTGCATCAGCGTCATAGCTGATTTTGATGTTAGTTTTTAGGAAATGTAAAGAATGTAATCTTTCATAAAACTGCAGAAAGAGGCATATGAGTTTCACAGTTTGTACATTATGCAATTTACATCTCCTGAAAAGTCACAGGAGACTGACTTTGATTTAATTTTTCATGAAATGTTAATGTCATGCAAGTATGAACTGTAAAAGGCATATACACACACCTCGTGTACGTATCATGGGTGACATCTATGGAGAGACTCTGGGTTAAGATGCTGCCACGTCACATACCCAATAAATTGCATTGATTTGGTTGCAACAAATTGGTTTTTTTCACACTGCCTTTTTTCCTTAAATAACTATATATATATTCTAAATAGTGCTTACATATGGGATCACTCATCAGTACAAGCATTAGTGCTTGGAGAAAAAAACACAATTAAAATCATTGTTACAACTGCCTTTGTGTGCCCCATCAGTACCGCCATATTTTGAAATTGGTTTCATCCTTATTATGTTTGAGGCGCAGTTCAAGCCAAATAGGTTCTGCCTATGTCTTAACAGACATTGGTTTACCTCTACTTAAGAATTCTCCCTGCAAATTGATTAATAAAAGAGAAGCTGGGAGATGGAAGTGGCTCAGCACATATCAAAGCAATTCTGATCGAGCTCAGCTGTGCCTTACTGGTCTGATGAGGCTGAACATTTGTGCAAGTGACCATATTGTTGCTCAAAAATAAACATTTTTAATAATTATCCAAGAGTTATCAATAGTAAACAATGTAATCAGAAGTTATTTACAATAAAGAAGGACAATTGAATGACAATTAGTAGCCATAGAATAAATCAATTACATGTCACAACACCCTGCACATGTTGTCTCATACCATACTCATGTACTAACACTAAGTGTAGTGGAATCAACAAATAACTAAAACAAATATACAATAATTTCAAGTTTCAAACACACGTGGCCTAATAGTAGAGATGGTCAATTAATTCTTGCTTTCATCTTCCGGCTACTTCTAAAACACCACTCGCTGGTTTCAACGCTGCTTAAAAATGAATGTCGATATACATGCAACAAAATAATTCCAACCATGCGCACAGGCTTATAGCGGCCAAATATTAATTGGTGGCCTTTAATAGAAACAAGGAATCCTTAAGAATTATTTTGGAATCCTTGCATGCACAGGTGTCAGAGCGGAGAGTACATCACCTAAAGAAGGGTGCTTTACCAAAGGAATTGGTGTATGAATGTCTGGCAGTGGAAGGGAAACCAACTCAATGGGCAGCCCATATGTGTGGGGTGGCAACCATATTCCTCTAAGTGGATAATTCTCACCCAACCCAAAAAGAATGCCACAAGTTGTGAACAATCTTGGATGAAAATAAAATGAAACTGGTACCTTAGTTTCTACTGTGTACTGATTCCTTGGGTTTATTTTATGACTTTGTATTTATAACCCTCAAACATGTTATTGGTGTATGAAGGTATGATGTGTCTTCTTTTATGGCAGTTCTCCCCTGAAATAAAGAATATGACGATGATAAGATTATTTATCTGCAACTACTAACTAGTATATTGTATGCTCACTAAAAGAATGCATTCAGTTACATACACTGATTGTAATCCTCCCCTAACTACCAAGGATTATGAGATTTTCTCTTTGCAAATAGTATTTGGTATGGCCACTAAAAGAAAACAAACTTTGATACAGACACTGAAAGCACTCACTAACCTCAAGAGCATTCCAAGATTTTTCATTCACAGAAATGTAAGACTTTGTTTCTGAAATTTTTCTTTCTAGGATTAGGCATGTCCCGGATAGGCTTGTACAGTCAAATATGTCCACTGAATATAATCTCCTCCTCCCTACCAATAATTACAAGACTTGGTCTGCCACTAAAATATAGAGCAGATCCTTTCAGCTAATGAATATAATCTTAACAACAGTTTATGAAACAAAAGGACATAGGCTACCCCACTTGTTTGGCAATTGGTAGTGTTTACAGCACAATCTAACCGATCATAACATTTGATCTGTACATAAATTTGAGAGCACCAAGTTTGTATTTGCTTATATTACAAATTTGATTATCTTTTTTTAGCATAAAAAGGCCTACTGCAGCCGTTACACATATCTGATCATTCTCGACGCCATCTTGTATGCGAGTATTATGCAATTGATATCATATTAAACATTCATATAATACACAATTTGCAATTGGAATTTTGCACGTTGGGGGTTAGTACAGTACGTGACTTAGAATGTGGTTATTATAGTTTTGGTTATAATAACCACATTCTAAGTCACATACTGTACTAAACCCCACCGTGCAAAATTCCAATTGCAAATTGTGTATTATATGAATGTTTAATATGATATCAATTGCATAATACTCCCATACAAGATGGGGTCAAAAATGATCAGATATGTTTAACGGCCGCAGTAGGCCTTTTTATGCTAAAAAAGATCATAAAATTTGTAATATAAGCAAATACATACTTGGTGCTCTCAAATTTATGTACAGATCAAATGTCATGATTGGTTAGATTGTGCTGTAAACACTACCGGCCAGTGCCAAACAGGTGGGGTAGCCTATGTCCTTTTGTTTCATAAACTGTTGTATACCCTCATGACATAGGCCCCCATATCAAAAAAGAGGGCCCTTACCCCTTATATTTTGGAAATATAATCTTAACAAGACTTAGAATTAGAAAATGTTATATCTGTAAATACTAACTAGAATTTGGTATGGGCACTAAATTGCAACATACTTAATTACAGATACACGCAGTGTGAGGAACTGCCATCTGGCAAGGGTGCAGAAACCATGGCTTTTAAAATGTGTATTAAATTAATAAAATGATATGGTTAATTCCAAACACAGGAGGGAAAATCTGCTAATCAGATATCCCTTTCATAAACTCCAGGCTAAAAGCATAGTGCAGACCTGTACCCTTCAGGATCAGTATCCTGATCTGATGCCTTTTTGACAGTTGCAGTGACAACCAAGAATCTGCAGCACTAGGGCTCATTTAAGACAAGTACCCATGTTCCACAAATCCCATAATTATGAGAGTTGCTTCATGTTGGTACGCTAAACTGTAAAAAAATAAGCCATACCTGAGTTTGAATTATGGTAGCTGGCATCTCTCATAATTATCCAAGCCACGCCAATTTAATATTGTATATGTCAGCCCTGTAGGCCCAGCTCAGCTGCGGTGGGGTTATCCCCACCCTCCCACCCCCAGGCAGGTTGTTTCTGCTGCTCAAAGCAAGAGTGTAGCTCTGGGGGTTGTCTCTCTTTGATCCTTTGTAAGGGAAGACACAAGTGAGACAGTCACTCCATTGTAAGCTGTCATGGGGATGGGAATGAAAGGGCAAATCCTTCACAAAAGGACCAGCCTCACATCAAAGTGTTGCATATCAACATGGTATTTGATTCTATATACAAGAGAGGAGATATTGTAGACAGGGGCACTCAGACTAGCAGGGGGGAGATGGCAGCATCTTGTTTCTCTGTATATTCTCTCTTCCTTCTAACCCCCCGTCCCCACTTTATTTAGCGCAAATAACTCACTTTGGGTGTGATGTCAGAAGGAAAGGACTACTTTTCTCAAGAACATGGTTTGGATCCATTAAAGGAGGCTTCCTTTTGTCCAATCAACTGTGAACTTTTGCCTTTAAAAGAAGCCTAGCTCCACTCCTTCATAGATTGACTTTGGAACAAACACCTAAAGAAGAATTTTGTTAGACCTTTGTTGGGTGAGTTGGTTTTCCAATGCCCTCTACCAGTGATTTTAAGACCTAGGGCCCGATTCATGGAGTCAGGTACAGAAATGGTGCAATGGCTCAGTGCCGAGAAGGACCCTGCGTGAGCCCTGGTGCAGAAAAAATATTGCGCGCCACGCATATTCATGGATTGCAAGACGCATTACTAGCCGTCGGCAAGTCACAACAAGCTGCGCGAGGAATGCCTACAATGTGCCCCCATGCATACCAAAAAGCAAGCCAAAGGACTAAAACAGCGCAAGCTTTCATGGGGGCGTGGCTGGGCCTTGCGCCTCTGCCTGGTGCAGGCATCCCTGCTGCCATGCTCCACAGCACTGGTTCTGCCCTCTTCATCAGATGAAACTCTGGAAAAGGAGACACAGAACTGAAACATCAGTGTACTGCACCAATTTGTGTGTGGCAATACCAACATTCACATGTCAAAACTAGTCAAGGGAACGGGAACAACTATTAACCTCCACCCCCACACAAATGGAGATGCAATCCACATCCATGCTGATACATGCCTGGCCATCACTCAAGACACTCACATCAGGCTACTTCTGGTTGTCATGACCAATCAATTGCATATGTTCTACACACATGCATTATGTGCACATGCACATGTCAGCATGCGACAGCAACAAGCACATACATATGTCATGCCCACACATCAACTGAGAGGCCACAAGCAGTGTAATGAGCAATCACATCAGAGTCCTGTTAACTGTAATCCCTCTACATGACTATGTCAGATATCCAAATACACGTGTTGCACCCAGGCGTGAGTGATGGCCAGTCACACATTCACATCTTTGGCACATACACATGAACATCATGCATGAACATGATGCAGGCAACACTACCTCAACTGTCACATTTGTCACACTGGCACGTCTCAGACACAAGTAACAACACATGTGCATGGTCTGAAAGGCAGCACTACAACACACAATATCTCATTCAAAATACATATCGTCTGAATGCACACATGGAGACCAATGTCTGGGGCATGTACGCAGAAAATCGTCTCAGTGGCATACTTGCTGCAAGCCTAAGGGGCTCATTGCCAACAAGCAGCAACATTCACATGCACCATAGAGCATAGCAACACATGGATACTCACCAGTCAACTCCGACGTTAACGTAACTCACTGACCTGGGTATGCATCACTGGGTAAAACTTCTCCAGGACCCGCCTGTTGATGTAAGACATGCAGCACCTGTGTGCACATTGCACCTCTGTGGTGGCACCGGTAAGGATGTAGCACAGAGCCTTGCTGCGGGTGCTGAATTTCAGGTCCTCCCAGTGCTTGTGCACAGTCTTGAGGGTGCGGGATGCCACCCCCTCCTCATTGATGGCATCCGTTATCCCGTCACAGATCTGCAGACGTCCTTACTTGCTGCGTTGCATCACTGGATTGAAGAGGCATCATAGTTCTCCAGGACCTTCTCCACCAGGATATCAACTTCCCTGACAGTGAAGTTGACAGCCCTCTGCCTCGCTGCCATGGGGTTGCTGCCCTGGTCGGAAGATGACGGTGCAGACATGGCAACCCCTGAGGTAGTTGTGGGTGGGCAAGGTGGTCCTGGTGCTGGGCTGTGAAGCAGTGATGGTGTTATAGCATGGTGGGAGTCTGATGAAGCAGCTGAGTTGGTCACAAGGCCAAGGACAGGAGCGCTGGCAATGGCTGCACAGCAGGCACTCCAAACGCAGTGCAGGTGCGCAGCAGACACACACTGGACAGGCAGCAGCAGATGGCTAAGTAGGAGGCAGCTCAGTGCAGTACGAGGCAGGTAAAAAAAGGATTGAAGGCAGGAGAGTGGGTCTTCTGTGTATTAATTGTAGAGCAGCGAGAAACAGAGTGACGGGAATTTGTGTGAAAAAAATGTGCGTGGTCATGTGAAATCTGAGGAAAGGCCCTCACTTACATGACACACACTGCGTTCTGGCATTGAGCATGCCAGAATCGGGGATACATAAGTACACATAGAAGCTACTCCGACCGTACATGCAAAGGAGAGGAGACGGACAAGTTGAATACTGTGAATTTTGGGGTGACACACAATTCGTTCACTTCAGGGACCATACAAACATATTATTTTGGTGGAGGATTTGCCTCCGTGGACAAACGGATCTACTTTTGTATTTTCAGAGGCTAACAGTGAGTCGCACACACATTTTTCCTACTCTGGGTGCCCCTGTGTATCACGTGCCTCTATTCTTAACTTTAGTGTAGCTTTCTGAGATTTTTGTATACATTTTATTGTGTTGCTGGGTGCCACTGCATATAGCGTAACGTTTTTTTCTTTTTACAGAAGCTATCCTGGTCTTGTGTACACAATTTATAATTTGTTGGGGTGCCTGTGCGTTACGTATCCTGTATTTCTGTCACCTGGGGTACTTTTGAGCCTTTCTGGACCACAGCAGTATGTCTTCCATTGCGTACACTTCCCCCTCATTCTAATTGCCCAGGACAATTGCTTGGTGTCCCTTCCATTGTTCACTTGTACCTGGAACATGAGTGGAAAGTCCCCAAGAGGGAAAGGGTGCAGAGGTGGCCGGGGGCAGAGACATCCTGCGGAAGCAGCTGTCCCAGGCTCAAGGGACCAGGGACCTCATGCAGAAGCAACTGTCCCAGCCCCAAGGGGCTAGGGACGTACAGCTGAAGCAGCTGTCCCAGGCCCAAGGGACCAGGAACCTCCTGCGGAAAAAGTAGTCCCAGTCCCAAGGGACCAGGGAGCTCCTGCGGAAGCAGCTGTCCCAGTCCCAAGGGTCCAGGGATTTAGAGCTGAAGCAGGTGTCCCAGCCCAGAAGGGTAAGGGATGTGCAGCTGAGGCAGCTGTTCCAGCTCAGAAGGACAAGGGTTGTGCAGCTGAGGCAGCTGTCTCAGCCCAGAAGGGTAAGGGACGTGCAGCTGAAGCAGCTGTCCTAGCCCCAGGGGGTAATGCCATGCCTCAGGCCACTAGTGGTCCCGTATCTGGAGCCCAGAGTTGTCCCAGCCACACGGGGTCAACACCAACAGCATGTGGCAAGAAGGCAAAGCCTGCACAGCAGGAACAGGCTCAACCCCATGACACGGCACAGGACACTAGCACATTGAGGAAGAGAAACTTCCATAATGAAGAACACCAGATCATCATGGACTACATGACCGAGCACCACCATGACATCTACCTTCAACCGGGCAGCACATATCCACCTGCTCATCGTAGGGTCATTGGCAGCATGTCACGGATGAGATCACCGCCTTAGAGTTTGAGAACGCACTGCTGCTCAGGTATTGAAGTTCTGGAATGACCTCACCCATTGCACCAAGTCCAAGCTGGGTGCCAACCTCACCTCCACTATGGCAAATGTAGGGGGGTCATGATAGGAGCAGGAGGTCACCCAGCATGAAGAGACTATGATCCAATTAATTCTAATGGAGCAGGTACAAGTTATGGGAGGCCTGCCAAATTACGAGGGCACATCCGTTTAGAGCCCAAGATTGTTCATCCTGCGTACGTGTAGTGAAACATAGCCAAGAGGTATGATTGTGTTGCTCATCTGGCTACATTTGAATGAGTGCCCTACCCGAACCATGTTGTCGTGTTCTGCTTCCTGTCCAGTGTACTCAAGAGTGGATACAGCTCATATGTTGTACATCAGTTGAACATCGCTGTGAACATCCCCCACTAGCATACCCACCCAACATCTGTAACATGATACCACGACGGGCACTCTGATTAGTTGCATCCTTGATGTCAGTGACTCTGCTCTGCTAGACATGCGCTTGTGTCCAAAAAATGAGCTACACTTCATGTTTGTTTGTTTGTTTTTGTATTTATAAAGCACTACAAACCCTCAGGCATCTGAGTGCTGCTTACCCATGGAGTGTGGTGCTCATTTATCAACCTCGGAAGGATGAAAGGCTGAGTTTGGCCTTGGTGGGATTTGAACCTGCGTCGGCTGGCTCTGCGCGGATGTTAAAGCGAGCGCTCTACTCGCTGTGCTATCTGATCAGTCATGCACTGCAGGGTATGGATTCCCTATTCTCACATGTACATAGGTACTCAATGCTACATAGAATATCTGAGATGGCAACCAACATGCCTCACGGAGTGCCATAAGTGAGTGTGCATATGTCTAGACTGTGTACATTCTACCACTACTTCTGAGTCAAATTGTTGTGAGGCCTGATCCCTATTACCCTCACACACTCAGCACACACCCTATGGTTCCATGCCCCTGTCCCTCTTGTGGGTCACTGTACCTTGTTCCTATCTCCACCTCCATTTACTTACTCTCTCCACTTCACATACCTTGGCTAGGTGTTACTCTTACAGTCATACTTCAACTGGGCTGTTTCCTTTTTTCCATACTTACAGCATGTTCCCATTGTATACAGTCCCTGCGCCAGGTCAACACTGGTGTGGCATGTAATGGATGTGGACTTGGATGTGAATATGTGTGTCTGCCTGTTGCCATGTCATGTAACTGCACGTCACAGAGCCACATGACCATGCCCATTTCAATGGTATTTGTCAACAGTTTGCTGTGCTATGCGCCATAATGAGCCTGCTAATGACCATGTTTGATGGCAATGTGCCCACTGGCAGCATGGCCCTGAGCAGGGAATGTTGTTGCCAGTTTGCATATGCCATGATCAGATTGCTTCTTGTAGATACTGTGTGGATGCTGTTTCTCTCTTGGTGACATACCCTGCATTTTGTTGCATAACAGCAATGTGATACACATGTTTATTGTAGACACGTTGCACATGACACCTCATGTCTTTTTCTGTCCATGTGCAGGTGAGGAGGAGGAAGAGGAGGAAGAAGAGTCTGTGGCGGTTCAGACCACCAGTGGAGGACATGATGTTACAGACCATCCTGTGCCTTTAAGCATACGGTTCTGTCTCTTTGGGCTCCAATAGCTCTGATGCTGAACCAGATGTGCAGTCCTCAATGCTGGAGCATTTGGGGCCCGACAGTCTACAGGGGGTCAGGTGCCTTCACAAGGCCAGTCTGTGGTGTCAGGGCTGTCTGTGGTGGTTACGGATGCAAGGCCATGCTCCCATATATTGGTTTTTGGTCCTGGGAGGGTTGCGGGCCTGCAGTCAGAGTCAGTGGCATCACAGCAAGGGACATGTGACTTTGAGTCAGGCAGGTGTGAGCCCTGCACACGTGGGGGATGTGTGCAGCCTGGGTAGACCAAGTAGCAGATGTTGCGTTCTGCACACTGACAGGGTGCTGCCTATGTGAGTTTGGCATGGATAGGGTGACCAGATCCATGATTCCACTAGCAACTCAGGTGGAGCAACAGCTGCAGGTAATGCAGTCCACATGCCGTTCCCACAGGCTGCACATGGAGGACAACAGCAGAAGCCGACGGGCAGATCTGAGGTGTCTGCAGAAATCCCTGCTTGCAGAGGGTCAGGCACACAGGAAAGCCCTGAGGTAAGAGATGTTGGCCCACAGAGCTGCAATCCATGAGGAAGAGGCAGCCACCAGCAGATTGTTCCAACAGTAGATGATAAAATTGAGGCAGAATATCTCGGAGGAACTCCGTGCATACCGGGAGGTTGTGCATGGTGACCTCCAAGCCCTCAGTGTGCTGGTGCATTCATCAGTGTCATGCATGGCCACTGCCACTGAGGACCAGGCACTGAATGGTCAGCCTCAAGCACCACTACCACCTTCTGATTCAACCCAGGATGGTGGTGCTAGCAGAGACATGCCTCCTGGTCCACCATAGCTGTGCTGGCATGCATAGAGAGGTCAACTTGCATGTTTGCATAGGAGTGCAGAGGATGGCATGTTCAGGTAACTATGGTTTCTGTGTTCCCTCACACATGTGTACTGTGTGAATGGTATTTCTCTATGCCTGTTGTAATGTTTTCTCCCATCTTTCTTCAGTAATCCATGATCTGGTGGTGTCTGCTGTCCAGGGGGAGACACCCTGTACCCTTTGACATTCATGCTCCCCATGCCTTCCACCAGGCACTGTCCGTCCAGTACCTAAATTGGAGACACAGTTCCGGGTGAAGGTGATGTGGGATTCACACCATGCCGACGCATTCAGCAGGAATCATGAACACTGTCTTGCATGTTGAGCATGTGTGATGGGTCACCATGTTTGCTGCATGCGTTACTTGACTTATATGCGCTTTGTATGCTAACATGGTGGTATGGTTTTTTAAGTGGTGCTCATGTCACTGTGTTACCTACCTTGGTCTATTCATCTATGGCTGCAACTACTGTGGTGTAGACCATGTCATTTTCCATCTCCAATCCAGGCAGTGTACTCTTTGATGTGGCATTTCCTTGGGCTTCCCTCTCAGTGTCACTCTCTCTCCCTTTCACTGTTGTGGTACGCTGAACTCCTGGGCAGATCACAATATATGTCCTGTCACCCTCTTGCACCCTGTATTGCTCCTGCAGTGAGTGTGCCCTACATATTTTTGTTATCAAACGATGTGTTGTCATGGATGTGCATGTTGTTTCTGTTGTTACTATGCATGTGATTGCATTTAGGGGAGGTGTCTCCCGATGGTATGCATCATATGCAAGACTGTGGATACTCTGCACAGGTAAGTTTAGGCCATTTGCAGATGCTTGTGTGGTGTTTGCATGTGAGTCTTGCCCAGTGTGTGATCCCTTGGGAGTGACATCTGGTGATGGGTCTGGGGATGGTTTTGTTTTGATGGATTAGTGGTGCCACTGGTTTCATATTCTAAATTGTGGGCATTAAAACTGTGTGGGCCTTTCATGGGTGTTTGGGAGTGGGTTGCATCGCCAGCTGTTTGTGGCCTTTGACAGGTGGTGAGGGTCGTGCTGCTGTGTGTCTCATGGCACTTTGAGCATGTGTAATGAGTGACATTTCACATCCCTTGCAATGTTTGTGGGGTTATGGATCAACTGCACTTTTGGGCTGTTTTGATTAAGGATCAACCATTACGGGGTGCAGCAGCAGTTGAGAACCACAAACACGTGGGGATTTACGCACTTTTTTGGGATGCTATGTTGTGTGCCAGCACATTGGCGTTAGAGGTTTCGGTGCTTTCTCATGCGTGTACCATGCATGCTGCACCATGGTGTTTTTTCGCTTAGACTTGACCACTGCTGGGTGCATGGTACTCCTGCTTTCGATTGAATGCAGTATTTGACCAATTGTATGCTGTGACAATGAAGACTGGCTTGATCATGCACTTTTTGTGTGCATCCTGCATTGTGCATGCATGTATCCTTGCTTGCTGTATCAAATTGCTTTTTGTTGTCTGCTTACATCTTCCATGGCAGTTGCCTCCATTGTGACATCAGCCTCTGTGAATTGTTGAGTCAAGCATGATCCTCCCGGGACTGCAAGAGGTATTTGTGTACTTGCATTCTTGTGGTTTGCATCACACTGCACTCTACAAAATGTGCAGCCACCTTGCCAACCCATCGCAATGTTGTCTGCCCCCTACTCCTTCACAGTCCCTTTGTAATGCGCTCGCATGTCACTTATTTTCAAAAGGCCGGGACACACAGAACATCATTGTGACACACTCTTCCAGCATAACCCTCCCCCTCTACCTCCCTATCGCTCGCCCTTCTCTTTCCTCCTTCTCCCCTTCACTCCTGTCTCCCCTGAAGAAGTCACCAGAGTTGTAAATTCCATGAAGTTCTCTTCCAAAAGGTGGGGCCATGCTCATCCAGGACCATCAATGGCAACATCTTGTCTCTGGCCCCTGCTCGCGCTGATCTCTGCAACCACTCTTTTACTGCTGGTTCGTCTCCATCCTCCCTCAAGCCCTCCCTTGAGCGCCCCATCCTTACAATACCATCTGCAGCCCCTTCCTACCCAGCCAACTAATTCACATTGTTGGGGAGTTGGCCTCCCCCAAATCAACGCCCATAACGTACTTGTTGGTTGTCTACATGTACACCGGATTGGATTCAAAGGTTAATGAGCCATGGGCACTGCTCTCCAGAACACACATGAAGAACTGCTTGCATCACTCATTTTCTAATCCCCTGCTGTCCTCATTTTCCTTAATATCTCATTTGCATTTGACACAGTGAACCATTGCATCCTCATTAAAATGCTCTATGATACACGTCTAATCTCGGAGTGGGCAGTGGAGTGGCTTAGCTCATTCCTAACCAAGTATTTCTACAAAACCATTCTTGGCCCTTTCTACTCCCCTACTTCCTCCTCCACTTGCGGAGTCCCCCAGGTCTCAATTCTTTTGCCCGGCACCTTTGACATATACATTTCCCTGTTGCTACACATCATTGCCTCATTCTCCCACAAATTTCAGTGCTATGCTGACGACACACAACTCTTCAGCAAAGTTCATACTGACACACTTGTACCTTCATTCATCCCTGACTGCATCTCTGCCATCCTGGCCTGGTGCAGTGCAAAGGCCCTCGTACGCCGTCAAAAACAAGAGCCTCCCTATTGGATCCCCTGCATCCTACTTCTACCCTTCACTGGGGCCTTCCTCCATGGGCTCACCCTCTCCCCCCTCCTCCAAAGCCAGGAATCTTGGAGTCATCTTCGACTCCACCCTTTCCCTCATCCCTCATATTCTGGGCATTGTCAAGAAGTGCCTTTTTCAGCTCTTCCATCTCAAGTTAACTGTATCCTTCCACACCTTTCCCCAGAGACTCAATGTTATCTATGCTCTGGTTCTATCCACGCTACAGTACTGCAACAGCCTCCTCCTTAATCTTCCTTGGTACACACTGCGACCACCCCAGCTTACCCAGAATAGGGCAGCAAGACTTATCCTTGGCCTCAGGCCCAGGGCCACATCTCTCCTGACCTACAAAGCCTTCACTGGCTCACAGTCTCAGAACGGATTACATTGTAATCCCTCTGTTTCATCCACAGGGCTATCTGTGGCTGGGTTTCACTCTATCTTCAATGCTTCCTGATCAAATACTCCCTTTCGAGACTCCTGCGTTCCTCTGGCAAGAACTCCCTGCATGTGAAGCACTTTGCTATAGAAAGGGGTGTTGGTCGATCGGTTTCCTCAACGGGCTTCCTTCTGTGTTATAGCCTCGGTCTCCCCCTGTGTCTTGAGCAGGACCTCCTTAAGTTCCCAATAAGCCTCAAGTCCTTTCCCTTCTCCACTTCCTTCGCCTTCTTTCTTCCCTGCTGATCATAGAGTAGCGTGACTGATGTGCAAGGCCCTTATATGTCCTCGGGTCCCTGACCCCCCGCATCTATTGAGCATATGGCCCTTTGGGTATAGTGCATGCAATGGATGGGGATGTAGAATAACTCTGACAACAAATAATCAAACCAACTCAGGAATATGGTAAAGTTTGCTGTTTTATTAACAATTATCTAAAACAGGGAGTTACAACGGACATCAGCGGATGTTCGCTGGAGCTCTCAGTGAATTTTGCAAAAAAACAACCTTATATACACAAAATATGTCAGACGTGAAGTAATACTTTGTGTCAAATGATAAAAATCTACGAGGGATTGTGATATGGTCAAGGGGAATATCTAAGTATGCTTTCTATAAGGGGTTGGATTATGATTGGTTTTCTACTGTCAGGTGGACAACTTATGCCTACCTCTAAAACATGTCATCTTCAACACTATTAAGTACACAATATATCATTGGTCTTCAAACTATGAGGTGCTTCATTATACGGCCCTCTATAATTGTTTGGCACCCTTGTGCCATGTCTGAAACATTTGGTTCACTTAGCAGCACGTAAGCTCAGACCCAGGTGCCAGGAGGTGGACTTGACTTTACCTCCCCACCCAATTAACCCAGCATCTCTCATGATCCATGCCTTCTGCCAAGAAGATTGTCTTTGAACTTGACCTTGCAAAGTATTCTTGTCTGTGGGAATATATGTGAGTGCGAGCATGCACTATCTTTGTTCTAGGACCCCATTCTGAACTCTATTTTCATCCTTGGCTCAAGTGATAGGAGACCACTATTTGGTCCATTTTGCAGCATTTAAATGTCTTAAATTAATACAACTTGGCACGCTTGGTGTTCTTTCTTTGCACCTTAACAAGGGATGATTCAGCTTCTCACGTTCACTGCCTTTGAGAATAGATAACCAACCTTGGCTTGCTTCAGCTTTGACACCAGGACAGACAGCCTCGCCATTCATTTCCACAATCTAAACCTATTCTTCCTACAACATAGTTCTCGGCCTTTCCTCTCCATGGGTCCGGGCTTACTAAATTCATGACACCGTTTCCATATAATAGTTTCCATATAATAGAGGCTTCATCAGCAGTCTATTCACTGCATCTAGAGAGCTTCTATGATCACTTAGTCTACTTGCGTTACAGCATCTGTAAAGTTATTGAACGTCTTGCATTTTCTGCAGTGCTTCGCACACATGCAATCTTCTTTTAGCATATGAAAGTTTACTCGATTCTTAACTTCCTCATCAGTTTCTGTAAAATGCATGCATTCTCTTCAGTCAGTATCCTCAGGGCATCATGCTTGCCTCTTTTGACGTCACTGGCTTCTCTTTTACTCTTTTTCATATTCCTTCAGAGAGTTCCTCCCTCAGATAATCATCTCTTCGGGGCTACATTTGATTGGGTTTTCTCAGTGGGTATCTTCTTTTGAAATATTCGCTGTGGTATGGTCACAACAGCTGGTGTTAAGCATGGCACAATCACAGGCTTCTAACATACAGTAGGTAGGAGACAGGATGTCCTGCAGAGGCATGTAACTGCTCCTCTACATTCACCCCTCTGGTCAAATCCTAGACCACCTCCCCAATTGTCTCCACATCTTCATATTTTCTCTTGAAGAAGTGATTCTTTGGAGTCCATATCTTCATCCACCCCCCTCAGGGTACCGGCTGATTTGACATGCTCATCTACACTCCAGGTCATTTAGTTGCACTGTTCATTCGGATTATAATAGACCCATCGTCCCACATGCTTCTTATGATTATTTGGATACAGCAACTTTGTTCCTTCGGGTGTTACAATGCTGGCCTCTATGTATTTTCTGACATCTTTATCAGTCAACTCCCTGGGTCCAAACCCAGATTCGACATTGATCATGATCTTCATTCCCACTGTTTTCTTTGTTGTCTTCTCACATTGGGCAATTATTATCCTTATTACACAGAATCCAAACATCACCATGACCAATATTGCTCCAAGTAACTTGAAGATGTTTGCCATCCATTGTGGAATCCATGAGAATATGGATGCAAACCAACTGTCATCTATAATGTCCTCTGTCTCGTTTTCCATCTTGTTATGCAGGTTTGTTATGGCCTCTGTCATGGTTGCATTCTCGTCATCATGAGAAGGTGTTGAATGTGCAACATGATGGCCCAATTTTGGCACAAACTCCCCCTTCCATCAATGTGATCATGTCAAGGACATATTTGTTCTGCATGGTCATTAGTCGTTATGGCCCTCAGCTCTTCATTGATAGCATTGAATTCCTTTATGATGGTGCTCCCATCATATAATTTGGACCTGATTCATCTTCTACCTGTGCCAGTAGTTTTGCATGTTTGGCCCATGACTTCAAACATCCACTATTCACTCTCTGCACCTCTTGTACATATTCTGGCTTCAGTAGAGGAACTTCACAGGACATCAGTCCTTCTTCCCATCCCTTTTGGACTTCACTCATCCATCGACTAAGACTTGAGTTTGTTCCCAACATCCAGGCGATTCAGCTATTTCTGTCACATCAGGGTAGTTCATTTTCTTCATCTCTTCAATGACTACCTCATTCTGTCCAGCTGCGGGATACACAAGCATCTTGCTCTTCCATCCAGGTTCCTTTTCCGTCTGTGTAGTCTTGATATAATCATTCTGTAATGGAAATGATTATTTCGACCTCCTTTGAAAAGTGGCCCAACTTCCCTGAAAATGTCCTCTAGCCTTACATGCTGCAAGATGAATGAGGCACCAGGCATCGTGTTCTGGAACCTTTCTAGAGATGAAAGTTTGCACATTATTCATGGCATAGGGTGTGAGAGCGCAGGCATAGCAACTCTCCTTAAATGTTCTCTCTCCCACCTTTCTCATGTGCTGATACCACACATTATTACCCAAGTGTGCTGCATTGTCTAGATAGGTATGCATCCCCTCATTATCTTCCTCTGCATCTTATGTCTCCCAAATGCAAAGTTTGTCTAATAATCATGAAGCAAGTAAGAAGCAGTTCTCACAGAGGGAGGACCACAGGAGCCTCTACCTCAAAGGGAGTACTAACATGATAGAGACTGTGAAAAATGAGAAACACATAGACAAATAGAGTAATCTTAAAGGCATGTATTATGCACAAAAACATTGGCATCCATTTTTCACACCATTCTCGTACTTGTTGCACTTGTTCATTCTCTAGAATAGTGAAATTTACTTCATTTCTCATCTTTACTACAATCATCATATTTCTTTACACAGGCAACTGTAAAATGTGCTCAGTAATTACAATGAGAAGCCTGAACTTCACTGGGCCATTTTTAGGATCCTGTAAAAAAGTATGAATATCAACGTCTCTTCTGACAAGAGCAGGATAAGCTTGAAGTATAAACACAAAAAACCAAGCACAAGCTGATGAACATCTCTGTCAGTAAGTACCTTATGATAAACTGCTTAGAACAGGTACACACCACAAAATGAATCTGGATTCTGATCTTGTTTCCAATTTCTAATCAAGAACTGACTTTTAGGTATAGCTTTAATGCTTCAATGTGTGTCAAAAGTTCATTTTCGGCCTACTAAAATTCTCATCAAATCTTTGCATTCCTGCTTACATTTCAATAAGGAGTGTCCACTGAACTTTAGTCCAAGAAAAATCTGCACCATTCACTTGCAGATGTTTTATCAATCTTTTTCTTTGTCGTTGATTGAGTCTTCACACACTGAAATTCTTCTTCTTGTCTTGCTTCTGGATCAGCAACAGTGGGAGGGTGGGTCTCACCTTTATAGGCTTTTTCGTCAACCATTTGAAACCCAGCTCGTCTTCCTTGGACCTTTATGGATGGTAGTTGTACTGGGTTGGTTGTTGAATTGTCTTTATTAGGGTTCTGACACCGAATCCCCTAGCGCTTGACTTGATCTTGAATTGTGTGTAATTTATCACCTAAAGTTTTAGCTACACACTGGACATCACTTCCACTCCTAGATGGAGGTGTAAGGGACATTCTCATATGCCGCCCTGTAACTAGCTTGTGAGGGGTGAGGTGATGGTCTGATCCTGGCTGATTCTGAAGAACATATACGGCTAAAGGTAGTCAACATAGCCATCCCTTTTTCAAGGTCAATTTAATCTTGGCAAACCTTTCTTTAAGGAGGCTGTCAAGTGTTTCTCACATTTCCATTAGCTTGTGGGTGATAGGCAGAAGAAAACATATGTTTTATCTCCAATAGAAGCCCTACTTGTTCAAATAGCTCATTAACAAAATGTGGCCCAGCACTTCACACACACCCCATCTTGGGAAAACTTTGTGGACTAAAAACATCGATGTGCAAGTGGCATCAGGGTATGTACACAGACCTGCCTCGATCCACCTAGAGAAAGGACAGACCACCTCTAATAGGTACCTTTATCCATTACACACCTGCAGCATATCGACATAATAGATATGTAAATTATGAAATGGACCATTTACACCTCTAATTGTTCTCAGTGTATGCCCAGCAGTAGACCTTTGACACAGAATGCATTTTACCATAAATAATGTAACGTGTTCCAACAAATTCTGAATGAACCAGTCTTCTAGAATTGTAGACTCTCCCTAGGGACATGCACACAACCTTTAATAATGCTACTGGCATCACCGGCTTTCCAGTGCCATCTTGTCGCCATGATCTGAATCTCCATTAGTTTGTTTATCAACAATGTATTAACCCTTTAAGTGCCATGGATTTTTCCACCCAGTGCCAAAGCCTTTTTTGGTGATTTTGGTATGTCGCCATTCAATGACTTGTAACTTATTTGTTACATGAGATATAATTTTGGCTCCTTTCCCACATTTAGGCGGTTGTAATGCCACCCAGGAATCCTAGGTTGCTGTAGGGGGGTGAGAGAAAATAACCATAAGGGGGCAAATTTGTTTTTTTTTCTTCAAAAAATGGCAATAAAATGATGTACAAAGAAGCCAGTGATTTTTTCCTTGTAAGAGCTAGGAACAAATGGTTTGCTGTGCTGAATTTCCCAATTTCCCGGCTTTCAAGAACAGGTAGAGTGGAAAAGAAAAAAACATTTTTTTTTATTATTTATTGTGATATTAAACTAACATAGTTTTTTTACACAATTACAAGTCATATAAAAAATATATTTTTCAAAATGTTTCTTATCTTCACAGCTTCACTACCGATAACAGACAAAAAAGAAGACATATTAATATTAAGTAAAACCTATCTGTTGTAGAACTCTAACTACATTTATGGTCAGGGCCGTTTCAAGGCCCGAAGTCATTCGTACCCAAAACTCATCAGATGTCAGCCAGTCACTTGAGCAAACAAAATGTTCCAGATATTACTTTCGGGCAGCCCATGTGCCTTCACAGAATCTTAACGGATGCTCCAGTGACTGATTTTTGGGATTTTGACATTGTGGGCATAGGTGCCTACTTCTTTCACACTGGCCCCAACGAGCTAGAACCTCTCTCGTGTGGATCACCCCCAATCGAAGTCTGAGAAAGATTTGCCTCCCTATTGTATCCGGGAACTTCATCAAGTAATTTGCTACAGCATTAAGTTTCTTATCCGTCGATGAGAGCGAGGGTGCCACGATAGAGGATCGTGTGTGGTCAATTGACTTTATCCAATCGCATGATAAAAGTTCCTTCTTAATCTTCATGGGATTTGTAATTAAAGTATCCATCCCACTATTACATCTAATAAGGATTCCTTGAGAAACATTTTTAAGGCCTGTAAAATCCCTGTCGATTCTCGGCTCAAATGGACTTGAAGATCTTCGTATAGTGTATTTCGTCTAGGATTTATTATCAGATTGTAGAGTGATAAGAGCTTCCAATCGGCAAGCGCCCCCAGTGAGGACAGACCTAGCTCCAATCGCAGGCTAGCCATTGGTAGACTATTTGGAAGATGTAATGCCTTTTTCCAAATCTTGCCCTCTAAAATCTGCCAGTCTATATTCCAAAATCAATATTTTGATGTGGTTATCAACCGTTTGGTGAGAGGTAGGTGATTTTGGCCATTTTTGCCAATTGGACATGTGTGGACGGAATGGAAGAAAAGGGTAGGAGAGCCGAATTGGAGAACAGAAAGGCATACATTTCTGAAAAGTAGACACAATTCCAAGTTTGGGAAGGGGTGATTTGCGCAGGTCAGGCAACAACTAGGTTGGGATAAATACCATAGTTTGGGGAAAAAGCAGGAAAATGACAGAAGAAAAGGTATGTGGTGGACATGGTTGGCTTCGTACGGCAATGGCTTCTATGAATTTTGAGAAAAACAATGCTCCACTACATTCCCCTCTTGCAGTTAGGAAATCACACATTTTTTGTAGTGTTTCACAAAACAAGCAATACCACAAGCCAAACACTGAGCCATGGTACACAGGAGTTATATGCTTAACAGACGTACTTAGCATGTGTAAATCAGGAAAACCAATGTGGTGAGGAACGGCAAGCATACATTTTTTGAAAGAGCACAGGCAGACCATTTCAAGGGTAGGTGACTTGTGCAGGTTACAAAAGTGTATGGTGCTTAAAGCAGCGACTAAATGTAGGGCACTTTTGGGAAATGAAAGGGTTGTGTGACAAAGGGCACCAGCAACTAGGTTGAAACGTTATGAAAACAACACAGACAAAACAAATGTCATACCTTCTCGCATTCCCACATGTGTCCTAATGAAAAATGTACCTCGCATGAGTGGTTGCACCTACCTGCGCACCAAGGGGAAAGCCTAAAACACTGCTAACCCCAAGTCTTTTACGACAGCTGAATTTCATGGTTTTTCAGAAGGGCACACCATACAGATATGGGCCTACGGTGTCCAAGCCACCAAGGAAAACAGGGAACCCCTGTCATGCCCTGGGGGAGATGGCGTGGGAACTGCTGGAAAGGGGTCAGCCATTAACTGTTCCATTACATTCCCCCCTACGGCGGGTGCATGTCTAGTTCTTTTTTTGCCTCGCGCCCGTCACCGGTAGTATATCTGCATCTACTTCTGGCGAGCGGACACGTTGCAACGTAACTAGCTTTTCCTCCTGTGTTGCCAATGCTCCATAGTATTCTCCTTACGTTTTTACTCCTGCTTTCCTGTTTTCCTCTGCTACTGCATTTCCGGTACTCTCCCTCTCCTTCTCGTTTTCGCTCCTGCCCCTCCCTCTCTCCCGTTCCTCCCGCTTCCTTTTTCTCACCCTGTTTTCTGCCTGTCCTTGCTCTTGCTTGCTTTGTGCAGTTTCCCTTTGAAGCTCTGTCCTCATTTCTTCCATATCGTGTACCGGATCCCCTCGCCTGTCTACGGACTGCCTTTGCCTTTCGATTTTGTGCCGTAAACTTCCTGCTCGTGTACCGGATCCCCTCACCTGCCTATGGACTGCCTTAGCCTTTCGCTTTTGTGCCTTTACTACCTGCCCGTGTACCGGATCCTGCCTGCCTGCCTACTATTTCTCTTGTGCCTACTCCGTGTGTACTGATTTATTTCCATCGACTCCCGGAACCCTCCTCCCCTGATACCGGTGGCTGCCCTTCTTCAGACCTCGGAAGCCTTCTTTGGGGTTTTTTGTGCCACTGGCTTTTTCCCCATTTTGGCAGCCACAGAGGATTGACCACAGCCCACCTATACGGTTGCCCTGTGGCGTCCTACCGTGTACGCCCTTATCTCCACAAAAAAAAAGGAGAAACCCGGGAGTAAAGGGAGAAAGAAACAGGATCCTAAGTGGAAGAATAAAGGTGAGGAGGAAGGGGAGGGAGGGGAGACGGAGTCCTCTTTCGAGGAAGAGGATATTTCTGACCCCTGTGACAGTTTGCAACGCCTTGAATCCAACATGGCAACTCCACGGAAAATACAAGAATTAGTGGCTGCTGTCCAGAATCTTAACCTGGAAGTTCAGAATCTAAAGAGTGCCAATAATACCCTACAGCAACGACCGACAATGACCAAGAGAGAACGACCTTCAACAGATTTGCCCCCGCTACCTTTGGTTTCAGGCAAATTCGATGGCTCGCCCAAAAGGGTTAAAGAATTTCTGGACGCATGTAATCTACATTTTTCATTTCGAGCTCAGACTTTTTCTTCTGATCATGCCAAAGTGGGTTTCATGATCACCCACATGACTGGAAACACCCTGGCATGGGCCACCCCGCTAGTGAGCCAAACAGACCCGGTACTCCAGGATTACAGTGCCTTTAAGGCTCTTATTCAACAGACTTTCTTGCAAACTGAAAGCACTTTTTTGGCTTCTGAAGACCTTTTGGACATCAGACAAGGTAACTCAGACCTATTGTCTTGCATTGCCTCCTTTAAACAAGTAGCGGCCGAGGCAGGATGGCAGGAGCAAGCTCAATACGCCATCTTTCGTAGAGGTCTAAGAGAAGATGTAAACGATGAGCTGGCTCGTATAGCCCGACCTCCTACCTTTGCAGATCTTGTTACCGCCGCCCTCCGCATCGACTTCCGTTTGACAGAACGTCACGCTGAAAGAAAGAAAACCAAGAACTATCGGTCTCCTCCCCTCGAAACTCTTCCTCTTGCTTCTTCATCTACCTCACGACAGCCCAGAGAAGAGCCTATGCAAATAGGTACCACTCATGCCCCTCTTATTCCTGAGGAGCGTAAGAGGCGTAGAGACGGGAGCCTATGTATGTACTGTGGAGCCTCTACCCATTTGCTAAGAGATTGTCCAGACGTCCCTCCCAGACGTTCGGGAAACGATCGCCCTCGGTAAGTGTTAGGACTAACTTCTGAGGGGTTCTTGCAAGTCCTTATGCTACCCTCTCAGTGACATCCTCTGAGAGGACAGAAGACTCTCCTCTCATGGTCATCTTAGTGACTCTACAACTTGGAGGTTCCGAGATACAGTCCCAAGCCCTACTCGATTGCGGGGCTGTGGTAATGTCATTGATACTCAGTGGGCAGAACAGAAGGGGTTAACCCGTATCGCCAAGAAAGAAGATCATAAGGTAGAGGGCGTGGACAGTGATCCCTTATGTTCTGGCCCTATTACCCATATCACAGAGGAACTCACCATGACTATACAACAACACTCGGAAAGAATCATCTTCGACATCATTCGTGCTGCACACTTTCCCCTCTTCCTTGGTATAGGCTGGTTGCGGAAGCACAATCCCACAATCGATTGGACCAAGAACCTCCTAAACTTCCATTCATCTTTCTGTAAAGCCGAATGTCTACCAGAATCCAAGTTTGAGACTGTAAAGACAGTGAGCAGTTCGGAGTCCAGAGCCGTCCATTGCTTACCAAACCATCTAAGGGACTAAACAGAGGTGGTCACAGAGAAGATTCATTTAGAGTTACCACCTCACATGCCAGACTGCAGTATCAAACTCACTCCTGGAGCCCTGGTACCCTTTTGTCATATGTTTCCTCTGTCAGTGGAAGATAAGTGATATCTTAGAGAGTACTTGGATAGCAATCTCGCCAACAAATTGATTCGACCCTCGAAATCTCCAGCTGGAGCATCGTTATTCTTCATCCCCAAAAATGGGTCCCAGGAATTATGACCCTGTATAGATTACAGGGGCTTGAACAAAGTGACCATCAAAGATCGATACCCCATGCCACTCATAGCAGAAATAATACAAGCTGTCCAGGGGTCTACGATATTTACAAAACTAGACTTGCAGAGTGTCTACCATCTGCTCCGAGTCCAGATTGGTGATGAATTGAAAACTGCTTTTCGTACTCCTTTTGGGCTTTACGAATATCAAGTGATGCCTTTTGGGTTAGTCAACGCCCCTCTACATTCCAACGTTTTATGGATCGCTTCTTCTCAGACTTGCTGGGTCACACGACTATTGTCTACCTTGATGACATCTTGGTTTTTTCCCGCACTCAAGAAGAACATGAAAGGCACGTTATGGAAGTTTTCCAGAGTTTACGAGATAACCATCTATCCGTAAAACTTAACAAATTTGTCTTTTCTGCCCCATCCATCACATACTTGGGCTTTATTCTTTCCAATAAAGGTATCTCAATGGATCCTCAGAAAGTCGCCTCTATCCTGGATTGGCCATCACCGAAGACTGTTAAAGAGTTCCAAAAATTTCTTGGACTTGCAAACTTCTATCGGAAGTTCATCCCTAACTTCTCTCAGAACATCTTACCCATCACATCTCTCCTAAAAAAATCCTCTTTTCGGTGACAAAGACAGTTTTCGCCATCTCAAGCAATCCTTTTGTTCAGCACCCATTCTACGACAGCCAGATCAAAGTCTCCCTTTCATCCTGGAAACAGACGCATCTTCTGCGACCATAGGGGCAGTCTTGTTGCAGATGCATCAGGACAAGGAGCATCCTATATCCTATTTTTCCAAGACACTCAATGCCAGTCAAAAGAACTATTCGGTCTTTGAACGGGAACTGTTGGCTATGAAGTTGGTCGGTCTGGAATGGCGTCATCTACTTCAGGGAGGAGAACACCCTTTCACTATCCGGAGCGACCATAAAAATCTACAGGTTTTGAGACAGTTTGAGTGTTATAACACCAGCCAGGCGAGATGGGCCCATTTATTTGCGCAGTTCGATTTTAACATAACCTATATACCCGGTGACCATAACGTGGTGGCAGATGCCCTGTCCTGATACAGTGATCACACCTCTGACACAGAACCCACAAAGGAACTGATGTTCCCCCAGACTAAACGGATCGGAGTACTCTCCACCTTCCTACGGCAAGTAAGAGAAGCGTCCGGAGGAAACTTTGAGGTAGAAAGATATCCCAAAGATACCAGATACGACATCAAGGATGGACTCTACCTCGTAGATGGGAAACTGTATTTACTCACACAATCTTTAAGGAAGACTGCACTAAGCTGGTGCCATGATTCCAGGATTGCAGGGCATAGGGGCAACAAGGGCACATTGGACTACCTCCAAAGATACTTTTATTGGCCAGGCAGGAAAGAGGATACTACCCAATACGTACAGTTATGTACCATTTGTCTTCACAGCAAAGTCCCCCCTCAAAGTCCACTGTGGTTATTAGAACCTAGTGCAGTACCTACGGGCCCCTGGAGTACAATCTTAACTGATTTCATTGTCGAATTACCAAGATCCCAAGGATGTACTTGCATATTGGTCATGGTCAGAAATTGGGCACAAAAGGAAAAGGGTAACCCACTGGTAACCCCAAGCCTTTCGGCACAGCACATTTTGGTCATGTGGGCAACCTACAGATTTGGGCCTAGGGTGTCGAAGCCAGCAAGGAAAACAGGGAACCCCAAAAGACGACACCCGTGGAAATCCATAGAGGTCTGACTTACGGAAATCGGCCCAGAATGTATTCCCCAGAACCCCCAGCAAAGACCCACATGGGAGAAGGGTGCCCAAGGTCAGGGATATTACCACCGACTTTGTCGGAGCACTGGCTGCCCTGAGTTACAGCTTCTCCCAACCAGGGAGTCCCGGCAGTGTGTCAATACCTTCATGAAGGGAAAAGCTGTAATGCAGCCCAGCCGCAACCCCAGGACTGTTGGAGGTGATGTCCATGGCCTTGGACATCCTTGTACCATGTGGGTGTACCATCCCCTAAGCACAGCGACAGCTCCAGGGAGCCCCGGCAGGATCCCCATTCCTCCCCGGAGGTGACACCTGTAATGTAACACAGCCAGAGGTGCAGCCTGGGCTTGCAGATGGACAACCCACATGGGAGGCATCCGCTCCCAGGGAAACACCAATGTTTTGCTGGCATGGGGGGCAATTTGTGGCCTGCCCCTGCAATTGTGTCCCAGCCAACGAAAATATCTGCCCAAAAGGCCCATTCCCACCCACACCACCAACAATCCAGCCGCATTCTCACCCACCCCACTGACAGTGGGCCCTCACCATAGAATAATAAAAAATAGTACTCGCATAACATTGCAGCTGCTCGAGTAGAAAAAGCTGTAAACAAAACAAAAACATGTGTTACCTATGGTCAGCCCAGCAAAAACAAATCTTCACTCATACTTTCCAAGTATGCCCCCCCTTGCAAGCCATCCCTGGTGGTCTACTGAACCTCACCCCCCTAGTGAAAACACATTTGCCCCTTCCTACGGGCAGATATCTTCCCCCAGGGAGGGCTGCATGAGGTGCCCCCCACACTCCATTTGGGGTGGGGGAGAAGCCCACCCCAAAACATCAGACAGGCCCCCTTATGGATAGGGCAGTTTGGATTGGGCACCCTGGGGGCAGATGTGCCCATCTGCACCCAGGCAACTTTGGTAAATAAAGAAAAAAATTGAAAATGGCAGGCTGCACTTTGGGGGGGCTGAGGGGCACCCTAAACTGCCGGGGAATTTTGTAATGTGTAGGGGGGTGCACCTCTCCACCCCCCCCCCAAATGGAGGGGCAGCGCATGTAGCCCTCCCTGCGGGCAGATAAAGGGGGGCTGTCATGCACTCCTCCCTGGGGTCAGGTGTCCCTTCCTAGGAGCAGATATCTGCCCCCAGGGAGGGCTGCATGACATGGCCCCACTCTATTGTGGGTGGGGTGTGGAGGCCACCACCCCTTCCCATTAGAAAATTCCCTGTCGATTTGGGGTGCCCCACAGCCTCCCCTAAAATGCTGTCTACCATTTTAACTTTTTTCCTTTTGGTTATCCAACTCCCCTTGGCGCAGATGGGCCCAATAGTATGCCATTCTGCCCCCAGGGTGCCCAAAACCTAATGCCCCACCCATTGGGGGCCAGTCCACCATTTTGTGGTGGCCTTCTCCCCCCTCACCCCCCACCCCAATTGGAGGGGAGGCGCATCTCATGTAGCCCTCCCTGGGGGCAGATATGGGGCAGCTGTCTTGCACTACTCCCTGGGGTCAGGTGTCCCTTCCTAGGAGCAGATATCTGCCCCCAGGGAGGGCTGCATGACATGGTCCCCACTCCATTGTGGGTGGGGGGGTCACCACCCCTTCCCATTAGACAATTCTCCATTGGTTTGGGGTACCCCACAGCCCTCCCTAAAATGCTGTCTACCATTTTCACTTTTTTCCTTTTGTTACCCAACTCCCCTTGGCACAGATGGGCCCAATAGTGTGCCATTCTGCCCACAGGGTGCCCAAAACCTACTGCCCCACCCATTGGGGGGCCTGTCTGACATTTTGTGGTGGCCCTCTACCCCCTCACTCAAAATGGGTGGTGGGAACACCTCATGCAGGCCTCCCAGGGCCTCCCACAAACAGATGCGTGACATACACCCCCCTCCATTTGGGGTGGGGGGCAGAGGGCCACGAAAAAATTGTGGGACTGGCCTCTGAGTGGGTGGGGCAGTAAGGTTTGAGCACCCTGGGGCCAGATTGGTACACCAATGTGCCCCTCTGCGCCAAGGCATGTTTGGCAAACAAAGAAAAAAATTGAAAATGACAGGCTGCACTTTAGGAGGGGTTGAGGGGCACCCTACACCGCCAGAGAATTTTGTAATGTGAAAGGGGGGTGCACCTCTCCACCCCAACCCCAATTGGAGGGGTGGTGCATCTCATGTAGCCCTCCTTAGGGGCAAATAAGGGAGGGCTGTCCTGCACTCTTCTCTGGGGTCAGGTGTCCCTTCCTAGGAGCAGATATCTGCCCCCAGGGAGGGCTGCGTGACATGGCCCCCACTCCACTGTGGGCGGGGGAGGAGAGGGCCACCACCCCTTCTCATTAGAAAATTCCCGATTGGTTTGGGGTGCCCCACAGCCCCCCCTAAAATGTTGTCTACCATTTTCATGTTTTTCCTTTTGTTACCCAACTCCCCTTAGCGCAGATGGGCCCAATAGTGTGCCATTCTACCCCCAGGGTGTCCAAAACCTACTGCCCCGCCCATTGGGGGCCTGTCTGACTTTTGTGGTTTCCCACACCAAATGAAAGGGGGGGCATCTCAAACATCCCTCCCTGGGGGCGGATAAGAGGGGGCATCTCATGCAGCCTCCCTGTGGTCAGATGCTCCTTCCTAGGAGCAGATATCTGCCCCCAGGGAGGGCTACACGGGGTGCCCCCATTTCCCCTTGGGGTTAGGGGGAGAGGGCCACCCCCCTTTTCCATAAAATAAATCCCTGGTGGCTAGTGGCCCCGCACCCCCACCCAAATCTCCATTTTTGTTTTATTTTATTTTATTTTTTCATTTTGCCCCCTTCCCTGGCGGCAGATGATCAGCCATCTGCCCCTAGGGGGGCCCTAACCTGCAGGCCCCATCCTTGAGGGATGCCTGCACACTTATTCCTGGTGGCCCTCCCCCCTCCAATTGGATGGGGGGCCACCTCATGTACTCCTGCCTAGGGGCAGAAATATGCCCCCAGAGAGGGTTTCAAGGGGCGGTCCCCCTTTCTACTTGGTGTGGGAGGGGAGGGCTACCACCCTTTCATGTGCCCGACATATCTCTGGTGCCTAATGCCCCCCACCCCCCATCCCTGTTGCATTTTTTTAAAAATATTTTTTGAATTTGCCCCCTTCCCTGGGAGCAGATAATCAGCCATCTTCCTCCAGGGTTATCCATATGTGTCCCCATGCTTTGGCGGCCAGGGAGTCCCCAAAGCATGGGGGCACATATGGATAAGCCCCACCTCCCCCCGCATTCAAAAGACATCCCTGGTGTCTAGTAGCATTGCTAGCCATGAATTGAGGGCTCTGCGCTCGATCCGTGATCAGCAATGCTGTCACACAAGGTGTCATTGGAAAGGGGAGAGTCTCCCCTTTCCAACGACACCTCCCTTGATCTCCGGCTTGAAATACAGCCGGAGATCGAGGGAGAGGGAGAAGGGAGCTTACCTTCTCTTTTCACCACGGCAGCCCGAAATGGCTGCAGCGGTGAAATTACTTTCACTTTCACGTCAGCGTGCTTTATCCATGCCGACGTGAAATTGAAAACCTCCCCCTCACATAGCCAGGGGGTTGTATTACAGTTTTTAGCGATCCCTGCTTTGCCCATATTAAACAAACAGATTTGAACTCTTGCGGGAACGAAGCCACAGATGGAGAAGCCAAAAGGGTTGCGTATTCCTTCGAGCATTGCCATTTCCCTTCCATCTATGTCTGCTTCTAATTCAACAGGGATAGTCTGTCCCCCTCTTCGGCCATAGGTATTCATGGTCTAAACAAAAACTCATCAGGTATCCTCACAATGTTCCCACTAAGCCATGTAGCCATGCCAGTAGAATGCTCACTCCATACAGAAACATCTCTGGATCTACTGGAACAACTTGCAGAGCCACTTGCCCTGTGAACGCCAGTATACATTTGCCCACATTTAAATAATGTATTCCTAGAGTGGAACAAATGAGTCCTTGATCAATGAATGAAATTGTCATGTTTAGTTTTGTCATCAATTCTCTTCCCAAAATGTTAACTGGTGTCTGTTGTGAATATAAAAAAGGAACAGACATGTCACGCTCTCCTATAGAGACTGGTAATTCACTAGTGAAACAAACTCAACTCGTAACCCCAAAGAAACCTTGAGCATTCATGCCAATTCACAACATTAGATATTTTCCCTCTCGTATACATGAACAAGTAGCTTCAGTGTCTAATAGAAAAGAAAAAGATTTTCCTCCTATTGTCACATCGACCCTTGGTTACTCTTGGGTTTGTGGTGTCACAGATAGTACTGAACACATCAAGTCACCCTGTGAGCTGTCCTATTGTGGGTACAGGCTCATCCATCTCCTTGTGAAAAGATTTTTCTCCTATTCTGGGTGTCAGCACTTATCCTGTGTTTGCATACTGCTGTGTTTGCATAGGGGCTTGCTGCAACTGCCCCATTGGTGGATTAATTTGCACTCACTCTTGTTGCTGTACCTGTACTCGCAGTGCTTGTGTCTGATAAACTGTGTGATCTTGTGCAAACCCTTCTCTAGTTTGTGTGCTATATGATGGAGGATAAGCTGTGCCCCCTCTTTTAAATTGGCCATTTTGTACATTCCCTTGGCTTGCACAAACGTATGCCCTGTCATCCCACAAGTCCAAGATACTGGGGGTGTTCATCTGACAAGTCCCCCATGGTTAAATTCTCCCTGGGTACTCTGATTCTCATCCTGTTCTATTCTGAACCCCACCTTGATTATTTTGGAATCCACCTCGTCTTCCTCTAAGTTATGTTATTTTATGTTATGGTCACTTGTAGAGTGCACGGCCGCCGAGGGCATCATGGCACTGGAGAGGCAAATAAACTAGGAACAAAACAGAACAAGCAAGCCAAAAATGCTGCAGAGTCAGAGTAGATGGGTTTTAAGGCTTTACTAAAAGCCAAATGATTAGACAACATTTTCATTGGCAGTGGAAGACCATTCCAATGCTGAGTTGCAGCAATGGAGAACACACGTCCCCCCACCTGAGCACGATGGAGGGAAGGCACACATAATAGACCAGCTGTAGCTGAACGCAAAGAACGATTGGGAATGTAACGTAGAAAATTAGCGCAGAGATACTCTGCTCCCTGGTCTGGTCCCTTGAATTGTATATGCTGAGCTACTGGGAGCCAATGTAGGAAACGCAAGACTGGAACGATATGAGCCCCGTAGAGTGTCCCGGTAGCCACCCGGCCTGGTAGATTTTGAAGACGTTGAAGTCAACGGACCAGAGTCTTGGGCTGTGCAAGGTAAAGAGAGTTACAGTAGTCCAGGCGACTTAATATCATAGCAGCAACCACCGCAGGACGCAGAGATACTGGGAGAAGATGAAGCACCTTTCTCAAAATATTTAGCTGGAAATAGCCAGTCTGACATATAGCCGATACTTGGGCAGCCATGGACAGATTGGATCACATGATTACCCCATGATTTTTCCCCTTAGCTGAGGGCACCGGGAGCGACCCCAAAGGAGAAGGCCAGAATGAAGCAATCCAGAGTGAGAGATGAGGGGGAGAACCCACCACCAACACCTCTGTCTTATCCCCATTCAGTTTCAACGAGTGGCAGCCCATCCACCCCCCCACGACCGTCAGGCAATTATGAAGGCACAACAACACCTCAGACTGATCAAGATCAAGATGAATCAGAATCTGTGTGTCGTCGGCATAAGAATAACACCTGACGCCGAAGGAGCGGATGAGACGCAACAGCAAAAGAATGTAAATGTTGAAAAGAATGGGGGACAAAGCAGACCACTGTGGGACACCACAACTGAGGTGACAAGAATTAGATGTGAAAGGAGGAAGACAAAGAGAATGAGATCTATCAGACAAAAAAGAAGAGAACCAAGCCAACACTTGACCCGCAATGCCAATCTGGCCCAGGCGGGCAAACAGGGTAGCATGGTATACAGTGTTGAACTCTGTTGACAGATCTAAAAGGAACAGGGCGCCAACTCCCCCACTGTCCACCAGTCTGGCCATGTTGTCCTGGACAGCAACAAGGAGACTCTCCGTACCCCTGCTAGGACGAAACCCAGACTGGGCCGGGTCAAGAAGATTGGAAGATTTAACAAAAGAAGACAGAACAGGGGAAAACAGTGATTCCAAAAGTTTCATCAAGAAAGAATGAACAGAGATAGACTTAAAATTAGAAGGTATGGCAGAATATAAAGAGGGTTTCGTCAGAATTGGATCACAGTGGCGGCTTTAAGTTCCGGGGGGATAGATCCCAACTGGAAAGAGAAGTTCACAGCTGCCGTATACTCCCCTAGGACCAACTAGGGGAAAGACAGCTTGCGTCATCTTCAAAAGGGAAGTTGCTGTGAAAGGAGGCAGAAGCCGAAAGGGCTGAGCATTCTGCGTTGTTAGCCAGATAGTCATGACCTTGCTAATAAAAAAACTGGGATAAGGAGTCACAAAGCTCCTGAGTAGGTCTAGTACTGGGGCATATTTAGTAGAGGATGATAAAGATTTTACAATAGCAAAGAGAACCTTAGGATGATTCAAAGAAACTTCATTTTGTCGGGCAAAATAATGTTTTTTTGCAGCTAAAATAGCTGCAGAGTAGGCTGATAGGGAGGCCTTATACTACAGTTTATTGGCCGGGTCATATCTGATATGCCATTTCCGTTCCAGCTGCCTAAGTTTAAGGCGGGTGGATATCAGCTAGTCCGAGTACCAAGGATCGGAGGGAAGCCTACAAGGTTGAAAGCACCGCAATGGGGCAGCTTCATCGGCAGCCACCTGAAAAGACACATCTAGACAGGTAAGTGAAGGCAGGGTGGCTGTTGTGCATTTTTCTCTTAAGAAAAAGATAAGGTCCTGTCGATTAGCCTTACGACAGCAACGCCACCAGAAATGCTCAGGCCGAGTCTTAGGCAGTTCATGCACTACCAAAGTGAACAAGTTACCAGGTAGTGGTCCGACCATAACATGGGCTCTGCAGACTGAAAGGAAAGGGAAGTTGTGTTAGCAAATACAACATCTAGGGTATTTACCAGCTTGTGATTAGGCCCTACCACATGCTGTGGGAGATCTAGATCTAACAGGCTATCAAAAAAAATCCAGGGCAGCAGCACTTGGAGAGTTGAATTTAAGATTCAAGTCACCCAGTACAATCAAGTCGGATTATTTGATTTGCAGGTCCGCTATAAGGTCTATCAGAGATTCAAGTAGTGCCCCATAGGAACCAGGATGGCGATAGATATCCAAAATATGCCATGTTTAAGCTGAGGAGATCACACACCTAAGCAATACAGCCTCCATAATAAGAGCATGGGTACAGCACAACTGAATATATAGAAAATCAGCCTTAAAAACAACAGCAACTGCCCCATGCTGAGGTGCAGGCCTATCCACATGGATAATCTTATACCCAATCCAGGATGGCCTGGACCAGGACCGGGGCTAAGCATTCCTGAAGCCACGTCTCAGTAAGGACCAGAATTGCCAGAAGACATTTAGTTAGTAAGGAAAAAACCTCTGAGGCATGAGCCTTTAAACATTGGGTATTTAGTAGCAGTAGAGGCAGAGCCAATATATTAGGCACTTGCGGGAGCAGCTGCAGCCCATCAAATGGTATGTCTTCAGAAAGGACAGGTAGCCCTCTGGGGGGGGGAAAGCGAGCATGAAGGAGCCAGAGAATGGAGATCACTCCTAGAATAGTGTTAGGCCCCTCAGTCTCTGTCCGTCACACGGACGAGCACAGACAGGCTTGCCTCAAGTGCGCCTTCTGCACGCTGACGGCATGCCCGCTGCACCCGTCCATGGCGCAGGCATCCAGGACAACACATAAATTCCATAATCTTGAGGGGAGTGGGATGAAGACTGCCCCTCGCAGAAAGAGATAGGGGACTGACCGCAAGTGCGGCGTCCCAGTAATAAAGTCACAAGTTGTGTGAAAGCACACTTAACACACAATCATGGAGCATAAAACAAATAGCAGCATTAGTAAAACCAACATAGCTTTATAGTGGCAGCACCAGAATGTCTTTTTAATAACAGCTTCTAAAAGCAGCCTCACCTCTCTATAGCCCATTTCTCTGCCTCGTGGCCTGAACCCATATCCGCCTTGATCCATCAGGCACTGATTACTCGCCTGCGATGCACCCATTGTTTCCTGCATTCCCAATCCTTCTTCACTTGTCAATACCGCCCCTTCTATGGCAAACTTTGACAATTTTTTTCTCAACTAACTGGCTTTCTCGATTTTCCTAGTCTCATCTTTCTTCTTATTTTTCTCTTGTAACAACAACAATGGGCTACTATCATCAGCAGTATCTCAGCCCAAGGCTTCACTTCCATCCCCACTTGTTTCTTCATCTGTCTCTGTACTAGCTCGGGCAACCCCTGACATAAAATGTGGTAAAATAATGCTATTGTTTTTTTCCTACGGGTCGCGAGTTTCAAGTTTCAAGTAACCTGAGAGCCCTCCACACATCTGCTCTACAATTATTAAACAGCGCTCCAGTCATGCGCTGTGTCTGTGTGGTCACACTTTAATATCCTGCTCTCCTCCACATGTCATCAGCCCTTTCCCCAAGAATAGCTGCCAGGAGTGTTAGGGAGAATTCTCATAAATGTGCTAATTACCTTCACCTTAGAGACCCCCAGCAACTTTGCTGCATTTTTGAGGACTTGGTTTTCTTACCTGGAAAGAGTGTGAACCTTTTTTCCCACTCTTTCATGTATTTTGATGTGTGTTTTACACCTGTGTTATTTGATTATGGAATTTTAGATAATTCCATAGGCATCATCTTTTCATGTGTGTTACACAGCACCCTCAGTGCAGTGACACAGGGATGTCTTTTTAGACTTCCCAAAGGTTTAAATAACTTCTCTGGGATAAACTACTGTTTCTCAGAGAATCTAAAGTGAAATTGACTTTACCAGTCTTTCCAAATTCATAGACCCAGCACACACCATCTTACAATAGAGTGCTGGAGGGGTTACCTAGTATCCCCTGGGTCTAGATACTCATGTAGCAGTCAAATGCTACCCTTTCATATTGAAAAGGCTGGTGGCAGTGGTTTTATAACGAACTACCATGATTTTTCCTGACCGCGACCACCGGTAGCTAAAAATCACAGGAGCCGTGTTTTTCAAGATGGCACCTTAAACACCTTTTTTTAAGTAGGTCCCGGTCTTCTTTTTTCGCAATTTCTTTTAGGAAAGGTCCTTCTTGGGTTTGTCTCTGCGTGCCAAACCAGGTTTGGTCCGTTTGGTTATTGGCCTTTGGCAGGCTTCAGTGCTGAAGCCCTCCTCTGACGCCTGAGTGTCTGGGGTGGTCAGGATGTGATGGAGGTACCCGAAACTCCCTTTGTTTAAGTAGGTCCCGGTCTTCTTTTTTCGCAATTTCTTTTAGGAAAGGTCCTTCTTTGGTTTGTCTCTGCGTGCCAAACCAGGTTTGGACCGTTTGCTTGTTGGCCTTTGGCGGGCTTCAGTGCTGAAGCCCTCTTCTGACGCCTGAGTGTCTGGGGTGGTCAGGATGTGATGGAGGTACCCGAAACTCCCTGTGCTTAGTCTTCTAGGAGAGCTGAATGCACTCTGGCGTGATTGTCGGCTAGCTGTCCGGCAAGAACAGCCATCATGCTGTTTGAGTGACAGCCAGGCTGGAATGAATGGGGGAAACTGTTTAAAAGCAGGTCTCTGGGACTTGGAAAGCAGAGTCGACCACTGGAATGAAAGAACCTAAAACGAGCTGAAGGAAGAGGACTACTGCAACTCCTGGACGACCGGTGAAGCCCTGCTGCAGGTCCGAATTGCCTGAAACTCCATCGACAGAGAAGCCCTTCAAGGTTAACTTCTTCCCTTGAGTTTGGTTGGAACAACCAACTCGCAAGCCACCTGGACACCGTCCCCATCTGGTCGAATTTTCATCAGAGTGCTGTTGAAAACCGGATAGCCAGAGGGAAGGAAGCCAGCTCATGGACTTTAAGACACTAACACCTTAAACCAACGTCTTACTAAAAGCTAAAAGCTTTTGGCCTCATCCCTGGGCAGTGCAGGAACCTCCCGACGTCCTCCATCTTGTCCCCATGACTGAAGCAAGATCTGCTTGAACTGCCAGGAACAACTGCCTCAGCTACAGCTCTTCTTCACTAACAAGGTACTGTGCAAACGCGGTCCGGAAATCTTTTCGGCCATCGCAGAAATTTGTGGAAAATGTATCTACTTCGAAGGCTTGTCCTTCCTTAAACATTCATCAAACTTTTCACCAAGCCAAATTCTAATAAACTCTGTGGCAAAGACTTAACCATTATCTACCAGAACTGTGCTATCCTATACAAAGTCGCTGAACCATTGACCTTGGCCCTGGCCTTTTGAGAAGAATTGCTGCTTGTAGTTAACTGAAACTCTTTGAACTGCCTATGAATGTATTTGGGCTGCCTTTCTTATAACCTTGTCTTTTTATCCCCTTTCTAAGTAACTGACGTGCCATTTTGCTCCCCCTTCAGGGGAACTGAACTTGTTCAGTAACATATTGGTGGTGTATTGTAGTGTATTAGTGTGTGATATTGAGCTGCTCTTACTAGTGGAATGTTTTCTGACTGTGAAAATAAATGTATATTCTTTTACCAAGAAACCTTGAGTAAGTGTATATTTGAATCACTGTATTAGTTGGTCCTTTGTGTAACTTGTTCTACTGCTCACTCAACTCTTGAGATAAATCTGGCTGCTCAGCCATCGCTACCAATTTACTGTGTAGTGCAGGCTTGTACCAAAGGTGAAATTGTGCATACACTTGTACTCTTAATTGCATGTAGTGTTCCCAAAGGATACTGCATGTGACTCTGCCTAACAGTATGCCTTTGGTGGGCTTCTGGACTGATAACCGCATGTGGCGTCTGAGTGCCTGGGATGGGCAGGAAGTGAGGGAGGTGCCCAAAACTCCCTGTGCTTAGTTTCCTAGGAGACCCAAATATACTCTGGCGTGATTGGCTGGCTAACTGTGCGGCAAGGACAGCCACCCTGCTGGGTGCGTGACAGCTGGGCTGGAATGAATGGGAGAATACTGTTTAAAAGGTGAGTCTCTTGGACTGGAAAGCAGAGTCGACCACTGAAATGAAAGAACCAAGGAAGAGCTGAAAGAGAGCGGATGCTACACCACCTGGACCGTTGGTTTGCCCGGTGAAGCCCTGCTGCAGGTCCGAATTGTCAAGTTCATCTCGACAGTGAAGCCCCTTCAAGGACGACTCACTCCTTTGAGTTGGTGGGACCAATCAACTCTTAAGCCACCTGCATACCAATCAACTCTTAAGCCACCTGGATACCATTATCAAGGCTGGTTTGGATATACCAGGGTGAGGGACACCAGCTTGTGCGCTTTAATCGACAGCTACTGGAACTGAAGTGACTCCATCTTGTTTGCTGTTTTGACAATCCCATGCAGTGCAGGAGTCCCGCAACATCCTCCCTCTTGTCCCCATGTCTGAGGCCCAGGAACAGTGAGATCTGCAGGACCTGCCAGGAACCAATGTCTTCAGCTGCATTTTGCTCTTCAAACTAAGGTACTGTGCCAGCCCGATTGAGTGAACGCCACTCTTGCGGTGAATATTCATGAAATATTCCCAACTTGCAGGCCTAATCAGCTTGTGACCCGACATATGATTCTTTTTCACCTAAACCATTTCTAAGAACTTTCGCAAAGACTTTACAGTTTGATACCAGAACTGCTGTTTCTTATCCAGAACACTAGCCCATTGACTTTTGACTTGAATTGAACTCTGCTGGTGAACTGAAACTATTAGCACTGTCTAAAAGGTATATGTGATCTATTCTACTTAGTTTGTCCCTTTTGCTCACTTCTAAGTAACTCAACTGCCATTTGAATCCTATTTCAGGGGAGCTCAAACTGTCTCAAAATCTTGGAGTTTTGTATTGAAGTGTATTGGTATATAATATTAAGTTGTCTTCTTCTAGTGAAAGGTTTTCTAAATGATTGTGTAATAAATTAATAATTGTTTTACCAAGAAACCTTGAGTATAAGTGTTTACTTGAACCACTGTGATTGAAAGTGTGATTACTTGCACTGCTCACATTCACTCATCAGATAAGCCTGGCTGCTCAGCTCGCTACCAAAAACTGTGTAGTACAGACTTATACCAAAGGTTGGTTTGGCTTACACATGTAGTCCTAATTGTGTGTGGTGGTCCCAGAGGGTACTGCATGCAATTCTGTCTAACAAGGAGACCTTGTATGTCCCCTATGGCCAGCATGTTTCCTCCTGTCATTTTCTCAAATGCAGATATCAATTTACCAGCACCCAAAGTCAAACTCAGGAGCTTACATCTTGCATTATATTTGTCCATCTGCAGCCATAGGATATACTATGGTCTTGCTCCCACTTTTTCCAATAAGGGAAACTGCGTAAACCCTGCCCCACCATTGGATCCTACTATTAGTCTATCCATGTCAGGAACGATCGTGCCTGTCTGTCTCCTTTTCGGCAACAACCTTAACCTGCTCACATATGGCGGCAATTCTTACTTTTCACTATACAATCATCCTCAGGGATGCTGGATATGCTATGGGATCTGTGGTCCTATCCTTAGGTTGTTCCAGATCCAAACATTTTACTTATTTATCCATTTGCAGGCATTTCTCTGCTCCTCTTCTTTCAATCTCTTCTTTCGTTTTTTGTCCTTTCTTTCTTGTTCATCCTTATCTTCTCTTTGCCTAATTTGCTTGATGCTTTTCCCATCTATTTTAAGTAATATCTGTCCTCACATCCATTCATTCTCCTCTTTCCATCTCTTAATTTCCTTGTCTATTTCTGTCAACAGATCTGATTGCTCACTCCTTTCTTCCTTGTCTTGTATGATCTTATAGATCTCCTCTTTTCTCGTATTCTCCTCTGGACTATCATCGCTATTGTAAGCTGAGGGTTCATATATTGGATTACTATACCCTGACATCGCTTTCAACTCCTTTAAAGCATATAAGACTATTTCCTCCGTAATAGAGCCTTTTTCTTCAGGGAGGTATGGGGAACTGAGGGCTCAACACTTTCCTCCTTATGCTGACTAAGCATCCGCTCCTCAGGTGGAGGGTCTTCCCTTTCTTCCTGGTATATTTTCCCGAGATCTAGAATCGCTAATCTTTTCTCTAATTTCTTCCCCGTGTACGCAGCATGCAAGTATGTGGTCATGCGTAGCAATAACGCCTTTCACAATGAACCCCCTTGTGGCTCTGTCATGAACATTTTATCTGCCTTGCCTTTCACCCATTCCACACTATACTGTTTGAACTTGGCCATATGCTTTGGCAATGTTTTACATAAGTGCATCAGAGGAGTATCTCCCATAATGACAAGTCTCAATTGACTTGCCAGATTTTTTAAATAACCTTTATACTTTGCTTAAATCACCACTTTTTCAATGCCTTTAAAACAACAAATATGAGCGTGCACCATCAATCCCTGCTGAAGCATCTAATTTCTTAATTAGCGATCTCTACCTTTTGATTGGTACCAATCACTTTGCTAGGTTCATTTACTATTGCTCCTCAACTTTTTCAATGACTTCACAACTTCTATCGATCTTCGATATTTTTACTCAACAAACAAAATGAAGACTAGTTGACTTCACACATTAATAAATGCTCTGATCACCTTTTTCTCTCTCGCCTTTACTATTATACCCTATACAGAGTTTGAGACGTCACCTTAGGTAAAACTGTTTATGCTTTATATATTTCTGTTCTACCCCCGTTGGGATTTGAAATGTCTCCTTCTGAAACTCCCTTGAGACAGGACTCTAGGCGCTACTTTTCCTTCACACAATATTTCCTGTTACTTATAAATTATCACAATCCCATCCCCTTCATTTTCCATTCGCCTTAGTCTACTCACCATTCGTTCGATAATCATTTCAAGGTCTTCGGTATTGACTCCTCCTCCAATCCAACCACTTTGCCTTCCATACGCAGAGCGCCTATGGAAACCGGGCAGGGATTTCATCAAAGGGGGACCTGCCCACCGTCTCGGTTCTTCTTGATAGTTTATTTCTATCAGCCGCTCTCCACAGGAAACCTTGCGATCTTCCGGCTAATGGTGGAGGATGCCTGATAGTCCAGAAATCTGGAGTTTGGATCTTTTCCAACCATCCGAAGTGCTACCATGTGAGCATATGGCCCTTTGGGTATCGTGCATGGAATGGATGGGGATGCAGAATTACTCTGACACCAAATAATCAAACCTACTCAGGAAAATCGCAAAGTTTGCTGTTTTATTAACAATTATCTAAAGCAGGTAGTTACAACGGACATCAACGGACATTCGCTCGAGCTCTCAGTGAATTTTGCAGAAAAAACAACCTTATATACAAAAAGTACATCAGATGTGATGTCAGACTATGTGGCAAATGACAAAACCTACGAGGGATTGTGATAGGTTCAAGGGGAACATCTAAGTATACTTTCTATAAGGGCTGGGATTGTGATTGGTTATCTACTGTCTTATGGACAACTTATGCCTACCTCTAAAACATGTTATCTTCAACATTATTAAGTGCACGATATCTCATTCATTGGTCTTCAAACTAGAAGGCACTTCATTATACGGCCTTCTATAATTGTCTGGAACATTCGCTACACTTAGCAGCACATAAGCTCAGACCTAGGTACCGGGAGGTAGACTTGACTTTACCTCCCACCCAATTAGACCATCATCACCCATGCCTTCTGTCATGAAGATTGTCTTTGAACTTGGCCTTGAAAAGTATTCTTGTCTCTGGGAATATATGGGAGTGCGAGCATGCACTAACGTTGTTCTAGGACTCCATGCTCTACTCTATTTCCATCCATGGCTCACGTTACAAGAGACCACGATATGGTCCATTTTGCAGCATTTAAATGTCTTAAATTAATAAAACTTGATGATGTTCTTTCTTTGCACCTTAACAAGGGATGATTCAGCTTCTCACTGCCTTTGAGAATAGATAACTGACATTGGCTTGCTTCAGCTTTGACACCAGGCCAGACAGCCTCGTCATTCATTTCCACAAACTCAGCTTATTCTCGCGGCAGCACAGTTCTAGGCCTTTCCTCTCAATGGGTCTGGGCTTACTAAATTCATGACATCGATGTCCAGTTTCTATACAATGGTGGCTTTGCCTGCAGTCAATTCACTATGTATAGCCAGCTTCTATGATCACTTAGTCTACTTGCGTTACAGCATCTGTACAGTTATTGAACCTCTTTCTTTTTCTGCAGTGCTTCGCAAACATGCAATCTTCTATTTGCATATGAAACTTTACTCGATTCTTAACTTTGTCATCAGTTTCTGTAAGATTCATGCTTTTTCTTCAGTCAGTATCCTCAGTGTGTCACACACTTCTCTTGTGATGTCACTGGCTTCTCTTTCACTCTTTTTCATATTCCTTCAGGGAGTTCCTCCCTCAGATTCTTGTCTCTTCGCAGATACATTTGATAGGGTTTTCTCAGTGGGTATCTTCTTTCGAATATTCGCTGTGGCATGGTCACAACCACTGGTGTTAATCATGGCACAATCTCAGGCTTCCAACATACAGGAAGTAGGGGGGCGGGATTTTCTGCAGAGGCATGTAACTGCTCCTTTACACTATTATCCAAGCCACTTTGTATATACTGTACTTGTTCACGTGCAACCTCACCACGGGAGGTTGCACTTAAGTTTATTTTTTCTTTTCTTAGCACTTCACCCCAAGCAATTCTCCATGAACAACTCTGAACCTTTTCCCTTACCACCCTGCCCTGTACACTTGTACATTGAGAACACTCACAAGGCATAGTAGGTTTGTCTCCCCTCCCAGTTATTGTCATGATTTGTTTGTAATATTGATTCCCCTATTTCTCTCTGTTGTAATTCATTGCCAACCTTCCCCTGTCTCCAACTGGTTGCCCTGTGTGCACTTACAGACATTTTGGGTAATTGTATGAGTGTTTAACAAGTGACCAACACATAGGTTTATAAAAAATGTGCTCCCATGACTGTGTTGAGTGCACTGTCCCAATACTACACAGGTTATGGCATGCCTTATCATGTCATTGGTAGTCTTCCAGGGGTGTATCTGCTTTATTTGTGGGATCAGTTATCTGCATATGTGATGTCTTCTCATTTTCATGCAGCATGTTTACTTATGTGTGCATTGTGTATGTGCCATTGTCTAGTGAATGGTGACGTGTGACATGCACATTTGCTGCATGTCATTGAGGAGGGCAGGCAGTGTATGGGATGTTGTTGTTTGTCAGTGTGTGTGTTGTGTGTGTTTGATTTGCATGCAGTGTGCAGAAGTTTCTGCATGTGTGCTGGGACACATGCTGATGGTCTTGTGAGTTGTTGTTTGCATGTGTTGTATGTCATTGATGGGTGCCCGTGAGTCTTGAATTTCTTGGTGCAGTTATGTGTTAGCTGCACTATGTTTCATTTTGTTCATTGTCTGCAGATCCTTCCATCAGGGAATAATGACTATTTAATAGGATCAAATTTGACTGTCAACTGCATGCCAAGGGGACAGGTAAGATGTTCATTTATATTGATCATTATGGGATGTTGAGAAACTTGTGGGGCAACACTGCACTGCTTTACTACACACCACAATAGGGACAGGTTTGTGTGCATCATGCACAATCTAGGACATGTGTGCAGATATTTCCAATTGTGCTTGTATTTTTTGTACATGTAAATAGTTGAAGCATGTATGGTTTGCAGGCCAGACATGAAGTTTCATGATTTATCGATGCTTACACATGTGAATGGTATGTTAGTTACTCAGATCCACCAGAGCAAAAGGGGACCACTACAGTGGGTATGGTGCGCAGTATACATATAATTGTACATTACATATGGGATGCTGTTGTGGAAACACAAGATGAAATGTGTTTTAGTTCTAAGGGATGCACACAATTTAGCACTTCCAGTGGCACTTTCTCAGGGTGGTATTGTGGGCACAGTGGATTGGCCCATTGTCATCATTGCATGTCACCTGGGATGTAGCTGGATTGTGTGCAGTCCACAGGGGAGGGATTTCAGCTGAAATACGACTGCACAAGCTCGGTACATGCAGCCTCTCCACATGCCCTTTGCCCAGCCATATGCAAATGGTGGGCCTGTGGGTGTGGATGGGGTGCCACCACCATTTCCACCTGGACACCACGCTGTGTTGCATCATTGTGCAGGACACATTCTGCCACAATGATCCTGCAGACTACTGGTGGTGCAAATAGCAACACACCACCATAGTGGTCAAGGGAGAAGAAACGCCACTTGAGAACTCCAAATGTGCGCTGCACGATGCCCCAAGTTGCAGTATGGGCAGTGTTGTATCTTACCTCGGCGGGTGTGTTGGGGTTGCATATGGGCGTCATCATGTATGTGCTCAGAGGGTAGGCACTGTCCCCTGTAGAGGTGAGAATGGTTGCTATTGTCATTTGTTGACAGTGTCTATTGGTCTGTGTGCAACATGCATGCATGTGCATAGCCATTTATACTTACGAATGAGCTATGTGTTGCCATGCTTCCCAGCTTCCAGGGACCGGTGTAAAGGGGACATCCTGAAGATGTAACTATCATGGGTGATGCCAGGATAGTTGGCATACACTTCAGTTATGATGCCCTTGGCATCACACAGAACCTGAACATTGATGTAGTGCCAGTGGTTCTGG
Organism: Ambystoma mexicanum; assembly: GCF_040938575.1. NCBI lineage: Eukaryota > Metazoa > Chordata > Amphibia > Caudata > Ambystomatidae > Ambystoma > Ambystoma mexicanum. The sequence goes on along the minus strand of NC_090941.1, from coordinate 205,623,424 downwards.
TTGCAATAGATGTGCACTGTTGCTCGAGGTGGACATAGAGCACCATGTGTGCAATCAATGTCACCCAGCACTTTTGGGAAGTGGCCACCCCCATAAAAATCCTGGACCACTGCTTGCCTTTCTGCATGTGTTCTGGGCATATAGATATGTCGGCAGACAGAAGGACGTGCAGTTATTATTGCCAACACTTGGTGTAGGCAGTATGACTGTGTGGCCTGTGAGATGCCCCCAACTATGGTGGTGGTCCACTGGAATGAGCCAGTGGCCACAAAATGCAAAACAGTGAGTACAGTTTTTTCAAGGGGCTCAGTGCTTGCGAGCACATGGTGGGCGATTTAACATCATCTTCCTACTCTGTGACCAGGTTTAAGATGATATGGGGGGGTACCTATACCTGGCATGGACCTGGTCACCAGGCATCCCAGAAAGGCTAGTCCTTGGGTGGAAGATCCAGGCCCTGGCTATCCTCCTCCTACTGCAGTGTCCCAGAATGACAGCAGCAACAAATGGTGCATTCATCATGCATGTATACGTGCGTTTGTTGATTGTGCTGTTTATGCATTTGTTTGTGTGTGCATTGACGTTTATGCCTGCTATCGTGTGGCGTAGGTGTTTTGGGATTTGTACATGTTTTTTTGCGGTGATCCCTGTTCATTTCCATGAATGCAGTTGTTTTGCGTGCATATGGGTGGTGCGATTGTTTGACTGTGGAAAGTCCTGCGTAATGGCCACATTTTCGCTTGTTCTTCTTCATTACACGTGTTCCGCCCCGTTTTTAGGTGGCTGCGCTGGCCCGGCTGACCCTTCCCTTTGAGTTTTGTGCAAGGCATTTGTGGGGTCGCAGTGACATGTTGGACCGGTGCAGATTCCTCACAAGTCCCAGGTAAGCCCAGCGCATGGTGTTCCATGAATCGACGAACGAGGACTTGCATGCAAATTCACGATCAAGTCCCGCTTTTTCAGTGCATATTATTCCATGAATCGGGCCCTTAGTGTTCATAGCAGAGGTGAGCTCTGCTCCTTACCCATCTCCAAGGCACATTGGGGGTGAACTGCTGCTGGAACTAGACTTGCATCTCTGACCATCACACTGCAGCCCAGGAATTCAACATTGTGAAGTACCACAGGAGGTGTGATCAGCATCCCTTGAGTTGATAGTCTGAGAATAAGGACTACACAAGGACTACACATGTTTCTGAGACCCCTAAAAGGGTGTCAAAGCCCCTGAGAGCCAAGACAACCATGATTCCTTCATTGTTCACCATCGAATTGCTGCAAAAATATTCTTTGAGCCAGTTCCACGCACTGAAACATCATGACCCTTCAGAACTGCTTGCGGCACTCAATGAACTGCACATTTGAATAGGTTTGCTGCTGCATGGCTCTAGTTGAGCATGACATTGCCTCAGCTCGAACTAAAAGGTTCATGTTCCATCAGCTGCCTTTAAAGCACCATTCAACCAGCCAATATATTCACTGCCAAATTTCGCCGGCAGTTAAACCGACCCTGGTGGCACATTGTATAGTGACAATCGCACAACAAATTGAACCATCGATTCAAACTGTGCATCCAGTCACCATCATCTTCACCAACAAACCGACTATGAAACTGACCCTGTTGGCCCTCTCAATCTTCAGTTCTTTGAGTGCCTCATTGAATGGATCCCCTAGAAAAGTGTGTCCAGACATCAGAATCTTCTCAGTCAAACCAACACTTGTGACCAACACCATCTGCCCTTACTGAAAGCATTGTTTCCAACAACAATGAACTTCATCTGAACCGCTGCTCAACAGTGCTCTTTGTCTAGAACAATGTGATTGCTACAATCAAGCGTCTTGAACATCACCTAGAAGCCTGGTTCGCTATTGTTGTACTGCCAAAACCATTGAAAGGTACTCTTGACTGGTATCCTTCCACTTGGTCAGTATTTGGGCCCTACAGACTAGCTAGGTCACTTGGTCAGTATTTGGGCCCTAGAGACTAGCTAGGTCACCATTCATCCCATTTTGCTTCAGTACACATCCTGTTTACAGTTATTGTGGTCAATTATTAGCCTTTCTCCTCCTGTTGCATATTCTCAGTTCTTTTCACAGTGGTGGATTTGGTACAGTCTTTTACTACTTAGTTTATATTGCAGATGTTGTGTTTCATTAAAACATATATAATTGTATAACACCTTGCCTGGACATTCCCTTTACTTTGTACTGGTATACTTTGCAGTTTCGGTTGTATCACATTGACAGCGCTCTCCAGAGTATAGCCTTCCCTCAGCCCACTTTACCATCAAAGTCGAAAGAGGTAGATCTCTTAAATGTGTATCTTTTACCTTTATGATTCGGATCACTGTTGGTTTGTCGAAGTGTGAGGACTGAGTAGGGCAGACATCATTTCATCACAACCAGTTACAGGACATGAATATAATGTCCTCCTTCCAACCAAGAACTCGAAGACGATTTCTCTGTAACTACTAATTTGTATTTGAAATGGCCCCTAAAAACGGTGCAGCCAATTATAGCCACTGAATTTAATCTAATCTCCTACCTTCCTTCAACCAATTCTGTGCTGGGTTTTCTCCTTAACTGAAAGTTGCATGCATCAATGCCATGCAAATTAGTCACTGTTACGTTGAAGGGTCAGTTGTAGTGACAAAAAGAAGACTTATCTGTTTCAGTTTCCTACCTGTCCTTTAGCTAAATTCTACTTCTAGTTCGACATATATAGCAAGTAAATCCTATTGTTTAACCTCTCATGTAACTAAAACAGAGCAATTATATTCCTCTCCTTTATAAATCTGTTTCATTACTACCTCTTGTTTACCTAAACCCTATTCCCTGACCTAATCTTGAAACCTCTGCCTTTCCCATAAATACCAATCCCAAAATTAAAAACAAACGCAGTACTTACACTGCTTCAGCACAAACCGCCTGACCGAACCGATGATATATGGAACACTATTACAAATGTGCGATATTTTGGTGTTTCGGTTTATGTCGAGTTGTTTCGACATTGGCAAGGTTTATATAATGTTAACAGGTTTTTTTTTTTAATGTATATATGTATGTGTGCATTGTGTAGCCAGGGCCTTAGTTTCCATTCATATGTTCAAGAATAAATGTACAGAACCATCTACCTCCCCCTTTCCTGTTTTCAATGCTTCATAAATTCCGCAAATGACGGAATTATCTGACAACGTTTCTATGTCACAAGATACGCAGACAGACCTTCCACTTTTTACGTGAGAGGATTGTTTCAGAAAGTGTGCGTATCTCTGCTTTCAAGTGGACTATCGACTTGCGAAATGATTTGCTGGAGAGCTGAACATGTCAGCACTCAGCAGTAAGATGACTCCTTGCCTGCCAATTGCCTTTTCATGCTAGGACTATCGCCACAACAAGGGGACTCCAGGCATCTTTTTGAATCATTGAATTTTGTAGCATACACAGGTTAATACAAAATAAAACAAACATGTATTTAAATAATCTTACCCTCCTTCCATGAGGGAACACATAGGAATCTGTATGCCAGACAAGCCCCAGGTAAATAACCTGTCGAGTGAAAAAACTAAAGGGTTAACATACTTGTATATTCAATAGTGACATATTTTACTAGGTCAGCAAATATGAATACGTGGACACCTACATACTATTGAAAAAGTTGGCATCTGACACGTAGGTCACACAAGTGCCACACAAATGTTCCCTTGTTACCTCAAAGGGAACCTTAGCCAACTTGAAGGCATTTTTGAAAAACAGACCCATTGGTGAGTTCTGAAGGTTAGTAGAATCGATGGCCTTCATTTTCTGTAGAAACACCTCTCTCCGATTTTTTAGCCAGTCCTACCTATTATTTTCTATTTCAGTCACACCTATGGATCTAAAGCATGAAACCAGTGTACTGTTAGATATGCTTCTTGCTAAAGCAATTATTCCATAAATATCTTGGATTCAGCAAAACCTGTGCAAAAGGTCAGACTTTATGTTACCGAACTGCTAAAGGTTCAGATCCATTACATGAGTTTAGCTTTGCCAATTAAGCACATGTCTATATTTGTTTGTATGGAGAGTCTTTTTGTTCATTGCATGATGCGAAAAGACTTACAGGCCGATTCATGGAATAATTAGCGCGGCGCAAGTGGGCAAAAACGTGCGAATCGCAGTGGAATAGTGAAAATCGCAGTGCAAGTGCGAAAATCGCACGAAAAGCAGCGCACGTCGATTCATGGAAGGCCGTGCGCGAGAAAACCAGCGGATGTGCGATAAAAAAGTGCACGGCGCACGTTGGCGCACAGGCCATCTAACAGCGTGCGCCAGGTCACAGCAAAAATCGCACAGGCCACAGCGAAATTCGCACATAGCGCGGCGCACGCAACAAAAGTAGGCGGAACACGGGCGTAACACTCGGAATGGGGAACAACTTGCCAAAACGTGGGCATCACGGGGGAATTACAGGGCACAAGTGCGCGGAACGCCCACACGCTCGCCTACAACACGTATTCATGGAATAGAATAGGTGAAAAAAGCGCACGCTCAAACCAGCGCACAGGCACAAACACGACCGCCACAAGAAAGCAGGCGGTAGCGTCTCTGCGGCTGTAAGAAATGTGCGCCAAAAGGTGCGCCAACAAATAGCACCTATATACTGCCATGATGAATGTCCCATACTGTGGCCCTCCAGGAAAAATGACGTGCAAAGGGGTACCCACAAACACGGACACCCGCTGACAAAAAATACGTGTGCGTGTATACCGGGGTGCGCGGGAAGTCTCACACGCGATTTGGGCCTGGGGGAGCGGGCTACGTGTATTTCAGGGGTTCGCGTGAAGTTTCTCACGCGATCGGGCCTGGGGGAGCGTGCTACGTGTATTTCAGGGGTTCGCGTGAAGTTTCACACGCGATCGGGCCTGGGGGAGCGGGCTACGTGTATTACAGGGGTTCGCGTGAAGTTCCTCACGCGATCGGGCCTGGGGGAGCATGCTACGTGTATTTCAGGGGTTCGCGTGAAGTTTCACACGCGATCGGGCCTGGGGGAGCGGGCTACGTGTATTACAGGGGTTCGCGTGAAGTTCCTCACGCGATCGGGCCTGGGGGAGCGGGCTACGTGTATTTCAGGGGTTCGCGTGAAGTTTCACACGCGATCGGGCCTGGGGGAGCGGGCTACGTGTATTACAGGGGTTCGCGTGAAGTTCCTCACGCGATCGGGCCTGGGGGAGAGTGCTACGTGTATTTCAGGGGTTCGCGTGAAGTTTCACACGCGATCGGGCCTGGGGGAGCGGGCTACGTGTATTACAGGGGTTCGCGTGAAGTTCCTCACGCGATCGGGCCTGGGGGAGCGGGCTACGTGTATTACAGGGGTTCGCGTGAAGTTCCTCACGCGATCGGGCCTGGGGGAGCGGGCTACGTGTATTCCAGGGGTGCGCGGGAAGTTCCACACGCGAATAGCCTGGGCGCGTGTATTTCAGGGGTGCGCGGGAAGTTCCACACGCGAATAGCCTGGGCGCGTGTATTTCAGGGGTGCGCGGGGAGTTCCACACGCGAATAGCCTGGGCGCGTGTATTTCAGGGGTGCGCGGGAAGTTCCACACGCGAATAGCCTGGGTGCGTGTATTTCAGGGGTGCACGGGAAGTTCCACACGCGAATAGCCTGGACGCGTGTATTTCAGGGGTGCGCGGGGAGTTCCACACGCGAATAGCCTGGGCGCGTGTATTTCAGGGGTGTGCGGGAAGTTCCACACGCGAATAGCCTGGGCGCGTGTATTTCAGGGGTGCGCGGGAAGTTCCACACGCGAATAGCCTGTGCGTGTGTATTTCAGGGGTGCGCGGGAAGTTACACACGCGAATAGCCTGGGCGCGTGTATTTCAGGGGTGCGCGGGAAGTTTTACACGCGAATAGCCTGGGCGCGTGTATTTCAGGGGTGCGCGGGAAGTTCCACACGCGAATAGCCTGGGCGCGTGTATTTCAGGGGTGCGCGGGAAGTTTTAGACGCGATTTCTGCACGGTACGTGTATTTCAGGGGTGCCGGGGAGTCCCACATGTGATTTGACAGTGTGGGTCCTCCCAGGTGTACACTGTACACCCTCCACGGCCCCTGCAGGCAGCCCACACCACAGGGGACTACCCTGCATCCCTGGACATGTCCCGCAGGCAGCCCACCCAACATGGGCATGCCCCCCAGCAAAGGCACATGTCTCCTTGAACTAATGAACACCAACTCATGTCCCCTTGCACCCCCACCCCCCAGCACTGTGGGGCACCTGCCAGCAGGCCCCCACCCATGTCCAACTCATGTCCCCCACCACCCCCACCCCCCAGCACTGTGGGGCACCTGCCAGCTGGCCCCCACCCATGTCCAACTCATGTCTCCCACCACCCCCACACCCCAGCCACCAGGGGCACCCTCCACCAGGCCCCCACTCATGTCTCCCACCACCCCCACACCCCAGCCACCAGGGGCACCCTCCACCAGGCCCCCACTCATGTCACCCACCACCCCCACCCCCCAGCCACCAGGGGCACCCTCCACCAGGCCCCCACTCATGTCTCCCACCACCCCCACACCCCAGCAGTGCAGGGGCACCCTCCACCAGGCCCCCACCCATGTCTCCCACCACCCCCACACGCCAGCCACCAGGGGCACCCTCCACCAGGCCCCCACTCATGTCTCCCACCACCCCCACACCCCAGCAGTGCAGGGGCACCCTCCACCAGGCCCCCACCCATGTCTCCCACCACCCCCACACCCCAGCCACCAGGGGCACCCTCCACCAGGCCCCCACTCATGTCTCCCACCAACCCCACACCCCAGCAGTGCAGGGGCACCCTCCACCAGGCCCCCACTCATGTCTCCCACCACCCCCACCCCCCAGCCACCAGGGGCACCCTCCACCAGGCCCCCACTCATGTCTCCCACCACCCCCACACCCCAGCAGTGCAGGGGCACCCTCCACCAGGCCCCCACTCATGTCTCCCACCACCCCCACACCGCAGCAGTGCAGGGGCACCCTCCACCAGGCCCCCACTCATGTCTACCACCACCCCCACACCCCCAGCCACCAGGGGCAGCCTCCACCAGGCCCCCACCCATGTCTCCCACCACCCCCACACCCCAGCCACCAGGGCCCTCCACCAGGCCCCCACTCATGTCTCCCACCACCCCCACACCCCAGCAGTGCAGGGGCACCCTCCACCAGGCCCCCACTCATGTCTACCACCACCCCCACACCCCAGCAGTGCAGGGGCAGCCTCCACCAGGCCCCCACTCATGTCACCCACCACCCCCACCCCCCAGCCACCAGGGGCACCCTCCACCAGGCCCCCACTCATGTCTCCCACCACCCCCACACCCCAGCAGTGCAGGGGCACCCTCCACCAGGCACCCACACATGTCCCCCTGCCCCCAGGTCCTGACGATACTCAATCATGGCAGTAATGGGCAGCATACCCAGCACAAACACCCAGGCAAGGATTGCATCCACCCACATAGTGAATGCAATAACATGATACAACCCCAATGGCAAGTCTGTAAATGAACACATGTCCGTCACACACACATACACAATGGGTGCAAGTCAATGTCAAAACCCATATCATGACATGTATGAAACCAATGAGAAAATACCACAAGTGAAAGTTAAAAAGAACATGTATTAAAGATGAAAAATAAGTAAAAAAATCAAACATACAACAATGGGGATAACAAAATAAATGGTCCATGTCCGAGAACAAATGTAAAAATAAAAAAAACAAAGTAATCCAAAAACAAATGTTGTCCAAAGCAAAATCATGTGGAAGTAAAATAATGAAAAAAATGTTTCTTCAAAAAGCAAACTATATACACGTAAATTCCAGGGTCCATGAGCCCAACACCATAAATGAAACCTACTACTACCTAATGAAAATAATATATACAAAAAAGTGGCCATTGTCCGAGCGGTCAAAAAAAACAAAAATTAATAAAGGAAACCTAACACTAACTAACTAAATAACTATATACAAAGGCAGCGGGCAAGTCCTGCGGCTCACTCGGTGATGTTGCTGGCCAGGGCATCATCGAACTCCATGTCGATGTCCTGGAGGCGGGACTCTGTCCTGGCCCCGAGGTCTCGCAGGGATAACCCCATGTCCAGCTCAAACTCCCTGCGAGCTTCCTCGAGGCACTCAGCCCGCCTCAACGCCCGTGGAGAACTCCGCCCTGACCATGGTGAGCCGCTCTTCTTCCGCCCGCTGCCGCTCCGCACCTATCCGCTGGACCAACTGCTCCCACACTGAAGACACCACCATCCCAGGGTTGCCCTGCCCTCCGGCCGATGCCTGCCCCTCTGATCTTGAAGGCCCCGAGCCATGATGCCTCCCACGTCGAGCCTGCTGCTGCCTCCGACGCCACTGCCTCTGCCAGCACGACGGCATCCAGGCTGATGGAAACCACCGACGCCGTCGTGCACGTGCCCTGCCTGATGATGCTGTCACATCTTCCACCTGCTGGGGTCCAGTTGCTGTGTTGTCCACCCCTGCTGGACCTCCGACTCCCAACTGTGGCAGGGATGGGATCCCCACCGAGCTGGCTGCATTGGTCGGGGCAGGTCCACAGGGGGCCCTGGTGGCATCTGGGCCGGAAGACGGCAAGGAGAACGACTGGTGTATAGCCTGCACAGAGGAGGAGAGGGCCGCCAGATTGGACAACACATGCAGAAAACCCCCGAACATGGCCGATCCCAATTGGGCCACGTCGGCACGGTGCACTTCGTGATGACGTGCGTCGTCCTCCCGGGAAGCACGCATGGCATCACGAATCACAGCCGTGCGCATCGCGACCCCAATCAGGACCTTCTCCACACGGCCAGGGGTTCCCACGTCCGCAGGTGGAGGGGAGTCAGGTGACATGGACATCCCCTCTACCTGCGGACGGGCCTGGGACGGGGCATCCCTGCTGGTGCATGGTGGTGCACTCACAGGGTCAGGGACAGCGACATGCACAGGCCCCTCCACGGTGACCTGTGCTGCCTCCTGCCCCTGGCCCTGGACTGCACCACTTGCACCAGCAGGGATGCCCCCACCAGGCCCCATGTGTGCCCCAGTGGCGGCCTCCTCCTCCTCTGTGCAAACCACCAACCTGGATGGCTCCTCACCTCTCCCACCGTAGCAGGCCCCTGTGGGGGCTCACCCACCCCTTCCGCCGCAGCCGTGGGGGCATCCCCGCCTCCTTGCTCCACAGCGCCGTCTCCGCCCTCTTCTTCACTAGCCGCTGCGTAGAGGGAGACAAAGAACACAAGCATCAGGGCACTGTACAATGGACCCCTAGACAGGAAGCAATAGCAGATGAGCACCACTGTCAAAGTACACTTCCATCATGTCCCTCCACAACACATGGGTCAGTCCAGGCAAAACACACACAGTAACAGGCATGGTGCATGCCATGGACATTTCCATGCATGTCCAATGGACTCTTGAAACATTCAATGATATGTAACTCACATGCATCATGGCTCATGCCTATCACATGCACACACTTCACCTCAGTCACATCCATCTGGCCCCAAACACACCAAACACAGCGGATACAAGGGTAATTTGGCTGCTTCACTGAATCTGTGCATTGTCACACACATGTGTCATGCATCCATGGCATGCACAAGTCACAGACACGCAGGTCAGGCACACAGACATGGCTACCATATATGTACCTGGCATCAGCACCCATCCCTCACCCCCACCCATGTCCAGGTACAGAGACTGGCATGCTCTCATGTTCAAAATCTGCATAGGGCTCCCCATGCGGCATTTGAACACATGCAACAACCATGTGGGTCACACATCACTGGTCGCACATGCATTACCATGATGTCCCTGCACACATACATGCATACATGGCCTATGGCACACATACAGGCAAGTATCATAGAACCAGCACACCGCAACATGCCCTGTCTCACACAGTAATGCTTGGACACTTACCGATCAACTCCAGACGGGCCTCCCTCTCAAGGATCTGGGCGTGGAGCGCTGGGCGTACGCGTTCCAGGACCCTCATCTGGATGGAACTCATGCGGCCCCGGCCCCCCTCCACGAGGCGCCGGGCCTTCACAAGGGTCCTGGACCTCAAGTCCTCCCAGCGCTTCTTGATCTTCAGGACGTTGCGGTTGCCACCCCCTCCGCGTTGATGGCAACCACACAGTCGGCCCAGATCCTCTCCCGTCCTTCCTTGCTGGCGCGGGACGATCCAAAGAGGGCATCATACTGCCCCAGGACATGCTCCACCAGGACACCAACTTCGGTGGCAGTGAAGCTGGTGCCCCTCTGCCCCTCTGGCCTGGGGTTGCCACTGGTGCCAGATGTGGAAGTGCCCGACATGGCAACCCCAGAGGCAGGTGTGGGTGGGCAACTGGGTCCTGGGGCTGGGCTGTGGAGCGATGTAATCCCAGTCGGGAGTCTTCAGTTCCAGCAGGGGTGGACACAGCAACTGGACCCCTGCAGATGGCTGATGTGCAGGCACCAAATGGCAGGGCATGGTGGCAGCAGGCAGGCAGGCAGGCAGCAACAGATGGCACGTGGGAGGCTGCTCGGGGCACTGGGGGGCAGTAACTCGGCCTTCTGGGCAGGAGCGTGGTCTTCCATGTGTTTTCGCGTGGCCAGCTTGATACGGAGTGATTTGGCACGTGAAAATCCTGCACGTCAGCGTGAAATCCGAGGAAAGGCCCTTAGCGCGTAAGCGCGTCAGCACGCATACGCGATTCTATTGGACCAGAGTCCCTCAGCGCGTAAGCGCGTCTGTGACGTGACCCGCACGGGTGTTCCCCACTCAGCACGTGATGACGGGGCACACGTGGAAATACTGCACGTCAGAGTGTCATCGCGTGTAATTGGACAAAAGTGCGCGTACACGCGATTGGCCTATGTACGTGTATTTCATGGGTGCGCGGGCACTTACACACGCAAGTATGTCAGCGAACCTGTATCCCGTGGTGCGTGTGAATTTCCACACGCTATTGGACTGGGAACTGGATTCCAGGGGTGCGCGGGTCACACGCTCGCCTAGAACACGCGCAAAGCATAAATTTGCGCACTTTAACAATAACAAGCTCAGACGCCAGGATGAACATACCGTTCCTAGCAGCAGTGGCAGTGGGCTACCAAAGGAGGAGGAGGAGGATAGTCAGGGCCAGAATATTCACACCCAGAACCAGCCTTTTCGGGATGCCTGATGACCAGGTGTATGGGAGGTACAGGTTTCCACCACACATTATACTGGACCTGGTGAGTGAGTGGGAGGATGACCTCACATCACCCACCCTGTGCTCCCAAGCACTCAGCCCCCTGGAGAAGGTCCTCAATGTACTGCACTTCTTAGCCACTGGATCATTTCAGCGGACAAGTGCCATAGTGGGTGGGGTGTCACAGGCCACCCAGTCACGCTGCCTACACCAGGTCTTGAACATCATGACTGCACGCCCATCAGTCCGCAGGCACATATACCTGCCCAGAACACCTGCAGAAAGGCATGCTGCCGCCCTGGATTTTTACGGTGTGGCACGATTCCCCAAAGTGCTAGGTGCCATCGACTGCACCCATGTGGAGTGAGTTCCATGTCTACTACTGGAGACCCACCTCCAGTCACTAGAGTTGCGGCATGACTTGAGGCCAGCTTACTCTTTGCCCTGCGCTTTAGGTCATTCCAGCGCTTATAGCAATCATTGGCTGTGCGCCTCACTATTCCAAGGGCACTTACGATGTCCGCAACGGTCTGCCAGTGTGCCTGGCGTTGTGCAGGTGTGGTCTTGGATCCTGCTACAATGACCATCTCGTTGTCATGTCCTGACACATACTCGTCAAGTGCATTCAGTTCGTCATCCGTGAAGCTGGGCTTCCTGGATGGGCCGGACTGTGTAGCCATGTCTGGGGCATCAGCCTGTGCCGGACGAGCACTCTTCCTCTTCCGCTTGGAAGGTGGTGGTGATCCTGAGTGTCCTGCGCCGCTCTGGACACTAGGGGCAGGAGCCCTGGTGGACTCTGTATCAGGAGTGTGGGATTGCACACTCAGCATGGGAGTTGGTGCAGGCATTGGCTCTAGTGTGATGGTGTCAGGGGGAATGTCAGCAGCATGGACTAGGACCGACACTGTCCTGGCTGGGTGTGTGAGGGCTGGGGTGGATGGAGCCGCAGCTGCCCCTGCAGCCTCTCCGCCCTGCCTCCTTGGTGCAGCAGATGACCTTGCTGGCCCAGATGCACGTGGCATGGTGACATCAACGTGCACCAGCGCACGTGTCATAGGCCTGCTGACCTGGAAGTCAGCCATGGAGTCAGCCAGATCTGGTGCCACAATGGGCTGGTCCAACAAGGGCTGAGCATGGATGGTGTCAGCCACACCAGCCTCAACGGGAGGGGGGGATTATGGGTGCCCTTGACTGGTCCTCCACACATGGGGGGACAGGCTCACCCTGCAAGTAACAACCACGTCCCCTACCGGATCCACCACGGCCACCACTTGTGGCTCTTCCACCTTTGCCACCCTTACGGAATCCTCGCCTCCCAGCCATGGCACTGATGTAAATGTGCGTATGGGAGTGGCTGGAAACTATTGTCCTGGGCAATAGGGGGTCAAAGGGGTTGGGTACCAGATGGTAATTGTACCCTAGTGCTCTTGCAAGGCTGATTGTAACCCCTGGGGAAAGATGACGGGTCACTCTACGCACAGGAGCCCCAAAAAAGGGAGATGACGTGCACGCAACCCCTCCTAGACCACGTGTGCAGAAAGTAAAACCTGCACTACGCTGTGGCACCCAGTAACACAAGAATGAACGTATGCGTGTCACACGCAGCCTAGAATGACCTCTGAAGGGGTAGGCTACACACGGGGCAAGCACAGATGTTAGATACGTGCGTGACTCACCGTCTGCCTGGTAAACGAGCGTGTAAAAGGAGCACGTTTGGTTGGCAACACCCCCGCCAAAAGAAGATTTGTACGCTGTCTGAGGAGACAGGACAACAGTAGAAGGGAACACTGTTTGAGGGAACAGGCCCAGGTAAACCAGTAAAAGCGAAAAAAGAGAAAAAGCTGTCAGAGGTAACAGGGAATACGAACTTGAAACGCCGTGAAGTAAATCGCGTGTGAAACGACAAGAAGTACAGAATTCACCCACTCGCTCTCCACGAAAAGCACGTACAAGGAAAACGTGTTCTACACATACCTTTTATACAGGGCCACACGTCCAGCGTCACTTACGCGGCGTGTACGCGCTAGGGCCATTTCCACCAATTACACGCTTTGTCACTTCTGCGTGTAGGGACATTTCCACCAATTACACGCTTTGTCACTTCTGCGTGTAGGGCCATTTCCACCAATTACACGCTTTGTCACTTCTGCGTGTAGGGCCATTTCCACCAATTACACGCTTTGTCACTTCTGCGTGTAGGGCCATTTCCACCAATCACACGCGATGAGACTCTGACGTGCAGTCTTTCCACGTGTGCTCTGTCATCACGTGCTGTGTGGGAAACACCCGTGCGGGTCACGTCACAGACGCGCTTACGCGCTGAGGGCCTTTGGTCCAATAGAATCGCGTATGCGTGCTGACGCGCTTACGCGCTAATGGCCTTTCCTCGATTTTCACGCTGACGTGCAGGATTTTCACGTGCCAAATCACTCCGTACCAAGCTGGCCACGCGTAAGCACACGGAAGACCACGCTCCTGCCCAGAAGGCCGAACTACTGCCCCCCAGAGCCCTGAGCACGCTCCCACCTACCATCTGCTGCTGCCTGACTGCCTGCTGCCCACGTGCACTGCCATTTGCTGCCTGCACATCAGCCAGGGGTGCTGTTGCTGTGACCACCCCTGCTGGAACCGAAGACTCCCGACTGGGATTCCATCGGTCCACAGCCCAGCCCCAGGACCCAGTTGCCCACCCACTCCTGCCTCTGGGGTTGTCATGTCGGGGCAAACACCATCTGGGACCACTGACAACCCCCGGCCAGAGAGGCAGAGGGGCACCAGCTTCAGTGCCACCGAAGTTGGTGTCCTGGTGGAGCAAGTCCTGGGGCAGTATGATGCCCTCTTCGGAAGTCCCTGCGCCGACAAGGAAGGACGGACTCGGATCTGGACTGACATCGTGACTGCCATCAACGCGGAGGGGGTGGCAGTCCGGGACTTACAACATGTCAGGAAGCGCTGGGAGGACTTCAGGTCCAGGACCCTGAACAAGGCCCGGCGCCTCTTGAAGACAGCGGATGCCAAGGGGCGCTGGGGCCACTTGTCGGAAGAACAGATGGGGGTCCTGGAACGCATATCCCCAGCGCTCCACGTCCAGGTCCTGGAGAAGCAGACCCGTCTGGAGTCGAGCGGTGAGTGTACATGCATCCTGATTGTGAGCAGTGCGTGTGGTGATTATTCGGTATTGTGCAGGTTGCACATCTGTTTGTATGGGGTCGAGTATGGGTGGGGGTGTACATGGCCGTGGGGCTGACACATGCGAGGGCTGTAATGTGTGAGACATGGATGGTGCTTGTGTGTGTAGGCTTGCATGGCAAATGCAGTTGTGCGTGCACACATGTTTGTATGTATGTGTATGTAAGTAGACATGTCCGTGATGTCACGCATGTATGTTGTTTTGGGCTGCATGTATGAGCACTGTGTACATGTGCATGTGTGTGTATTTGACAAGGGTGCAACAGTGATGCAACATGGATGCATGTGACTGCGGTATGTGTAAGCCTGATTGGCAGATGTGACATGGATGCCCGTCTGAACAGTGCGACACTTGGCAGAGGTGTACACATGCATGCAAGTGTGGTGGTGTGTGTACATGTGTGGTGCACTTCCTGTGTTGCATGTGATGTCTGGGTCACCTTTGGCTGCTCATGCTGTTGTATGTGTATGGATGGTGGTGGCAGTTGCAATATGGCTGTGGTATGGCTCATGTGTGCGAGTTGCAATGACATGTGTGTTGGGGATTGTGATGACATGTCTGAGGTTTGCCAATGCCACTCATGTGCAACTGTCATGTGTGTATGTGTCCATTGTACAGTGCCCTGATGCCTGTGTTTTGTTTCTCCCTGTCTGCAGCGTCAACTGATGAAGAGGGCGGAGAAGGTGCTGTGGAGCACAGCGGCGGGGATCCGACCGCCAGCCGGAGACGCAAGGCCCGGCTCCCCTCCCGTGTTGTCATCTCGTCGGGGAGTGAGGAGTCCGGTGCCGCGTCCCAGGCTGCAGCTGCCGGGGGGAGGTCCAAGAGGCGGAGGTTGGAGTTGGACTCCTCAGCAGCAGAAGGGGCAGCTGGGACCCCACAGGGCCCAACAGGGGAAGATGGCACGGAGTCATCCAGGTTGGTGGGGGGTCTGGTGGGGGAGGAGGCCGTGCAAGCACCAGAGACGGGGTCTGGAGGTGGGGATCCCACTGGTGCTAGTGGTGCAGTCCAGGACCAGGGACAGGAGGCAGCACAGGCCGCCGCGGAGGTGCCTGTGTGCAATCCTGTCCCCGATCCTGTCCCTGCATCATCTTGCACCAGCAGGGATGCCTACGTCCAGACCCGTTTCCAGGCATGGGATGAGCTGACGTCAACTGGCCTTCCTCTGCCTGCGGACGTGGCTATCCAGGTCCGGGTTGAGCCTGTCCTGGCTGGTGTGGCGTTGCGTCAACGGGCCATGCGAGGTGACCTGCAGTCTTTTCATGGAGAGACTGCACATCATCTCGAATGGCTCGTTGACCACGTCAGCCTGCTGGGACAGGTCACCCAGACCGGATTCCTCCGTCTGATGGGGCTTGTTCCGACCCCCTCCTCAACTGGACCCCCTACGCGCCAGTCGTCCTCTGTGCCATCTTCCCACCCATCAGTCACCTGGGTGCCCTGTGGAGCTGCCTCTGACAGTGCGGCCAGGCTGGTGGAGGAGGCATCCCTGCCACAGTCGGGAGTCGGACGTCCAGCAGGGGTGGCCACATCAACAACTGCACCCCAGCCGGCGGAGGATGTGCAGGCAGCAGGAGGCAGTGCACGGGCAGAGGCAGAGCAGCAGCAGCAACATGGTGGGAGCCATGAAGGCTCGGGGCCTTCGACATCGGAGGGGCAGGCATCGGCCGGAGGGCAGGAGGACCCAGGACAGAGAGTGTCTTCCGTGTGGCAGCGGTTGGGCCACGCCATAGGTGCGGAGCGGCGGCGGGTGGAAGAGGCGCGGCTCACAATGGTCAGGGCGGAGAACTCCATGCGGAGGGCCCTGAGGCGGGCCGAGTGCCTCGAGGCAATCCGCAGGGGGTTGGAGGAGGACACGGCGTCGTCCCTGCGGACCCTCAGGGCCATGGAACTGGACCGCCTCCGGGACATCGAACAGGAGTTCGATGATGCCCTGGCCCGGAACACCACGGAGTGAGCCGCTGGACTTGCCCGCCGCCTTTGTATATAGTTCTTTAGTTTTAGGTTTCCTTTGTTTTTTCTTATGATTTGGAGTCGACGGACACTGCTCCACTTTTTGTATATAGTTGATATTTAGGTAGGTTTTTTAGGAGGTTTCCTTAGTTCAGTTGTGATGATGGACCCTTGTTATTTTTGTACATAGTTCTTTGTTGCATGGAGAGTTTTTACATTTCACTTTGGACAACATTTTTTGGATTTGATTTTCTACTTTTGTGTTTTTATGCGGACATGCAGCTTATTTTTTCACATTTACATTGTAGTTAGTTTTCTTTCTTTAGCATTCGTATTTTTGTCCAATACATTTTTTTTTCCATTGTTCACTGTGTGGTATCATCTCATTGCTTTCATGCATGTCATGTTGTGTGTTTTCCCATTCAATTGGAAAATATGTGTGTGACGGACATGGGTTCATTTGCTTCATGAACATTGGGGGTGTAACATGTGTTTTCATTTCCATGTGGGTGAATGGGTTACTTGGTAGGGCTTTTTGGCTGTGGAGGCTGACCATTACGCACATGATTGGGGATTGTGAGGACCTGGTGGGGGCTGCACATGGTGGAAGGGGGGTGGGGGTGGTGGGAGACATGAGTGGGGGCCTGGTGGAGGGTGACCCTGGTGGCGGGGGGGTGGGGGTGATAGGGGACATGAGTGGGGGCCTGGTGGAGGCTGCCCCTGCACTGCAGGGGGGTGGGGGTGGTGGGAGACATGGGTGGGGGCCTGGTGGAGGCTGCCCCTGCACTGCTGGGGGGTGGGGGTGGTGGGAGACATGGGTGGGGGCCTGGTGGAGGGTGCCCCTGCACTGCTGGGGGGTGGGGGTGGTGGGAGACATGGGTGGGTGCCTGGTGGAGGGTGCCCCTGCACTGCTGGGGGGTGGGGGTGGTGGGAGACATGAGTGGGGGCCTGGTGGGGGCTGCCCATGGTGGCAGGGGGGTGGGGGTGGTGGGAGACATGAGTGGGGGCCTGGTGGAGGCTGCCCCTGCACTGCTGGGGGTGTGGGGGTGGTGGGAGACATGAGTGGGGGCCTGGTGGAGGGTGCCCCTGCACTGCTGGGGTGTGGGGGTGGTGGGAGACATGAGTGGGGGCCTGGTGGAGGCTGCCCCTGCACTGCTGGGGGGTGGTGGGAGACATGGATGGGGGCCTGGTGGAGGGTGCCCCTGGTGGCGGGGGGGTGGGGGTGATAGGGGACATGAGTGGGGGCCTGGTGGAGGGTGCCCCTGCACTGCTGGGGGGTGGGGGTGGTGGGAGACATGGATGGGGGCCTGGTGGAGGGTGCCCCTGGTGGCGGGGGGGTGGGGGTGATAGGGGACATGAGTGGGGGCCTGGTGGAGGGTGCCCCTGCACTGCTGGGGGGTGGGGGTGGTGGGAGACATGAGTGGGGGCCTGGTGGAGGCTGCCCCTGCACTGCTGGGGGGTGGGGGTGGTGGGAGACATGGATGGGGGCCTGGTGGAGGGTGCCCCTGGTGGCGGGGGGGTGGGGGTGATAGGGGACATGAGTGGGGGCCTGGTGGAGGGTGCCCCTGCACTGCTGGGGGGGGTGGGGGTGGTGGGAGACATGAGTGGGGGCCTGGTGGAGGGTGCCCCTGCACTGCTGGGGGGTGGGGGTGGTGGGAGACATGGATGGGGGCCTGGTGGATGGTGCCCCTGGTGGCGGGGGGTGGGGGTGATAGGGGACATGAGTGAGGGCCTGGTGGAGGGTGCCCCTGCACTGCTGGGGGGTGGGGGTGGTGGGAGACATGAGTGGGGGCCTGGTGGAGGCTGCCCCTGCACTGCTGGGGGGTGGGGGTGGTGGGAGACATGAGTGGGGGCCTGGTGGGGGCTGCCCATGGTGGCATGGGGGTGGTGGTGGTGGGAGACATGAGTGGGGGCCTGGTGGGGGCTGCCCATGGTGGCAGGGGGGTGGGGGTGGTGGGAGACATGGGTGGGTGCCTGGTGGAGGGTGCCCCTGCACTGCTGGGGTGTGGGGGTGGTGGGAGACATGAGTGGGGGCCTGGTGGAGGCTGCCCCTGCACTGCTGGGGGGTGGGGGTGGTGGGAGACATGAGTGGGGGCCTGGTGGAGGCTGCCCCTGCACTGCTGGGGGGTGGGGGTGGTGGGAGACATGAGTGGGGGCCTGGTGGAGGCTGCCCCTGCACTGCTGGGGTGTGGGGGTGGTGGGAGACATGAGTGGGGGCCTGGTGGAGGCTGCCCCTGCACTGCTGGGGGGTGGGGGTGGTGGGAGACATGAGTGGGGCCCTGGTGGAGGCTGCCCCTGCACTCCTGGGGGGTGGGGGTGGTGGGAGACATGGATGGGGGCCTGGTGGAGGGTGCCCCTGGTGGCGGGGGGGTGGGGGTGATAGGGGACATGAGTGGGGGCCTGGTGGAGGTTGACCCTGCACTGCTGGGGGGTGGGGGTGGTGGGAGACATGAGTGGGGGCCTGGTGGGGGCTGCCCATGGTGGCAGGGGGGTGGGGTGGTGGGAGACATGAGTGGGGGCCTGGTGGAGGCTGCCCCTGCACTGCTGGGGTGTGGGGGTGGTGGGAGACATGAGTGGGTGCCCGGTGGAGGGTGCCCCTGCACTGCTGGGGTGTGGGGGTGGTGGGAGACATGAGTGGGGGCCTGGTGGAGGCTGCCCCTGCACTGCTGGGGGGTGGGGGTGGTGGGAGACATGAGTGGGGGCCTGGTGGAGGGTGCCCCTGGTGGCGGGGGGGTGGGGGTGATAGGGGACATGAGTGGGGGCCTGGTGGAGGCTGCCCCTGCACTGCTGGGGGGTGGGGGTGGTGGGAGACATGGGTGGGGGCCTGGTGGAGGGTGCCCCTGCACTGCTGGGGGGTGGGGGTGGTGGGAGACATGGGTGGGTGCCTGGTGGAGGGTGCCCCTGCACTGCTGGGGTGTGGGGGTGGTGGGAGACATGAGTGGGGGCCTGGTGGGGGCTGCCCATGGTGGCAGGGGGGTGGGGGTGGTGGGAGACATGAGTGGGGGCCTGGTGGAGGCTGCCCCTGCACTGCTGGGGGGTGGGGGTGGTGGGAGACATGAGTGGGGGCCTGGTGGAGGGTGCCCCTGGTGGCGGGGGGTGGGGGTGATAGGGGACATGAGTGGGGGCCTGGTGGAGGCTGCCCCTGCACTGCTGGGGGGTGGGGGTGCAGGGGGACATGAGCAGGTGTGCAGGGTAGTCCCCTGTTTTGTGGGCTGCCTGCAGGGGCCGTGGAGGGTGTACAGGGAACACCTGTGAGGACCCACCCAGCCTAATTGCGTGTGATAATTCCCGCACACCCCTGTAATACACGTACCTGGCCAAATCGCATGTGAGAATTCCCGCGCACCCCTGTAATACACGTACCCAGCCGAATCGCGTGTAGAACTTCCCGTGTACCCCTGTAATACACGTACCCAGCCAAATCGCGTGTGATAATTCCCACGTACCCCTGTAATACACATACCCTGGCCAATCGCGTGTAGAACTTCCCACGCACCCCTGTAATACATGTACCAAGCCAAATCGCGTCTGATAATTCCCGCGCACCCCTGTAATACACGTACCTGGCCAAATCGCATGTGAGAATTCCCGCGCACCCCTGTAATACACGTACCCAGCCGAATCGCGTGTAGAACTTCCCGTGTACCCCTGTAATACACCTACCCAGCCAAATCGCGTGTGATAATTCCCGCACACCCCTGTAATACACGTACCAAGCCAAATCGCGTCTGATAATTCCCGCGCACCCCTGTAATACACGTACCTGGCCAAATCGCATGTGAGAATTCCCGCGCACCCTTGTAATACACGTAACCAGCCGAATCGCCTGTAGAACTTCCCGTGTACCCCTCTAATACACCTACCCAGCCAAATTGCGTGTGATAATTCCCGCGCACCCCTGTAATACACGTACCCAGCCAAATCACGTGTGATAATTCCTGCGTACCCCTGTAATACACGTACCCTGGCTAATCGCGTGTATAACTTCACGCGTACCCCTGATATGCACGTTACCCGCTTTGCGTTCCTTGTTTGGCAGCCCTGTGGACTGGTCCAGGGTTAGCGCTGCCCTTTGCGATGATTTAGCGATTTTGATGGTTTTTCCTTGCGCGAGGGCGTTCTTGGGGGCGTTACTGGCGCTGCTGCAGGTTCGCTGCGATACTCTGCGCCACGGCTGGTTTGGGAGCCTAAAATCCATGAATACGCTGTGCGCGGAAATCGGTTTTAGCGCACGAACCTGGCGCAGACAATCGCACGCGAACACTCTGCGCCAGCCGCTTGCGACACTTTTCTGCGAAATTCTATGAATTACCCTGTTAAATGTTTAAAAAGAAATACAGTAAATGGCTGGGTTACCATGACTAAAACTACAACACATGCAGACTTGCAAGAATACAGTGATTAGTCTTTCAGATTTGTAGGTGGTCGCTGCCACTTTTCTTGTCTCCTTATCGAAAACACGTTTCCTTAAAATCAGTGAACAATCCAGTGGAAGCTGGTGAATTTTTTAATTGGTGGGTTTGTGAATATTTGGTCCAAATATGCAAGAGCGACTCAGCGTAGCAAGGGAGCCTGAACATATTACCAGATTTATGGATCTAGTATGCATACTTGCCAAAAGACGAGTGGCAATGTCATGGAAATCTAATAAGGGCCCTCAAATTGGCATATGGTTCAGGGAGCTTTGTATTTGGTGTGAGGCTTAAACAAGGGCATGGTTGGGCGATACAGGCATATGATGAAGACATTGCAGTTAGCGGCCTGGAAGACTCTCACTGAAATTGTCTTCAATTCATCGAACTGCCCTGAATGCATTACTGGTTGCTGTCTGTGCTGCTTTTGTTTGTATCTTTGTCATTGAGTAAGCATGACATAATGGTCCTGGTACCCTGTACAGGTATATCTGCCATGGAGTACCTGATTGCCCATACCTGATCTGCTGTATTTATTTTTAACAACCAGTAATTGTTTGCTCTGGACTTGCAGGCACTAGTTACTTGTTGGAAATGTTTAAGTTTATGTATATTGGTTTGAAATGCGCAATGCTGAATGTAATGGTTGACCAACTGCTGAATTATACATTGATTACTTAAGGTGTGAAATGAAGCTGCAACAATTTCACCAATAAACACATTTAAAAATCAATGCTTAGCTATAGGGGACTGATGTATCCCCACAAATGAGCTCTGTAGGATGATCTAACAACTGCTACAATTGTGTTTATGCTAATTATGTGAGGAATGCATAAAAAGTTTGGCCAGATAGGTGGCATCGACAGCTCTCTTCACTCAGTTTAATTCCACCGTGCTGTTTGAACTGTGCTCTTCCAGCTATGGCTGGGCCTGTAATAAACTGTGTTACTTCCTGCTTTGTGTATGCTTCATTTTGGATTACTTTGTTTTTCCAATCATTACTTGTTATTGGAGGCAAAAGTACTGAGACCGGATGCCAGCTCAGGGGATTACGGCCGTCCTCCTGCAGGGTGCTGGTCAGGCGAGAGCAGACCAGTCGCACATGTACAACTGAGGAGGCTTGGTGGACACCAAGTTTACAAAGGTCTGCCTGCTCCTGAGTGCCACCCACGCTCAAGTGGAGGGGCGAGCCATAGGGATG
The DNA here is from genome assembly GCF_040938575.1 of Ambystoma mexicanum. Classification (NCBI taxonomy): domain Eukaryota; kingdom Metazoa; phylum Chordata; class Amphibia; order Caudata; family Ambystomatidae; genus Ambystoma; species Ambystoma mexicanum. The sequence goes on along the minus strand of NC_090941.1, from coordinate 205,601,467 downwards.
GCTTGGTCCCGGGAGGACTCAAGGATCTCTTGGACATATGAGGGTACCCTCACATGAATGTGCAAGAGGGAGGAGAGATCTTTTATGGTGTTTAGCATGCATCCTATGGGGAGGACGATCGGATGTAGTAGCCTTATAGTTTAGTTCCACCCCTCTGGGTGTGTGGCGGGCACGTCTGCATTAGAGCAAAAAAGTGCGTAGAAGGTGGCAGAGCCCATTAGATAGGAGTTGCGCATAGTGCAGGCAATTTTATAGTTGTGTCATTATTGGAATGGGTTTTTATGATTTGTTGATTTGCTGAATGAGGACGTGCTAAAGGATACAATATTTTGGGTAAGTCTGTTGTTCTGATTTTTAGTGCGTCATTGATCTAGTAGTGCACAATTAGGCTAATCTGAAATGATGTGCGCTTGGACTCTAACTTATTGATACGAAACAGGTTGGATGCCAGTAAGCGCCATTGCCGGTTGGTATAGGTCCTACCCTTGACCTAACAAATATAAATAGGTATGTTTGTGTCAATTATCACTCTGCGCTAACCATACATCACTTACAATGAGACACTTGTGATTGTATTGACATAACTTGACCTGTATCCTTACACTTTATCCATTATCACAAATTAGAACATAACCAATAACCTGTGTTGTTTACCATCAGCTAACAAAATCTTGCTTGTTAATTTTGATTCTCAAATGATGCTATCACTTAACAATATCTAACATAGGGCCTCATTACAACCCAGGTGGTAAGTTCCCTACTCTACCACCATGGTGTAAACTGTGTTTACACCATGGTGGATGGCGGATTTACCGCCCCATTCCAAGGTGAGTGGGGCGGTAAATCCCCATTCCCCATTTACCCTTCCCCATTCCCATTTTTGCCCCATAGGGCATAATGGGAGTGGGGAAGGCACTAATTACGGCACCGTAATTTACGGTGCCGTAATTAGCACCAAGGCGGGTTAGCGCCTTGCATTTTAACGCCTGCTAAAAGCAGGCATTAAAATGGTAATCAGGCGTTAAGGGTTAACGGCGCCGACGGTGCCGTTAAACCCTTAACGCCTGGGTTGTAATGAGGCCCATAGTGTGTAGTCCCTTTCAAACAAAGTTGAAATTGGGAATTTCCTGTGTATTTAACAACCTGACATCATGTTTCTACAATGCAGCATTACACATAAATATAATGGGCCTCATTCTGGTTTTCTGGTCCCGAAACAATGGTGCCAGTAAGCTTACCAGCATCGTTGTTTTCGGACCAGCAAACTACATGTTTGCCTGCTGGAGCAGCTGTGCCCGACAGGTCTGACCCTGCTGGGCACATAGGTGATGGCAGGCAAAGCCATCATGGAAGAACCGGCACCGTGAACAACTGTGCCGGTCCATTAAAATAAAAGAAATGTATGTGATATAACAAGCATTAATATGGGTATATATTGCCCCACAGGAATGATGAATGTTTTCATCAGTTAAAATAAGCATCTTGAAAGCAGCCAGATGGCGCCAAGCTATTCTTGAATGTCCCGAAGAAATTGAAGTACGACACAGGTCAGTTAACATATGGGGGCAATAGAACACTATGGGCCTCATTACGACCCTGGTGCTAAGGGGTTAATGGCGTTGTAAAAGGCTGCGGCGCCGTCAACCCCTTAGCGCATAATTACGAGGTCCCTTTGCAGCTCCCGAACTTAACGGCTGGTCTGGACCAGCCGTTAAAGTAGGGACCCGCAAAGGGATCTTGAAAGTAATTACGATACCGCAATTTGCGGTACCGTAATTACCGCCTTCCCCATTCCCATTGAGCCCTATGGGGCAAAAATGGGAATGGGGAAGGGCCAATGGTGCATGGGGAATTACCGCCCCGCCAACCTTGGAATGGGGTGGTAATTCCCCATTGCACCATGGCGGACTTGTTACAATACCGGCAGCAACCATGGTGCTAATAGCGCTATTGGTTAGAGCCGGTGTTGTAATGAGGGCCTATGCCTTTTCTTTAATAGAAACCACCCACAAATTCCTTTTTTAAAACTTGTCTTTTAACTTTTAGAGTGTCTGATAAACAACTATGAATCTGGGAAGTATCTACTACACACAAAATAATTCCTCTGTCCTGAAGACAGCCTGTACCAACTATACCAACAGCACTGTGAGGGTGTACTGTTAGAGTTATGATGGCCGAAACATATGTCGACTATAATTGAGTGAACTGTTACCAGCTTGTGTTCCCTCCCTTGCTTACATCTACTTGAACTTTAAAAAGGTGTCCCCTGTTCAAACAACAACACCAGGTACACCGTTAAAGAACTAGATTTAGTGACATAGAGAGGCTCTGTTAAAGCATCCATGAGGAAACAGCTACCTCTACCAACACCAACAGCTGAATGAATTTGTGAAGGTGAATATCGCCAATTTGGAAGGCGAACCTTACTAGTACAGAAACATCATTGATGAACAGCATCTTTGATTGTTTTTCCCTTTTTCTGTTTTAACTGTGGTTTGATTGTTTCCCTTTGCTATCCCTGTGACACCTATTGGTCAACGTTTTGGTGCACCTACACCGTGGAGAGTGTAAGTGCTTGTGCACAGGTTCAGTATTTTCGTTAACATGTTAAAATGTACAGATTTTTCTGTCAGGTTTTTAATTTTGTATAATATGAATTCAAATAAATGAAATTGTTAGCTTTCAATGATTGAGTGGTGACCAAAACAATTTGTGATTTTTTCCGGATTGTGGTTGACTTGACCTGTTGCAACCTAGGGACTAAAAGAAGGGGTAGTTGACCTATCTATTGTTTTTTGCTTTATACATCTCCCTTTTGATAGTGTCACCCCCCCGATATCAAAAGATTTGTGAGTTCCCAATTGTAAGCATCCCATTCTACAACAGACAGTAAGTATATGTCAACTTAGTGTGTTAGTATACTTTTATCACCTCAATTTGTGACTCACGATGAAGCAACCAAAATACATATCTCACAAGTCTGCTATGTCACCATGTCTGCTGGTATTGGATAAGCTTAAATTCCAAACACCCATGCACAGTGTCATTGTTATGTTGCATTCAAATGGTATTAGTGATCAGCAGCGCAGAGTGGGTTCCCTAAATTTAGACCAGTTAGCACATTATTGTCATCATACCAGACAAAGGTGCTGGTATCCCAATATACCAATTCTATCAATTCACTATTGCGATCATCTTTATGTGATACATCAGTGAGGTTTGGCAATTTGACCTCTCACCACGCTGTTCTCTTGATAGACTTCAAGACCTTTTACACCTAACTATCTCAACACGAAGAACACCACATTGGGCAGGAGGAGGGCAGGAGACAAATCAGACAAAAAATCAAAACAACACAAGCAGACTAACGAGATTGAGTTCCAGCAAACAACTGGTAAAATAAAAGGCAGTAGCTTAGTGACTAATTTATCTAGTCAACTCCTGACACCAGCAGAAGAGTCAGTCCTTAGTAGAGGTTTGTCATTTGCACCCTCAATAGGGATGAATGTTATAGATTTCCAAATTGATTTATTTAAATTTCTGAGAAAACTCAAACTCAAGAAATGTTTTCAGGTGCCAGTAAAGATATTCCAACCTCAGGAGCAACCTAGACCACTTAGCCAATTTACATAGAAAATGCACACCTGCTGATGTCTCTCTCGAGCATGATACCAGTGTCAAACAACAAGATATATGTACAGGTCTGGAGGTATATCCAAGGAATTTGAAAGTACAAGAATTTAGGTCCAAATCTAAATTCATAACTCACACATATGCAGAAAGTGTGCTAGAGACCTTCCACATCAGCATTTGGGCCATAGTAAGAAAAGTTTTACGAGAACACGGCTGAACCTATCAAGAGAGGAGCAACTAGCTCTAGAATCAATCTGTAAAAATAACAATATAGTTATGAAAGAGGCTGATAAGGGTGGCAATGTGGTAATAATCAATAGGGCAGACTACATTTCCATGGGTACTTCCCATCTCACAATGCCAGGATGTCAAATCCTACCAGGACAGTGGTTCAAGAATTACTCAAGTGGCATGGGAAGGAAATCTTAACGGATGATTAGAAATAGTTTTTGAATATGGTTGTACCTACCATGCCGACTATCTATTTTTTACCTAAGATTCATACAAAAGTTGATGAAGAAACATGATGTCAGTGTGATGCTGGAAATGCCTTATGGAGTGATAGAGCCTCCTAGTCCTTGTCCTACCACTTCTCTATGTGTGCTTTCTCTGTGTTTTCTGCCATTGAGGTCCACCCTGGATGTCTGGCAGTGCAGCTCTTCATTTTATCTTTTGGTGAACGACACCCATGGGATACCCTTATGGCAGCTATGGGTGGGAGTACAACCGTATACCCTTTATATGTGTTTTTGTTGCCAACAGAGCAGGGTATGGTCTGGTGACATGCTTACTTGGCAGAGGCTCTGACTATCCTCTATTTTGGCATACCCCAACCATGCCATAGGAATCAATGGATTTCTACACAAAGGCAAGATGGCCAAAGTGGCCTCTTGGTTTCTATTGCCTTTTACCTTGTTTACCAAAGTTCTGGGAAGCCCTGGCTCTGCCCCTTCATCTTGAATGGCTGTTGGGTGGAAACACCATATATGTGCCTGGGTTGCCTACTGTCAGACTTACTGGGACCTTCCCAGGGGCTGTGTGCTGTGGGTACACCCTAGGGGTGGGACCTGTATGAATGGAGTCTGAAGTGAACTCACATTCTGTGTTATGTGTGTCTGGTTTATGTGTGGGTGACACAATGAATGAGACAGTCATGGCTAAAACTGACTTGAATGCAGTGTAGTGTGCTGAAAGGCTGGGTATGTACCCAATCCACATTCTTTGTTACGGGTGTCTGGGTGGAGTAAATGGCCTGAGTGCCTAAAAGACTTATTGGCTGCCTGTCTGCATGCACAAATGCCCTTCTGTATGATTGGTCGACTGTGCCGGCTCAGCCAGAGTGAATGGCGACAGATTTTTATATCTGGGGATCTCTCACTTACCAATTTGTTCAGAAGCTGAAGCAAGAAGAAGCAGTTCCTTGAAGCCCAGCTGGAGGAGAAGTCTGCTGAACAATTTCTTCATTCTAATCTGAAAGCTGTCATTTCTCCTAAGGACTGATCCAGAGAGCACCTGCGAAGGAGACCGCTCACTGAGCTACGAGGGACCATCGTGCAAACTGGAAGCCATTGCTGTCTACCACCCAGAAGAGGGGGTGCCCTGGCATAGTGCTGCAGGACACCCAGAGCTGCAAAAGTTCCAAACAACCTAAGAACATTTCAAGGGACATCCTTGCCATCATCACAGACCACATTTTCCCACCGGGCAGATTCCAGAGTCACTGAGTGTAGAGGAAGGTCAATTGGTGGGATCCCTCCACCAGAAGCTAACAAAGACGTCCTAAGGGTCCAGAGCCTGTCAGGGTCCATGGTCCAATCCAGTGGTCATGTCACAGTTGCCAGAAGCCGTTCAGACATCCACGCTACAGCTGCAGCACCGAAAAACCAAAAACCGCAATATTCCGAAAAACCAACACCAAACGTGACCTATGCACCCGTTGCCGCAAGAAGTCAGAGAGGGGACCCAGGGGTCGTATACTCATCTGCCTAGCCTTTAAGGAGTCCACAGCAAGTTTTATATTCACAGGACTTCTATAGTCAGAGAAATCATCCACCAAAGGAGAGCACTGTGATGAGCAAAACTGCTGCACTTCAGAAAGACTTTGGTTCCATTTTTCTCGTAGACTCAGCATCCCAGTGACTCCTTGGTCTATCCTCAGAGGGAATCATTGAGTGAAACCGAGAAAGTCTGCCACTTTGCCTGCCCTAGCACCAAAGGTACTGTGATGAGGAAGAGCATCTTCTAGCCTCAGGAATCGTCCAAGGGTGCCAGATTAATTTTGAATCCTGTTCTCCTGTGGCCTCTCAGGTACTTTGGGGTGGTGGAACCTTTTAAAGAAAGCAGAAGGGTCTTGGACATCAATGGACTGGGCTGTAAACTACAAGATAAGGTACTCCCTAACTTTTTCATTATAGGTTGCCCAGGTGGGGGGATCTTCTCACAGAATTGTATATCTAGTATAAAGAAAGTATTCTAACACTGTTCAGAACTATGATATAATATGATATGATATATGATACAATATGGCATTTATAATGCACCTTTACACAAGTGTTTCAAGGCACGACAAGGTAAGGGAGAGGGAACAGAGGGAAGACAGACACCGATCCTACTAGGCCAGGTGTCATTCAGACCATGCAAGTGCATGGGAAGAGGGAAGGAGGAAAGTGCGGGTGGGCAGGGGGAGGGGACAGTGCAGTACAACTAACCTGACTCTCTTCCATATTCTATGGTGATACATCTTAAGAATTCACATGCCTATTTAAAACTATGTGTAGTTAGTGCATCTATTACTGAATTTAAGTACCACATAGAGTGTATATATGTGTCATTCTTCAAATAAGTATTCCAATTGCAAAGTGTTATTATTTATATGGATATATTTTGAGGTAGCAAACCATATTTAATACAAAGAAGCTGTCTTATCACCTAACATAGTGTGTGGAGATTCCTTTGTGGGGGCATCGGAGATTCACTGTACTTAAGAACCAGTCTGCATCACCCCCTGAAAGTTTAAGCCTGGCTGCTCGCTCATTCTACCAAATTGAGAGCCTTGGCCGGGGTGTTCTGTGCCTTTACACTACCATATAAAGGCAGAAGTACAGATACACGCCTCCTGTCTTTACAGTCAGGTTCCGAATACACAGGAAATGCCCAATTTCATCTTTTCTTGAAAGGGACTACAATTTATGTTTGATATCATTAAATGAGAGCATAAATTGTGATTCAAAACTAAGAAGCAAGGTTTTGTTAGCTGATGGTAAACAACACAGTTTATTGGTAATGTTCTAATTTGTGGTAATGAATAAACTGTAACAGTACAGGTCAAGGTATGCCAATCCAATCATAAGTGTTTCATTGTAAGTGATGTATGGTTAGCACAGAGTGCTAGTTGACACAAACACACTGGATTTAGTAGTGGTTGGAGTATCTGTGGGTTTATGCGGAGTCGGCCGAGGTGGAAGGGTAGACACAAGAGGTAACGTGTACATAGTTGTGCTTGGCTTAGTAGTGGCAGATGTGGGCTGGAGGAGGGGCATGGCCAGGCATTTGCATACTTACCTACAGTGTCTAGGAAGCAGCTGGACCTGTGGAGAGGGCCATTATTGTACTAACACAGAGCAAGTCGGCTGGCCTGAGTAGAACGTTATTGAACATGACAGGTGTGAGTGAGTTGGCCTGTGGAGAGGGCCAGTGAATGTGGATAGGGCATGAGCTGAAGGAATGGTAAGTATGGATGTATGAAGGTGGGGAAGTGTTAAAGGGCAGAGTGAGAAGTGGGAATTTGGGGCAGGTGTGAAGGGCATAAAGGTAATATTTGGACTGTGGCGAAGGTTCAAAGTAAATAGAAGGGAAGGAACTCCAGACAATAGTACAGTTGGAGAACATACAGGGTGGGAATGACTTTTAGGATGGACACAGCCTTGGATCATTTATGTAATACATTGCCCCAATATCCTGCTAAAATATTGAAAAGAGTACGTTCAGTGGGTTCGGGACACTTCGGGACAATATTTGCATGAATAGCCAGGAGAGAGAACATTACACAGTGGAATAGAACATATGTTCTTGTACTTGTTAGCAATATATAAATTATCAAAGCTGAAGAGCAGGTGCAATATTTTAGGCCTTTGGAAGCTTTATGATGAGAAAAGGGAGGAACCTGTGAATGGGGTTGGGCAGGACAGTGATGCAACAGGACCACCTAGTGCTCTGCCCACTCCCTACGGGTTATGCTCAATGTTGTAACGTGCTGCGGGTTACACCAACCCATGACACATGTCCCCAAGCAGTGGGGAATCTGAAAAGGGGAGACAGATACTCGAGTCTGACAGTGCTAGGGAAAAGAAGAAAAAAAGGCCAACCAGAAGTACTTGACTGACAGAGAAAAGAGCATGCAGCGGCAGCTGGCACTATGTTCAAAGAGGCCGAGAGGGTAATAGAAAAGGAGGCGCAGAAGCAGGAGAAGTAGCAGGGGACCATCGGGGTAGAGATGGGTGGACATCATGGAAGATAATGTTTAAATTAGACAATGAGGAGTATGATGAGGGGGAGGAAGGGCTGGACACTTCTGGTGAGAACTGTGCTGTCTCAAATGAAGAGGAGGAGATAGGAACAAGCACAGGGACAAAAATCCCTGGGCTTCAGATAAAGGGAAGGACAAAAACAAAAGAAAAAGGGGCATAAGGGGGAAATGAGTAGGAACTGATTGACGGGTCTCCATAAGAGAAAGATGAAAATAGTGATGGCAAAGGTTGCGAGAGGTGGGCTGGGCCCCAAACAACCCAAATGCCCCTATTACAGAAGGGGAGGGTAGATGCGCACTATGTGCCCTGGCAGACGATGGACAGAGACAATTTGATCTACAGCTTGCCCTCTCTTGCGGCAGGAGCGAGCAAGTGGATATACACTCTTAAAAAAGTGACAGCAGGGGTCACCCTGCTGATCAGGGATAAGAAGAGCCTGTTTCCAGTGATAATAGGGGATAGAGGGGACCAAATATGGGAAAAAGTAATAACTGCTGTGCCCACGTGTGGAAGGTGCTAAGAAACATGTACCCTGATAACTCGGATCTGAGGGCCATATTGGCCGGCAAGATGAAGCTAGACAATGACCCCAAAGAATATATATGACAAATACAGGAGCTTTGAATGCTAGAGACATGAAAATCCTGGGATTAATTCATATCCTTTTTCTACCATATTCTGGTCCAAGGGTTCCCCTTGACCTGAAGATCTCCCTGGAGAAAATAGTGGGTATTAACGCAAAAAAGCGGCGGGTGATACAATGGATTATTGCACACTATTGCAAACAGAAGCAAGATAGGGAGAGGGTACCCACAGATAACGCTACAAAGGTAGAGCACAAGCAAGTATAAAGGAAGCTAGCAATGCTCTCCATGGAAGGGACAGTGCTCACCCAAGACCCTGTAGAAGTACCACTGGTCCAACATGGGGATTTGCCAGTAAGGACTGGGCCACAGCAATGGGGGTATATACAACCACAGTACCCCCCATAGTGGGGGCTAGAGATACCCCGGTCTTACAAACGGAGACTTACCAGCCAGTAGGATGAACCCACAAGGGAGGGGTTACCCGCTGAGAGGCCGGGGGGTTGGGTACAGACCAACCGGGTCGATGTTCTTAGGTACATGCTTTCTCGGTGATCAACAAGGCCACTACACACAAATGTGTCCCTTTTGGACAATCTGTTACTATTTTTATGGGTGTCATTTTTAAGACTCTCCAGAGTGTCTTTTAAAAGTTATCCTCTTTGACAGCTTTTTGTCAAATAAGAGCCTATTGTTGCTGGGTTGTCCTAGGCGCTCCCTTTTAACTTTGTCTGGCTAACCTTGTGAGAACTACAGTTCCCAAGGGTAGAAAGGATCTTTGGATCCCGTTTACATGTTATTAAGTGAGACCTTATATGGAGTGCTGGCGAGATACTAAGTATTCCCTTTCTCATTTTAAATGTAACATTTATGTTACAAGGACAAACTAACCTTTAATGGCTGGCGGCAGTGAACCTTTTTTTAATTCAGTGCACCTTTACCGCAGGCTGTTTGCACAGCCCTGGTAAAGACACCCATGAGTGCTCATTTTACCAAAAGACTCCTATCTTGTATTTTTTCTGAATTTTAGTGTTCCTTCTCCTTTCGTGTTCCTACCACTGACATCTAGGGCAGGAAATTCTTTTGTGTGATTTTTATCTTTGGCAGGAGTCCTATGGACTCCACACCCAGGCTCCAGAGTGTCTGTGAAGGCAGGAAGCGAGGGAGGAGTCTGCAACTCTGCAGCTCTTTGTCATCCAGCCTGCGTGTGAGATTCAAGTTCAAACTAGAAGGCTGGCTATCCTGAAAGGACTGCCAGCCCCCCAAGATTGAATGTTGCACGGCTGTTTGATTTGCTGGGATCCTGCATAAAAGTCTGATCCTGGAAGCTGAAGAGGTATTTGACCACTGTAACCAAAACCGAAGAGGAAGATGAAGAATGTGCAGCTGAAAATATTTGCAGCGACTGGACAGCCTGCTGTGTAACCAGAGCCTTCTGTAGCCCTTCCTTCAAATCAACCTGGGGACTCTGAAAATGATGACCCTGACCGAGAACCAGGTGGGACCCACTAGAATCAAGAAGTCCTGCATTCTGAGCCATCCCACGTGGTGCTGCGACCTTGTAGGGTTGCAACACCCCAATACCATGGGATCTGGAGCCATTGTGCGGTGCATGATCTTCTGAATTTTGAATCTCGCTGGAACTTCATGGGCATCCTGCTGGATCTCCAGCAGCACGATTCCAGTCTGAAAAATCCTCTCACCAGAGTGCTGGACTTTGCAAATGATGAGAATTTGACCAGCAATATTCTGTCTTCTTCTGTGCTCCTGAAAAAGGCACCAAATCCACAGATCCACATCCAGCCATGAGGAAAACCATGCCTAGATATTTTCCCGTGATCATTGCTGCAAATGCCCTTCCAGTGTCCTGATGTCTGTCTTCTTAATGAAGGAATTCAATGACCAGGTTTTTGGCTGCAGATCCTGAAGTCCTCCTGCTGTAAAGTCTTCTTCTGTGCTGATGTACTGTGCGGGCTTGGGTATTTATTTACCTTAAGTCTCTTGTGATTTCTTTGTAGTTCAGGGGTGTTTTCTGTGATTGGGAGGCCTCTTGTCCAGTTTACCCAGGCCCACTGCTGGAATCCTCCTAGGATGTCTTCTGCGAAGCCCCTGGACCCTCAACTAACTCTAAAGTAAAATACTCACCTGCTTGAACAGTCTTCTTTAGGAACTCTGACTTTTGCTGCTTAAGAATCTATCCTGACATTGCCTTTTGCACACTAGACTCCAGTGACCCCCCTTTTGCCACTGAGAACAATCATGCTCCAAGAATAAGGGAAACACTTTTAAGGATCTGGCCTTTTGCCTAGGAGAGAGAATAAGTGTTTAAAAGTTACTTACTTGCAAAAGAAGTTTGTTGGTAACTGTAGATCTGAGAGTGAACAGTTACAAAAGCTATTACTTACCTTAGAAATGTTCTGCATTCTAAAAAGTATATATAAGGTTTCTTTACTTACCTTGGAATTTTTTTGCTATTGCGAAAAGTATATGTAACATCTTTCTTTCATTAGAAACTGTTTTGGCCATACTAACAGAAAGTAAATGTAAGTTTATATATAACTCACTTGTGATTTTGTTGTGCCTCTTCCCAAAAGTAATGTTTTTGGTTTCACTTCACTATTCTTGTTCGGATAAATGCATGAGTGTCCTCAACTGGGTCTTACTTCTCTGACTTCCTGTTAGCCTGTCCAGAAGAAGTTTGCATTAGGTTTTACCGACCAAGAATAACCTTGAGTCATTCATAAAGAGTAACATCGAGTTTTGCTTTCCCTGGTCTGTTTTAGACAAACAAAAAAGAGTCTTAGCTTTACACCTGCCTTTATGTTGCTTATAGCTCCTATAAAAAGTGTATAGGTTTTACTTACCTTGAGTATAACTGGGTTATCCTAAAATTAGTTAGTTATTGCTTCCCTTAGTTTGTGAACTGAAAAGCAACTGTAATTGAATATTACACCCCAAGGTCCAACTCCCTTAGGATAACTGTGTTATCTTGAATCAGAGTTATGTATTTATACTGTTCCGAGAATCTGTGTTTCACTAGATCAGAAAAGTATATTGTCCATTTGATAATATTACGTGATTTGTTGCTGAGTGTCATGGTACAACTGATAGGGTCTAAGACCCTGGTATTACTGAAAGTAATCTAAAATGAAATATTGGTTTTGACTTCCCGAGAACTCCTGTTAGGTGTTCCAAATTAGGTTATATGGCTTGGTCCGTGTACCTTCGGGCATAGTGTTGTGTTTTTCTATAATGTTTTTATATTATCTGTGATAGTACTTATTTTCCCCAAGATTTATCTGGGCCTACTTGTATTTAATTAAACCATTTCTTTTTTTACAATACATGGTGTTTCAGTGTTTTTTGGACCCTTTGTATTACAATTTCATTGTACTGATTCTACAGCCATCTCTCCCTCCCAAGATAAGCCTGGTTGCTCTGTCTATGCTACCCTAAACTCAGGTGGTACAGCTGTATACTAAGAGTAGAGTCTTGTACTGCCTCAGTTGAATGGTGTTACTAAGCCCTAATTGGACTTCAGAAAAACTGCCCTAACATTACCCAGTAAGGGTGGCAGCCATCATACAAGCCTATATTGCATGCAACACATTACAAAGGCAACCCATGTACCCCAAGGTGTTCCTATATGGGGTCCAGGTACTATTCGGATGGGGGCCAGGGATGAAAGGAAAGATATTGCGACTTTCCACCAATTTCCTCTTCAGGCCCTCGTGGCACAAGGAAATTGCCCCAGGTGCTTGAATATTGTTCTACTTAGAGGAGGTCATAACACGAAAAGACATGGTGATACCATGTGGGACAGATGAGCACGATATTGAATGGCGTACAGTACTCTGTATTGACCCCACATTGACAATGAATGATGTGATTGATGAACAGCTTTTTGCAGAAGGGGAAGAAGTAGTCTTCCAACTACACATCCCATTTCCAATACGAGTGATAGAAAGGTTAGTGCTGCAACTGACACAGATAGTGAAAGTGAAGTCCAGCTACAATCTGAAAGATTTGAAAACGGTCCCAGTATCATTGTGGACAAAAGGAACCCATGATGTGGCAGTGCTCAAAGGAGCATGGCGGTCAACATAAGATTAAAAGAAGGGGCACTGCAGCCATAGGTGAAACAATACCCACTTTCCAACGAAGCAGATGAGGGTATTTATGACACACTCCTTGTGTTATGGCAGCAGGGTATAATACAAACTTCAACATCCTCATGCAACACAGCCATATTATTGATTAAAAATGCAAAGGGAGGGACCTGGAGATCTATATGGGATCTCCACCCCCTGAACAATGTGGTAGAGGCAGAATTCCCACTTGTGCCGAACCCTGCTACAATATTGTGTAACATACCAGCACACCCAAAATATTTCACAGTGATTGAGCTCAAAAAAGCTTTCTTTTCCATCGTATTTCATCCCGACTCCAGATATTTCACCGTGTTCACATATCACCAGTTCCGATTTAAATACACAAAGTTACCACAGGGGTACTGCAAGTTCCCCAGTGTGGTGAACAGGGTGATCCAGATGGATCCAAGCAATTTGCAGGTCCCTTGCAGTGATACAATATGTGGATGACCTCATAGTGTACAGTGGAACAGTGGAACACTAAACATCAGATTCCATCCATCTTTTGACCCTACTAGCAGACAAGGTAGACAAGGCGAAGCAATAATATTGCCTGACAGAGTTGGTGTATCTAGGGCAGATAATATCTACAGATGGGCGAAAGATAACACCAGAAAAAGTGCAAGCAATAAGCAGTACCCTGCCAACCTGCACGGCAAAAGAGATGCAGAAATTCATGGTATTTTGGAATTACTGCAGGGCTTAGGTGTTTGATTATTTAACATTCACAAATCCCCTCCTTCAAGCACTCAATGAAGCCCAGAATGTTAAAGGCCACATTAAATGAAAGTCAGAGATTAATGAAAATGTTGCCTGGCTCAAAGAGGCACTGGCACATGCCCCAGTGTTGGCAACCCACAACTATAAAGAGATGTTCTATGTGTTGTTACATTCTGACAGCACAGTGATGACGGCTCTCTTCATGGAAAAAAAACACTGGCAAACAAGCCCATGGCATACTACAGCTGTCTGTTAGACCCAGCGATACAGGGTCACTTCCCCTCCAAACAAGACTGGGCATTTTAGGTGTACAGAATGGAAGGGAAACCCCAGGGGAAGGAGGAAATAATAGAGTTGGAGGGACATGATCTTTTTTAACGGGTCATAAACAATAGATTCTATTAGGGAGAATTCTCCAAATGTGCTAGTTTCACTTACCTTTTGAGACCCCCAGCAACTTTGCTGGATTTCCAGGATTTGATTTTTTTTGCCTGAAAAGAGTGTGAGCCTTTTTTCCTACACTTTCATGTATTTTGATGTGTGTTTTTGTTCTTTGGATATGGTGTTTTAAACAAACTCCATAGCATCATCTTTTTCGGTGTGTCACACATCACCTTCAGTGCAGTGGCACAGGGGTGTCTTTGAGACTCCCCAAGGTTTAAACACCTTCTCTGGGACTGACTACGGTCTCCCAGAGCCTGTAAAGTTAAATTGACTTTACTTGTCTCTTTAAATTTACTGACCCAGCACACACTATCTTCCTATAGAGTGCTGGAGGGGTTGCTTAGCTTCCCCTGAGTCAAAACACTCATGTAACAGTAAACTGTTACCCTTTCCTACTTTAAATGGCTGGTGGCAGAGGTTTAGATCAAACTACCTTATTTTTTCCCGACCACTAACAACGGTAACAAAAAATCGGATCAGCCTTGTTTTTCAATATGGCGCCCAAGGCCTATCTGTAAAAACAGACTCTGGTCATCTTTTTTTGCCATTTCTTTTAGGAAAGGTCTTTCTTGTGTTTTTCTCTGTGCGCCAAGCCAGGTTTGGTCCCTTTGTTCATTGGCCTTCGGGGGGCTTCAGTGCTGAAGCCCTCCTCTGGTGCCTGAGTGTCTGGGGTGGACAGGATGTGAGGGAGGTGCCCGGAACTCCATGTGCTTAGTCTCCTAGGAGACCTGAATGCACTCTGGCATGATTGGCTGGCTGGCTGTCCAGCAAGGAGAGCCACCCTGCTGTGTGAGTGACAGCCAGGCTGGAATGAATTGGGGAAAACTGTTTAAAAACATGTCTCTGGGACTTGGAAAGCAGAGACGACCACTGGAACAAAAGAACTGAAGAGGAGAGGAAGGAAGAGGACTGCTGCAACTCCTGGACAACCGGTGAGGCCCTGCTGCAGGTCTGAATTGCCTGAAACTCCGACAGAGAAGCCCTTCAAGGTTAACTTCCTCCCTTGAGTTTGGTGGGAACAACCAACTCGCAAGCCACCTGGACACCGTCCCCTTCTGGTCGAATTTTCATCAGAATGCTGTTGAAAATCGGATAGGCAGAGGGAAGGAAACCAGCTTGTGGACTTTAAGGCACTCACACCTTAAAACTGACGTCTTGCTACAGCTTTTGGCCTCTTCCCTGTTCAGTGCAGGAACCTCCCAACGTCCTTCTTTCTTGTCCCCACGACTGAAGCACAGAAACAGCGAGCTCTGCTCGAACTGCCAGGAACCACTGCCTCAGCTACAGTTTTCTTCATTTACAAGGTCCTGTGCAAACGCGGGCCGGAAATCTTTTTGGCCATCGAGAAAGTGCATGAAACTTTCCTCAACTACGAAGGCTCTTCCTTCCCTTAACATTCGTCAAACTTTTCGTTAGCCAAATCCTTTAAAAATCTGTGGCAAAGACTTAACCGTGACTTACCAGAACTTTGCTATGCTATACAAAAGACTCTGAACCATTACCTTTGGGCCGGCCCTATTGAGAAGAATTGCTGATTGTATTTAAACCCTTTGCCCTTCCTATGAATTTATTTGGGCTGTCTATTCTTATGACCTTGTCTTTTTACCCCTTTATTACGTATCTGAAGTTCTATTTT